>NC_080100.1:3295000-3600000 GCF_950005125.1 Chionomys nivalis | reverse complement strand
TGATTGAGTACTTCTGCGGCCTCTGCCTGTCAAGGGATTGGGTAGTAAAGGAAACAGTTCTGTGGTGGAGTGCACACAAGCCACAGATCAGCAGTGGGGAGTCTTAAAGCTCCCAGGGCGGACTTCTGCCGGGTCTTGAAGGTAGGTCATGGCAAAAAGAGTGAGAACCCCCTTAGGATGAAATAACCTCCCGGAGGTTAGCAGCTAAGGAATCATCTCAGACGCATTCTTGGCATTTGAGGAAGGAAGCCTTCATGCTAGAAGGTGTCTCCAAGCATCACATCCCAGCATCTGAGGAAAGGATGCTTTATACTAGAAAGTGCTGGGAGGCCCTGCTAGCTGGAAGTTGCAATCTACCATGGCCTGGCAGCTCTCTACAAACTCGGCAGCATGAAGGGCTCCCTCCCCAGGGCATAAAGCAGCCTGTTCTCTCCCCGACCTTATTTGGAGACTGTCTGTAGGCCCAGATGCCTGACTGAGCTCTGGTGTGACTGCTGACTCGGTTCCCTGTAGAAGCTCTCCCCCTGCTGCTCACACGGCAACTAGACATCATGCTAGGAGCGTTCCTATAGGACTGTGCTTCCACAGATGATAAGTAAGGCTTATATCAGGAACTTTATGACAGGAGCATGCTGTCTCATGCAAATTAGGATGCCCCCACCCCTGTCCCCATCCTTTATCTCTCCCACCACTCTGGAAGAGAGCTGAGCTGATTCACGGAAGCCATTTCCTGGGAGAGCTATCTCCATCTTGTCCACAGGCCACACAAAGCTCTCGGTCATTGTTTCTGCCCCTTGTCCTCATGGACTTGTGGCCAAAACTGAAAGGAAAAAGGGAACCCCCACAGAAAGCAGCTTTGTTACTACTATATTTTAACATCACCTACCTGTCCTCCTTGTAGCTAGTGCCCGTAATTGTGTAGCCCTGTGCTCACAAAAGATCTCAGCTCTGCTGTTCAAGGTAACATCTCTACATCTCTCATTAATAGCATCTGGTTGTACCACCCAGCCATGCTCTATTTAAGGAGAATGTAGGAGAAGCAAGTGACTATATATTCCTCCCAGATGCTGCCATGCTTCATTGATCCTGGACACAGAAGAGACCTACAGACAGCTGACCTCTTGTGTGTGAGAGGCCATCAGCACCCAGAGTTTGTACAGGTTTCTACAGACCAGGAGGACTTTGTGAATTCCACTGTCCAGATTCTAACACACCCTGAGGAGACAAGAAGGTCTCTAGCCTGATTGTGTCTCTCTCAGCTCTACATTCCTTAGCTCTGTAGTCTCCACAGACACTGGACTGGGATGAAGGCATGCAGATGGACAAGCCCCCCATCTCCCAGGTGACCACAAGCCCAGAGCCATGGCATGGCCACCAACTCACATCAGCAACAGTTATGTCAGCAGTCATTTCTGTCTCATCATGAATCTTCCTTTTGTTCAAGGAAAGGTATTTGTCTTGTTCAATTCAGAACAATTGTCTGAAGTCAGCAATTTACCAAATTGACATTTCACAAAATTCTGTGCACTCCATGAATGGAGAAGTGATGAATTGTTCTCACAAAGAAAAACATCCAAAGTACACCAACAGCCTTGGCCATAAAGCGTTTCTCCCTGTACTTGCCAATTCATCCTTTTCGCAAGGTTGGTTCTTTATGCACAGTTTGATGTGAATATAAAGAAAGTCCACCAAATGATATAAATGCTATTTATTAATCACAAACAATCAAAACCTATTGCATTTTCAAAATACCCTGCTTTATTAAACTGTGTCTATCTCCTCTCTACATACAGATCATGTACTTTTAGAGCAGAATGGCCAGTCATCACAGAGAAAGGGATTGACTAGAGGAAGGGTTTTATGCTAAAGGAAGCAGTTTTATACTAAACAAAGCAGTCAGAAGTATCAAGTAAATTGGAATGCCACTCCAATAGGAGACATTAGTATCACTCTTGCAGGAATGACACTGTGAACTCACAGGCTAAAAATGTCAATGGGCTGAGAAGAGCAGGTAAGAAAGTCTTCCCACATGAGAAAACCTGAGGATGTACAGCACCCACCAACAAATTCCATCGTGTCCATTGCAGTGAGCCATGTGTCAAAGGCTCTGCTCTGGATTTACCTACAGAAAACTCTGACAATGAACCTGCTCACACAGTGCACATCTTTTCCTCCCCTGCAGACAATTCCCCATCTCTAATTTACTCCCTGTCTCTAAGGAACTGGGAAGCCCTAGTCACAGGCTGCCTTGCTTCAAATAGAAACCAACACAATTAAACTTCAAGATGACTAAGTATTAGAGTCCTTTTTTAGACTACATGATAATAGGTTTTGTTATATATTAATATATGTTAAACTTATCTATACATAGATACAGACTAAATCTCAGAGGCACTTCTTTTTTTTTCCTGCTGTTTCTCAGAGTGAAAAACCCATCAAAGTTGTCTGGTTATAAAAATCCACTATGAGACTCCGGGCATAAATCCGATTCACCTTTCCCTATAACTTTACATCATGGAGGAGTCACTGAGTGCAGCCTTGGGAAGTGTCAAAGGGTGCAACGGTAAGAGAATATAATGCTGGCTCTGTGTCATGCAGAGTCTAGGGAAATGGCATATCTATAAACTGGTGCTAAGGATGCTGCCTTGGGTGTTCAGAAAGCCAGGTGACCCTCTTTATCCTTTCCGTTGCACAGCATGTAATCAATTACCCTAGAAAAAGAGAAAAAAGCGGCCTCTTTACAACACTGGTCATTGTTAGAGGAGTCACATTGCTTTGACGTTTTCACATGTCTCCTGATTCTGTCCTGGAACTGGAATATCTGGGGTTGGGCCACTGGTCTGATTTTAAGTCACCCCATCCTTTCAGCTGAAGTGGCTGCAACATTCAGGTGGGACAAGGTTACAATATGGTGGACATGTGATTACTCTCCAATGGACCAGGGGTGCAGCTCTGTAGCTAGACCCTCAACACACATGAACCTCAATCTGGGCACAGTCTCTAGCAACACCCTGTGCCATAAAAGTAGCCTCAGAAGGAGCTGCAACAGGTAGAGAAACCCACTTTGAAATTAAAGTAACAGTCAGCTAGCTAACCACATCATTCCTTCATCTCTAATCACCTTGTGGAAATAAAACAGAAAGGACGGCAAGAGACCGGGTAAGATACAGTCACCAAGGGTGAATACGAAAAGACACAAAGTGAGACAAGCAATTAGTGTTTGAACAAGGGAGATGAAATTAGGATAGCGGAAAGTGAATGGAAGGGAGTGGGCGACAGGGGAGACAAACCAACTGCAGAGAAACCAGATGAGCTTAAATGATCCCAGCACGTGGGGTGCTGATCAAGGAGATTCCACAGCCCCAGGTCAACTGCACCCTATAGGAGAGCCCATCTCAGAGGGGGGGGGGGAGAAAGAGAGAGAGAGCGAGAGCGAGAGCGAGAGAGAGAGAGAGAGAGAGAGAGAGAGAGAAAGGGAGGGGGAAGGAGGGAGGAAGGGAGAAAAAGGGAAAGGGGAAGAGAGAGAAAAAGGGTGAGAGGGGGAAGGAGGGAGGGAGGGAGAGAGAGAGAGAGAGAAAGGAGGGAGGGAGGGAGGGAGGGAGGGAGAGGGAGAGAGAGAAAGGGAGAGAGAAAAAGAGAAGGGGGGTAGAGAGAAGCGGTTAGAATCCAGAATAGCCATGGTCTGACTGATAAGCATTCATCAGGATCTGGAACAGAGATGCTGCTGCTGAGTGGCTGGCTAACGGGGCGGAGTTAACGGTCAGGCACAAGGCCACAGCTCCCTTAGGGGAGTCTTTCTGCAGAGCTGGGGATCCATCCATGTTCTAAAAGCCAGTTTGAGTGAAGGGCTGAGGACACAGTGGAAGACAGCCATGGGGTAACAAAGAAAGCTGAGTCCACATATGCACAGATAAGACACTGGAAGCGGGACTTGGTGATCACACAGTCATAACAAGGGTCAGAAAGTAGGGAGATACCTTGGTGAGATCTGTCCAGGCTGATCTCATGAAGCTGGCTCTCTAGGGGGCTGGAAATACAGAGGCTGAGAGTCTTGACCAACAGCCCTACGTCACTGTCGACCAAGGAGCCCAGGAAACCTAGGACAATGGCTGATTCTCTCATAATTAACAGGACTCCAGGCAAGATAAGAGCAAGCGGCACAGAGCTATTCCGACTCCTGAAGCAAAGGAAGGCCAGAAATGCAGGCATGTGCTTTGGTCGTCGGGAGTGGCCCCTCCAGCTAGATCCATCTGTCTGGTATTCAAAACTTAAATTGAAAAGGAAAAATTGGTCATCAGAACACAAGTTAATTATTTGGAACAATTAGTCATTTTCTCACCCAGTGTAGGATTAGCCAACACCTCAGGATCCTAATTATTTCCACGGCAACTCGCAGGATGTAAGTGGAAATGTCACCGTTAATGTTTTCTAGTGAGAATTTCGTACCAGAGGCCATGCAAGTGTCACATTCCTGAAACAAGATGCAAATTATACAAATATTTATAATACTCCAAAATGCAAGCAAGCTCGTATTAAACAGATAGATCATGATGAGAAGGTCCAGTTCCCCAGAGAGAGCACACAGTCACACATCAGTTTCAGACATTCACATTTGCAACATGGATGAGAAACATGGGCGGGGTGATGTGAGGATGAGCAGACAGCTTGGCTTATCTCACTGTCCTCAGGGCACATGCAGCCACAGGCAGAGGCAGGAGAAAATCCTGCATTCCTACGTCCCTAGGTACAATGAGTTTTCAAATTGTTTAATCCCAGTTTTGTCTGTAAGAAAGTTAATTTTGAAACTCCCTTAAAAGGATGGATTGAATTAGAGGGATCCTCTCTCTCTCTCTCTCTCTCTCTCTCTCTCTCTCTCTCTCTCTCTCTCTCTCTCCTTCCCCACTTATGAAGTGATGTTATGAAAAGAGCATGGGGGGTCTAAATTTACTAGAACACAGAGGGCTCCTTCTTTATTAGAAGACACAGGGCAATCTCCCCATGATTCTGAGACAGCAGCAGTGAAGATGTGGTGGGGAAGAAATTCCTAATGAGAGACCTATCCATCGGGACCCCACACTCTCTAGGAAAAGACCTGGGACAATGAACAGTCTCCACTCCCAGGAAACCCTGCTGTCTCTTACTTTCTCTTTGCTTTCACCCCAACAGCGCCACCTACCTTGCCTATAACCTGTTGCTGAAGTGATGGATAGCGTCGGTCCAGAGAGATGGTAAGAGCTGAGGAATGTGGGCTGCATGTATAAAACAAGACCAAGTTGGACTTGGCAGCTGTGTGTGTGACCTTCAAAGGGAAGCAACAAAGAGAGGGATGAGAGGCTATGAGCCAGGGTGTGTTCAGGGAAGCTGGGCTTAATGCTGTTCATTTCAGGACTGCTCATGTTCCCACCCAACCGGTAGACACAGGGTAGGGGGAAGCAGAGTCAAGATGCGGACCAAGGACTGTGTTCACTAGGATGGACCTCCCCATAACAGAGGATTCCTCATCTTCATCCTCTCTTCGTGGCCACAATATCCCAAGTAAGATGTCAACATTGCTCATGCCCCCTGCCTGCCTCAAGTTACTTATAGCTTCTCTATAACATCCAACAGAAGTCTCGTCAGTCGGAATCCTTCTCCCAAGGGGATGCCAGGGATCCCATTGTCTCACGATTACCATCTCCAGGCCGGCTTGAGTGGCAGCCGAGCGTTTCTGTACAGCGCTGCTGTGTCCAGCCTCAGATGCCACTGAGCTAGGGTTCATCTGGAGCGAGAACATCCTGCTTCCTGCCCTCTTGGGGTGTCTTCTATTGAGTGTCCAGTTCTCCCCCTTTTCTGTGAAGTGGCTCCTTAAACCCCTCCTCACTCTACCGTACTCCAGCTGCTTTACATCCAGAGCCTCGGCACTATTTCTTATATAGGAAAGCCCTCCTGGTGTTTCTGTGTCTGCCTGGACTCAGAATCTAAGTATTCTTAGAGGGCTCCCCCACCCAACTGGACTCACCCAGATCACTTCCTATTTGTTACAGGACCCTGCACTCATGTGTGTGTGTGTGTGTGTGTCACTTGCTGCCTGTATTGCCTTACCACATTCTACACGCATGTGAGGAACACTCTGGCAACTCCACGGTGAGTTCTCAGCAAATGTAAATTGTTTCTTCTGAACAACAGCAGCAATGGCAGCATCACTATGTGCAAGCCTGCAGGGGCATGCGATCTGCGGTGGAAGCATTGAGTCAGCGCTGCTGCAGCACAGAGAAGTGCGCAGCACGTACCAGAGCAGATGGTGCGGCAGGGCCTGCACAGAGGTGGACAGCACCTCTTGAAACAGCAAGGGGACTGCTGCCCTTGGGGAGAGTGGTGTTTGCCTTAGTGAAGACACTTCCAAGATTCAGCAGGGAAGAAGAAATAACCGCAGCCTTACGTGCCAAGTCTGTGTCTGATGCAGATTTATGTTGCCACCTAATCTCCACACTGGTTTCTTCCTGACAGGAGAAACGCTGTCCCCAGAATAATGAGGTTCACACATAATAAAAACCTGACCAGTTTACCAAGTTAACAAGTACAGGTTTTTAATTCCCATCTGTTGGCTCCCCTAAACCACTGCTGGATGACAGCCAGGGGAAGGGTTTTTGAGGTCTGAACTGTGTCTTAGTATGAATGATGGGGAACAAAGAGTCTCAAGCTAAAATCTGAAGGGGATGGACTGTCTGTGCCGGATGAAGGGGTTAGACCTTCCCCAGCATGAAGCCAGGAAGCTCAGGTGTTGGAGTGGGGATTTCTCTGGCTGAAACCGTCTTAGAGTGCTCATCACTGAGCAAAGCCCTCTAATGAGATGGAAGCACCAGTGAAGAGCCTGCTGCAAAGCTGGGATTATGGTGGCTTTGCAGGAAAACCCAGAATTATACGCTGAACAGCCAATCACACTGTTAGGACTCAAACAAGGGTTTATTAGCTCAAAGAAGACAAAACTTATTCAATGCCACTCTCCAGATAAATAAAATGTTGATGCTGTTTTTTCCTAATTAAAGAATTGCAATCATCACTTTTATAAGAACTAAGTTTAAGTTTGTGGGGCGGGGGGGAGTCACACTTTTTGTTTGGAATCAGTTAAACCATGAGTGAATGCAACAGAGACCCCAACAGAGTGTCATCAATTAGAGCCCACATTTAAAATATCATTTCCAGCTCTAAGAAACCAAGAATGCTCAGACAGACCCCAGCCCACACTTTCAGCACTTGTTGAGGTAGGTGGAGGGGGAACCTCTTATCACGGTGGAAATCCAGGACTTGCTGCATCAGAGATGCCCAGCAGACCACGTTAGAGGGGCATAGATGCCAACTTGACAGCCTTCTGTTGACCACAGAAGGAAATGCTCATGTATCGGTGTCTAAAACGCACTGGACGGTCCATAAGCCCCTTCTGGGGAAAACTTGACTGGGATACCTTTAGAGGCTGGGAACACCCATCGTCTTCTGAAGACTGGAATATATAGGACCATGTCTTCTTACAGACCAGCTAAGATCGTATGTGAACAAGAAAGGAACAACATAGTCAGTGTCTGTGGAACCCAGTGACTCAGGTCCATGAACTGGGCAAGAATCTCAGTCAACAGCTCAAGCCCAGATCTCCACACCTCCCATGGACAGAACCTCACTCCTCTCCTGCCCCCAAGGAGATTCTTTTATTGGTGCTTTAACAAACAGCTGCAAATCTGGATCTTAAAATAACAACCCAAAATAGTGGGGCCTGCAAGACAACTCAGCAGGTAAAAGCACACACTGCTGCAAAGGTCGGTGACCTGACTCTGATTTCCGGAACTCATGCCCTGGAAGCAGAAAGCTGACTCCTGCAAGCTGTTCTCTCATCTCCACACACCAGCAACTGAGGGTGTACACACATACTCTCACACATATGCACACTCACACACATACACACACACTCACATGCATGCACACACTCACACATACACACAGTCGCTCACACACATGCACACACTCACAAACGCACCACACATGGATACACACACACTCAAACACATATGCACACGCACATGCAAACATAACACACATACATACACAAGGGGGGAAATAAATTTTTAAAAAGACCTATAAAATGGTTCATGAGGAGCTGAACCAAGTAGCAGCGAAGATCCTTGTCCTCTGAAGATTGCGGACAAAGCTTTCCCCCCTCTTTTCCAGCTCCCACCAGCTTCCTGCAGATTCTGGCTCACACTATTCCCTCTGCGTACATCTCCATGTCTCCTCTGACCCTGATTCTTGCCTTCTGGTTCCAACAGAAGGACCCTGTGGCCATTTGGGCCCACAGTAATCCACAGCAACCTTATAAGCCCTAGGCCCTTCATTGCATATCTGCAATCCCTTTTTGTGGGAGGTGACACACACAGGGTCTGGGGATTTTGGTGAGGACATTTTGGGGGTCTATGATTCAGTCTCACAGACCATCAGAATTCTATTGCAAGTTTTCAGAGCGTGTGAAGGGTTAAGGAAAGTGCTGATCTACCACTGAGCAAATCCTACAGATAAACTATAAAAAATAAGAGGGAAGTTGGGTTAGCCTGCCAGGAAGAGGAGTTTAAAATACACACGGAACTTTGAGGTCCCTGCTACAGCCCAGTGCTGGGGGACTTGTTTAGTACATACAGAACCCTAGGTGAAATTCTAGCACATGTGGGGGAGATTGCACACAGAGCAGGCCACACAAGAAGCAGGTCTGTTCTTGTGCTTCTCAGTGATGCGCACTGCCTTCTAGGGCATCTTCTTTCAAGCAGCTGAGAACACATGGGGGCCTCTGTCTCCACCAGAGTTCACCAGCTCAGAACACACAGGGACCTCTGTCTCCATCAGAGTTCACCAGATTAAAGAAGAAATATCAAAAGGGGACATCAAAGGGATTGGAGGGAAGAAAGGGAAGCAGAAAGTGATGTACTTATATTTTAATGTTAAAATGTAAGGGCAAATGCATGCCAATAATGGAACATTAAATGGTCCTATTGGAACACTTTGAGACTGAGAGATTTCTGGAAGCCATAACCAACTGATATAAGGTAGGCAGAGAAAACCATCAGCACTAAAAAGCCTCCTTAACTTTCCAATATTAGTAGGACTGCCCAAATAAACTCGCTTCCCCAGCCAGGTTCCAGAATAACAACATATTTGGAGGGTTTGTGGTTTGGGGTGAGGGTTTCCTTCACCCACATATTCAGAGTAGCAGTGGGACCTCTGTGGCAGTATTTACAGGTGATGGAACTTTAGAAAATGAGGCCCTAGTAGACAAAGCTTAGGCTACCGTGTGCATCTCTGGAAGAGATAAACGCTGTTCTTCTTCATGGAGTTGGTTGTCATGAGAGGGAGCTGTAGGGAGAGAGAGCATCCCATGTGCTGGACCCGTTCTGGACTTGACCACTTCCCTTCTGATCTTTCTACCATGTTGTGAGCCAGTCAGCAGGGCCCTTAAGTGAGAACTTGACCACTTAAACCTAAGCAAACCGTTTACCTTTTTAAATATTCAGCTTTGGGTATTGTGTTACAAAACAGGCAAATGAACCAACGGGTGAAATCGTTGGGGACATGTGTAACCATGGAGCTATGCACAGGTTCAGTGACTGTTTAGCAGTATCGCTTCCCAGCCCTTGAACTGCTGGGCACCGGAGCAAGTATTTCCTGTATGTGGAGGAGATCTGCCTTGGGGGACTCGGGAATAAAGCAGTAGAGGCAAGGCCTATGGCGTCGACTCGGTATATTCGACTGAAAAGGACTTCTCCAAGGCAGGAAGATGAGTCATTTTGTCCCTTTCAAACAAAACAAAACAGAACGTTAGAAGAGCATTGGACCAGAGCTCTCTAGCCCAGAGTTTAATCTCTCAGTTTCCTCCTCTGTAAAATGAAGCCATCATCCTTGAAGTCATAGGAATCCCCCTGCCATACCCTTCCAGATGCTAGGACGCCAGGTGTAATTCCCCACATCTAACATACTCTAGCGTATCATCGTGTGTCTGTTCAGATTCCCATCCACACACTGACTGAGCTACCGGGCTATACAAGATGGCAGCACACTTCTGAGTACATTTCCCGATGTTTCAAAGGGGAAACTACACATTCCCCTGCTGTCTGTCATATTCTGTGTCTTGAGGATTTGAAGAGACGTGGGATGAGATTATTGGGACTTAACTTTTATCCCCAAGGAAGCATGATAGAAGTTACTGATGGTGAAGTCATTTATATACCCAATTCTTACCTCCCAAGGGTGATTTTAAGCAATTCTTCATATCTGAAGAACTTATTAAAATTAAAACCATCCCTTTTATTGAGTCAGCTTCATTTCCTACACTGAATACTGAGAGGTGGCAGTTTCTAGCCAGTGTTTCATTGGAGTCCCACAGACAGTGGAGGTGGCTGGAACCTTATAAAAAATCCCACAGTGAACTGGGAGTGAGTGTGGGACCTGGTCTCCTGGCTGTCTGGTGAACCTATATGTCCCCTACTTTATTTTATTCAGTAGAAGTACTGAGTGGTGACATCATTTTATAAGAGTAGACGGATTGGGCCATTTGAGCACTGGCACTGCCGCTATTAACTGCGTCTTTAACTATTTAGCAGTACACAGTGAAAGTTTATGTTTTGTTTTATCTCAAAAGATTGGTTCATATTTGGCATTTCAGGAATCTCTACTCACTGAATAATGGGTGGTAATAATGCCTATGAAAACAAATAATAAAAGCTAACTTAACAGAGTTCCTCATGTCACAGGTTATAGATTTGCCTAATTCACACAGCCAGAAAATAGTGGGACTGAAATCTGATTCATGCTGTGTGGGTGTGGTAGTAGGCACTCTCCCATCTCACTACGATGCCCTAACTCAGGCATCCACCCACAGGTGTGATGGTAGGTGCTATCCTGTCTCACTAAAATGCCCTAACTCCTCAGGCATCCACCCACGGGTATGATGGTAGGCACTCTCCTGTCTCACTACAATGCCCTAACTCAGGTGTCCACCCACCAGCTGCTGTGAGCAAGGAGTATTAGTACTACCTCACTAAGAACTGATGAGGCGGCCCTCACCCTCAAAGAGATCTCAAACGGTTAGAATGAGCTCAGTTACCACCTGTAGGAATCAATGTAGATGGTGCCTTGCCACACCCCCAACTCACGTGCAGAAACCCAACCCATGATGCACCTGGGGCCTCGGATTGTCATTGAGTCATTGGACTAGCACCACATGCATAGGACACCCCAGAGAGCTCCCTCATCTCTCCCTCCATGTGAAGACATAGTGAAAATATGCTGTTTATGAGCCAGGAAGCAGGGCCTCACAGGGAGTGTGTCAGCACCGTGACTCAAGTCTCTAGAAAATAAACTTCTCATCAGCCAGGGAAATTGGGACATTTCGTTATAGAACTCAGACGAACTAAGACATCAAGGAAATGCTTCCCTCTGGTGACACCCTGATCAGCTTTCCCCTCTGTGGTTTAAGTTGCTTCCTCCTTTACAGAGGTGACTGAGGGACCTTGGTAATCACGTCCACCCAAAACAACATCTCAGGCTCTATCTCCTGGAAACTCAACCTGAGACATTTCGTGCTAGGCCTGAACCCAGAAACAGACTCAAGAGCCAGGCTCTGAAGGGAGGCCACTCTCCACCCACTTTGTAGTAATTAGCCCATCACTATCGGCAGGTGAGGGAGTCTTCGGCACAGAGAAGCATTGAAATAGGTCAAAGAGCTAAGATCTTCTCCGGGGTGATCTGAGACAAGGAAGCAGGAGGGCATGGGGGTTCTCAATTGCATGGTATCTTTGCCACCAAGGAGATAGATTATAATTGTGAAGACAAGAATTCAGACACTATTGCTCAGTGCCAAGGATACTTTGAAAAGATGGAATGATGCCAGTCACTTAAAGAGAAGCCCTGTGTGAAAATGGGAGGGGCATCTTGAAGTCTCCTATGGCTGAGGCCAAAGCAGGAATAGGTTTGATGGCAAGAGTCACCCACATTAGGGAAGATATTAATTCACGGGCAGAAACAAATGGCTTAACTAATTAACTAGTGGATACCCCTGAACAAAACTGGTGAAGGACTGGAGTCAAGACAGGAGCAAGAGATATGTGTGAGGACTTACATACAGGAGTGGAGAGATTCTGACCGAGTGGCACGGGACAGCAGGTAACACCAAGTCCACAGAATGCCATGTGGCAGTGAGAACATGGTTGCATGTTGGCAGCGCACCCTGTAGGCCACCACTTGGAAACTGGCAAACTAGAAAAGGAATAGCGTGGCTTCTCAGAAAGAGCTCCATGTCAGACACAAGGCCCTGAGAAGTGCAGACATTGTCCTTCAGGGTGGGATAGGACTGTGAAAGTTATGGGGCTGTATCTCCAAAGTTACAGTGGCTAGGCCAGCATGGCAGGGTCCCTACTCTGTGCAGACCCACGAAAATCTCAGGAAGTTTGTATTTCCTAACCCCATGATTTTTGACTCTGCAGCGAATCTTACCTGTGAGTCTAGTGGTCCCATGAATAAAACACTTGAGGCCATTGACAGGTCATTGTAACAATCCATCTAAATCTGAAGCCGCATCTATCACCTGGCTGCTTTGGGCTCTGCACACCAGGAAACCAGCAGGAACAAAAGTTGCCACCTTGTGTGAGAGGAAATTACTTTGGCCACTATGGGGTCAAGACGCACAAGGAACCAGGCTCTCAGGGAATCTGAGAGAGTCTCTTGGTATACGATAATAACTAAATAATGAAACCACAGCCAGGTAAGAATTAGGTGACTGAGTTTCAGATTTATTAAGGTTGAGAACTGGGTCAACTGACCCATTAAGCAATCCTCCCGGGCTGCCAAGGGGTAACTTGAGTGGGTGCAGCGGTGTGGACATTGTCAGTGAGGGCTCTCTTGCAGCGATGAGGATGGAAGTCTGTCAACAATCCTTCAGAAGACTTCCCAGAGCTGTGAGCATGGAATCATGATTGGAGAGATGCTTCCGGGAGGAACTAGAGGCTGAGAGAACTGGGTAGGGAAAATGATCATAGATCATGTGGTGTCCACCCAGTTACCCCTTGCTGGATTGACATATCGTGACCCAATTGTGAGAGCTGTCGGTTGTTAGTGGACAGCTGTCCCCTTTTCCTGTTGATTATGACTCCATATCTGGGCAAGTTCCCAGGTCCACTCCTTCTTTATTTTACTTTACACCATTCTTTCCAGATTTATCTTCAGCACCCTGCCTTGGTAAATCATAAACATCCTATCTGTGTATCTGAGGAGCTTAACCGATACAACTGGGGGCCTGACTCACCTAAACTTAGCATCTTCCTTCAGTTATTAACTGGTTGTGATGGTGAATGCCTGTAATCCTAGCACTTGGGAGACTAAACCAAGGGGACCAGAAATTCAAGGCCAGCAAAGGACAAACAACAAGATCCTTTATCAGAAACAAAACAGAAGGAACAAGAAAATGAAGAAGACATCCTTGATCTGGCAGTTGTTTTCCCAACTCGATGAAATCCGGCTGAGTTAATAAGATAGGACTGGAATCCCCTGCAGTCCACAGGAGGAAAGAGGCCCAGGCAAGGAGGCTCAGGTTTGAGAAAGCTTTCTGTTCTTTCAGAATGTGCAAGTCAGGTTCTCAGAACCCATGTCGGAGGACTTACAACTGCCTGTACCTCCAGCTCCAGGGACATCTGATGCCTCCAGTCTGTGGTCATCTGCACTTCCATGTGCATACCCAAACACAGACACACACCCTGCATGTAATTAAAGATAATAAAAATAAACCTTTGAAAAGATATGTGTGTCTGTGGGCATGTGACTGTGTGTATATGTGTTTATGTATGTCTGCAAATGTGTGCATGTTTATGACTGTATATACCTGTGACTGTGTACACAAGTGTGTCCATGTGTTCGAGTGTTTGAGTGCGTGCATGCAAGTGTATGTATGTGTGTAGCAGTGAAAATGACAGGCAATGCAAAAAACCATAGCAAAACTATTTTTTAAAAGTTTGATATCTGCCTACATAACAGAGTCACCAACAATTACCCAACCATCTAACCGGGTTCCTTTAATTCATTCTTGACACTGTTCCTCATTGAAGCTGCAGCCCACTAACGGTACAAATCGACTTTGCCTTGTTCTTGTCAAAAGAAATTTTTCTTCAGTTTCTGTTGCAAGATTATTTTCTTCATGATTCTCAGAACTCATCATCAAAACCTGGAAAGGAGTTTAATTACTTTAAAAACATACTTTCTCTCTTGTCAATAATAACTGACACCTTGTCAACTACCACACTTAGGAACATGGAACCCTTGGCAGAAATTCTATCAGAAAGCCAGGTCTCTGTAGAGTATGAGCATTCACAGAGCTGTTTCCACTTTTCATGCAAGCCACAGAACACAGGCCACGATCAAGGGGAAATGGCAGCAGAGAAGTGGGTGTCTCTGCAGGTAAAAGCACTTACCCTAAGACTGGCGGCCTGAGCTCCATCCTCGAGACCTTCATAGTGGGTGGAGACAGCAGGCTCCTTAAAGTTGTCCCCTGACCTCGATACATGTGCCATAGCTCACGTGTGATGACACATATACATACATATATGCGTGCCCAAACAAGGAAAAATGTGATAGTTGTTAACCCTGTTAGACAGATCTCTCAGTACATCTTCCAGTCTCGGTCCTGTACAGTCTTGCACTCATCAGAGACCACCAACAGACAACGAGAAGACCATGCCCAGATGTATGGTTTAGATTCTAAATTATAAAAATTATGCAGGTCTGGAGAAAAGCTCTAAAACCATTATTTTTTAGTAGACTTTTCCCAGGTGTATTGGCGACTTTTATGATGCTGTGATAAAAATATTATGGCTAAAATCAACTTTAGAAAGAAAGTCTCTTTCGGCTTAGGTTCCAGAGTCCCCAGTGGCACCGAGAAGCATGGGATATGGCAGGAACGGGAAGCTGGTTGGTTACATTTTCATCTGCACGCTTCCTCCAGCAAGGCTGCGCCTCCCAAATGTTCCATAACCTCCTCAAATCGCGCCACCAACTGGGGACTGAGCGTTCAAATATATAATGTATAATGTTCTGGGTTATATTTAGTGTTCAAACCATCACACCAAGCTCATAGAGGTAGAGGAAGAAGACAAAAGATACAAATAAATGAACTATATACACTTCCCATCCAAACAGCAGCCATTTCTACCCAGGCCAGCCATGTCGTGAGAATCACTTCCCAGAGTTCATTTTTGCTCTTCTCCTCCATCAAGGGCTGGGGAGAGGGTGCTGTGTGGCATTGAGGCTTCTGGTTAAAGTCTGTGCCAAGCACTTCTTGATGTATGTAGACCCCAAAGACAGTAGCCAACATAGCTGAAGACCCTGTGATATTTTCCAGGGAGCCTATCATCTGGCTACATAAAGAGGAAATTGGTTTCTGTATATTTGAGCTATTAATATCCCTCATGGTATTATAAAATTCTCCATATACAAAAATATAGAAAGTGGGGAATAGCAACTTATAAATTTCCCTGCGATATGACATTGAAATATTGAAAGTTACCAGAGCTATGAGGCCTTCAGAATTACAGTGTGTGTTATACTAGCTGCTACGACTGCTCTCTGCCCATTTGCGAAAGTCACAGCTCCGCCGAAACATGTCTCCCATTCCTGCCACTTGGCTTGTCCTCTTTATACGTTCTTGCATACACGCAATCGAGGTTTCGTGTGGTGTTAGCATTACACGGTGGTGAATTATTCTTCATGTTTTTATAATGTTTTTCCATTCTAACACAAGAAAAATATTTTCTATTGAAAACATTACCTAAGTTCATATATGCGTGTGATTTATTTCTTTCTGTTGCTCTCTCACACGGCCAATCTGGATTTCACTAACACTTCCCCTACTGATGGAAATGATTGTTTGGCGTCATAGAACTTTCATAGTATAACTAACATTTTCTAGTCCTTTTATTCCATGGGCATACACTAACGAGGCAAGCCCTCTGTGTGTGTGTGTCTGGTCCTTATTAGTCTATGTCACATATGCATGCTGTATACTGCTTGTCAGGTAATACACGACTGTCTGAATATGCATATACAGGTATTCTTATATATCCATATCACTTCTTCTTGATCGAGCTCACATATTAGAGGTTCCACATCTGAGGCACCTTCCCTACCTGTGCTGCCCTCACCTGCCTGATTCAGACTCATAGCATCCTCCAAGGGAGTTGAAATGTCTTCCTGCTCCTTCCTGGATCAGAAGGGCAAGGGCCCCCCCTTCCCAGCTGGGAACATGTGCTAAGTCTTCAGTGTTCGACACTTTTTGTGGGCTTTTTGCAGGGGACATCATAGTGAGCAGAGCTCATTTTCATCTCTATCCGTGTTGATGATTTTCTTTCAGAACAAACCACTGTTCATTTTTCTCTTGTCATTAATTAGCAGTTTGAGTCCCATTTCATCTTTGTGCTTTTGGTCTTCTCGAGTTTTGACGTGTCTGACGCTGATCCATGTCAATATTCAAGTGTTCTTTGACAAAGTACAGACTTCGTGCAGTTGTTCATCTTTGGGGGGTGTTTGTTGCATGTTTCATTAATTTTTTGGCTTGTGTTTATTTCTCCTGTTATTGCCCTCTAACGTTGCTCGTGGGTTTGCTTCCTGTCTTGTGTGAACTCAACACTTGGCTCATTAGCTTTCCATCCAACTTCTCCATGTGGTGGAGATGCCGAGTGTCTCCCCAGAGGCTCATGTGTTGAAATTCGGTCCCAGATGGCAGCGCGGCTGAGATGGAACTGGATGGCGAGGCACTAACTAAAGTTTTCTATGGAAATCACTTTAAGTGTGTCTAAAGGGTTTCAGCCTATGACATTCCTGTAGTGATTTGATCCCAAATCCCCTCAGTTTTATCGGGACATTTTAAAATCCTCTGAAGCATACAAAAGCATTTGAAATAAGTCTTCAGTGCATGGCTAATTTTCTGAGTATTATTTATTCACAATGAGTTATTACATTAATAACATCTACAGAATATACTTTCTACATACTTGGATGGCTTATCAGTCTAGAAAATGACAATTACGAATCACATTAATCTTTATAGAGCTTGACTTATGCAGATGACACTGGAGTTTTCTAGCAGTTCCATGGAGCTTTAACAGAAATGGGATTGTCAGGTGCCAGTCAGGAACAGACCGAGGACCAAGGCTCTGGGAACAGTCAGGGGAGTAGTATCTTACAAAGTATTTCACAGCCTGCCCCAGAGTTCTCCCCTTGGCAAAACAAAAACAAAAACCAGCAAAAGAACCCTACATATTCTAATTGTCATTTTTATTAAGAACATACTAGAGAAATTATAGGAATATTTCCAGTGTATGAAGCAGTATTACTGCTACAGTTGCTATGCTGTTACAGGGTTGTTAGGACAGTCACCATGCTGAGACAGAGACAGTGTTGTTACTATATCACCATGCTGAGACAGTGTCACTACAGTCACCATGCTGAGACAGTGTCACTACAGTCACCATGCTGAGACAGTGTCACTACAGTCACCATGCTGAGACAGTGTCACTATAGTCACCATGCTGAGACAGTGTTGTTACTATATCACTGTGCTGAGACAGTGTCACTACAGTCACCATGCTGAGACAGTGTTGTTACTATATCACCGTGCTGAGACAGTGTCACTATAGTCACCATGCTGAGACAGTGTCACTATAGTCACCACGCTGAGACAATGTCACTACAGTCACCATGCTGAGACAGTGTTGTTACTATATCACCGTGCTGAGATAGTGTCACTATAGTCACCACACTGAGACAGTGTTGTTACTACAGTCACCATGCTGAGACAGTGTTGTTACTACAGTCACCATGCTGAGACAGTGTTGTTACTATATCACTGTGCTGAGACAGTGTCACTATAGTCACCATGCTGAAAGTGTTGTTACTACAGTCACCATGCTGAGACAGTGTTGTTACTGCAGTCACCATGCTGAGACAGTGTTGTTACTACAGCCACCATGCTGAGACAGTGTTGTTACTGCAGTCACCATGCTGAGACAGTGTTGTTACTGCAGTCACCATGGAAATGAATTATTGTTACTACAGTCTTCATGCTAATGAAATGTTACTGTAGTCATCACTGAAATGTAAACCTTTCTCACAAATTCCTGTCATCACTACTACTTTTCGCCTTAGACCATCGCCTCCCTCCTTCCTCCATCTCAGTCTCTTGTCACCAGTAGTCTGCCTTTGGCAGCTGAATAGCTTTATTTCTTCTTTTGCCTTTGTATGACCTGTCCATCCATTTGATTATGTACTACTTATTATTCTGCACCTGGCTTATTTTACACAGGATGTACTTCAAGTTCTTTCTGCATGTTACTTCAAGTGGACATGTTTCCTTCTTTAAAGCTGAATAAATAATCCACTCTAGTTTTTTCTATTCATTCAATCTGTTGGCAATTATTACCAAACCCAGCTCCTGTGAACAAGTCTAAAATGAGCATGAGAGTAGAAAGATTTCTCTGTCAGCTCTTTGGGATGTGAATAAGCCCAGAAATGGGCCTCTTGGTCAGATGCTTTCCACTCTGTTTCATGAGCCCCCCTGTAATGTACACATTGCTCTGCCTTCTCATCACACCGGGTAATGATTCCTTTTCCTCTACATACTCATCAACACCTGTCTTTTGCCTTCATGGACAGCCATCCTCAATACTAAAACACACTCAGGGCAGTTATTGCTGGCCCCTATAAATACAGGATTTCCATGTTCATGAGTTAGAAGAATTAATATGTGATTATGTGATTCCCGTCAAACTCTGTTATCATTGTTCTGTCCTTTATAAGAGACAGAAAAGTGAGAAGATATAGAGTAGGAACTGTGTGATGAGGGTGAAGGCAATAGATGCAACAGCACAGTCACTAACAACCAACGTCATGGTACAAAGTGGCGGAGGAGATTCTCCCTCAGAGCCCTCCAGAAGAAATAACCCCTGGTACCTTATATCATCCCCTTCTGCCTTCAGAATTTTGAGGAAAATATTATCTGAAGCCACTGTGTTCATTTTTTTGAGGATCACTAAGAACCCAGCAAACCTTCTTACTCATACTGTGCCTCATACCACCTTGTCATAAACAGTATTCACAGAAGGAGCGCCCTGCTTTCTCCACCATCCTCCAGAGTGATGCCCCGGGTCTGATGCACCCTGTGGTCCAGAACACACACATGGATGCTCCTGTAGTTGACCCAGACCCTGGTACAGCCTCCCTCTTCAGCCTGTGGACCACACAGCAACTTCTGCTCTTTCTGCACTTTCTGACTTCTGCCTGGCACCTGAAGATGGTGAGCACTGCCCGGGGTCCATTCATCAACTCTTTAGAAGAGAGAAGCCATGAGCTGGGTGCTGGCTAGAGTCCTTGCGTGGCCTGGAGAGGCTGAGTCATGGTAACCCAGCCCTGGAACACGTGGAATCCCTTACTCTCAATTAGAAGTGATAGAATTGCGAATGATAACTATGTAGCACTGTGTATTTATAGTTATATTTATAATACTTCATCCACCACTGTGCTTTAGCTGAGCTGAAGTGGCTCTATGCTGGGCTAGCAGGACCCAGAGGGAGGTGACTAGTCAAGGGAGGAGTTGGGAATGTCCCCTCTGGACAGCTGAATGTTGCTACATCTACAGTAATCTCTGACAAGTGACCCGAATGGAAAGGCGACATCCCTGACTACATAGAAACTCACCTAACCATAGTCCATAGCCCTGTACCCCAGAGCCCTGCTATCAGGTCTCCTGACAGCCCTCCCTGTGGAGCTGCACACCCCTCCGCAGCCTTCCTCTTGCTGTCAGCGGTCAGGCTCCTCTTTCTGTGTACAAAGCTCAGGCAACTAATGGAATCCATTGCTGCAAAATCAATCCTTCTTCAGTGTTTGCCCATCTGTAGAAAGGCAGGAGCGAGACAAAGCTTTAGCCGATAGTTTTTAGTGGATGGCAGCCAGAGCAGTAAAGAGACCAGGTTTTAATTTCCCCTCTTTATGAGTTTCCAAGGAGACCAGCCGATAATGAAGAACACGCTGTCAAGGATGTGCCCTGCACACGTCCGGCCTGTTTGCGCCTGCATCCTCACTCCCATGCAGTCTGTTGTCAATATGGCCTGCAAGCATGCCTCTGCGGGGCAGCTTTAACTAGTCCCTACCTGGATGCCCTGGAGTCCCTGCATTGGCTTGGCAGCTACAAACACAGGGCTCTTCAGGGACAAGCCCATGGGCAGCATACCAGTCCTGGGCAACTGTGACATTTCACGCTCTGCCAGAGCCGTGGCCAGCACCGGCCGTCTTGGCTAACTCTTCTGTATAGTTATCACCAGAGGACTGTTAGTGAAGGCGTATTCGATCGGTACACTAAAATAACCAGACCAGCTCAAAACAACATATATAATTTAATAATTAAAAAATGGGAAAACTCTCGCTACCGCAGTAGAAGGTCTAAAGTCCAAACGGCAAGCACCACACCTATCTCCCCGGTTTATCTACCTGGGCTCCAGGTGGCCACACCATAGCCAGACGTGATTGGCTGAGCTTCCCCATCAGAGGACAGAGTTTGATCATCTCATGTGTATCAGTGAGAACCAGCACTGGCCATGAACAGAACAGGCACTGGGGAAACCACCAGGCCCACAGACTGCCCTGGCCCTGTGACCCTGATCACACTCCACACCTGAACACATAGGCTCTGCTCCAAACAGCAGGGGCCTCCTGGAGCTGACCCATTGCTCCTTCAAACACTCATTCCCAGGACACGTGACTCCACATGACCTCTGGGCCGGCTCAGAATTTCTCGGTGTCTCTTGTATGTAAATTCTGGGCTACAACTCTCTTCTTGGGGAAGGACGCTTTGAGAGAATTAGCTTCCCACCCCCACCACCCGATCACAGTGCCAGGCAACTGAGCCCTCCCCCCCTACACACCTGATCAAATGCCAGGCAACTGAGTCCTCCACGCATAGTTTTCTGCCCATTAGAAGCACCTGGTTTGCTTAACGAGCCTTTCCTTACACGGTCCCTTTAAGCACGGGGTACTCTCTGTCTTAGTGGGACCGGGTGTCTTTGTTCTGGTGACAGTCGGCACAGACTTTAACCCACCCTGGCGTGGAAACAGAGTTGGACCCAACACTACTAACAAGGCTACATTTCTCTACAGTCTCCTGCCTTGCCATCCTGCTAACCACAGCAGTCTCCAGGCCCCCTGATTCACATTTCTTGCCTAACCCATCTGTCTTCTATCTAAAAGCTCGAATCCCAGGTTGTAAAGATGGCTCAGGAGCAAAGGGAGCTGAAATCCCAGGACAGGAGCTCAGTTCCTGTACTCAGGGCAGGTGGTTCCAACTGCCTGCAATTCCAGTTCCAGGGGACCTGTTACCCTCTCCTGGCCCCTGTGGTCACCTGCACACATATGAAAAAAACATAAAAAACAGTTCCACATGTATCACATATAGAGATACATGTGAATAAAACTAAAAATAATTTTTTAAAGTCTCAAATTATGGCTTTAAAGGATGATGAGAGACGGCTTCCCCTGCCGACTCCTGAACGCCTCCTGTGCCCTAAGGAGTGATCATCGTAGTGCCCGCTGGTCAGTGTCTCAGTCTGAGTCCAGACTGGAGCCCACTCCCTTCCATCTCTCCAGAGTATATAGCTTACTATTATGGTCTAACTGTCTATCTTGTAAAGGAGTGTCACACCTGGAAATCTTTGTTCCAGTGTGGAGGCATTTGAAAGCAGGACTGTGGAAGGCAGCCCAGTCATTGGTTGGAGCCATCGTGAGAAGGATCAATGCGTTTATAGAAAGAAGCCAGAAAGCCTCCTTTCTGTCCCTCCTGAGGAAGGCCAATGAAAGTCAGCAGTCTGTAACCTTGAGGAGCCTGATCATGTGATCTTGTATGTCCCATGCCCTGACATGTAAGTCATGACTGCTGTCTCTCAGCTTCTCTGTCCACGAGACTTTCTGTCACAGCCCAACCAGATGGAGACAAGGACCGAACAAGGCACTGGTTCACACAGGGCAAGGCAACTGGCAGCATGGGGCTTTAGGGCTCTTGCTTTGTTTACAGTTCTGAGGGACAGCTTGGGCACAAAGGCCTAGACGTCCTTCTGAGTTTAACTGCTATCAGATCATAGCACAGGGCTCGTGGGGATTCATTCTCCTCAGATTGGTAGGCATCTCCCTTGAGTTCTCTCTGTATCTGTTTCTCTTCTTCTTCCAACCCCATGTGCAGCGTGGAATGCCCTCCTGTTGAATTTTTAGATGCCTTATAAGAAATGAATGAAAATGTACTTAATTTATAGCTAAAAGCTACAAATAGCAGTAGAAACATTTATATGTCAATGACAGCACTAAGTGGTTAAAGTGTGACATTTAGGAGCTAAGTGCTTGAGAGGGAGGAGAATTTCTTGCATTCTGCCAAAATGACCGGAATTTAGTAAGGTAAATACCAGAGAGTGGAGGTTCCATTACAGGAGCTAAGATAAACCAACCAGCTAACTTACCACGCCATGGCAGTGCCTGGACAGTCAGTGATAAGACAGAACACTGAGGTAGCAGCAGTTTATACATTCATGAACCCCTCTACATGGTTAATCCCACTTGCCCTGCATTGCCATGAAGATATGTATGCTAATTTTATCTCCTAGAAACATGCAAGGGAGGAGAAACCTCAAAAGGTTAAATAATTTGTCTATAATATCACAAATAAATAGGGACAGAGATGAAGCTGTTTTTTCAAAGTCTGGGCTGAGGACACTGTACCTCCTCCCAGCTCAGGGAAGTGAGGAGAGTTGGGCAAAGAATGTGCCCAAACACTTGCCCAGCTGGCATCACTTGGTCTGTCTATTAGCCACAGTCTCCCAACAAAGAAAGAGGCAGAAACACAGGTCCAGCAGGAGGCAAAAATGTAGGGACCAAAACCAGCTCAAATAACAAGACAAGTATTCCCCCAAGCTGTGCCTAATGTTCAACTCATCAAAGGTCCATGCTTTTGCCCTTAGCAGGTAAGGTTTCTGTGGAGGGTGACTCATCCCTGTCATTCTAGCTAGCCCCATCCTCGTAGGCTGCTGAAAACAGGTACAAATTGATGTCTCTGATTGCGGGCTTTCAGCGCTGTTGAGTTTTTAGACAGCACCCAAGAAGGGACCAGTGGCCATGGCATGCCACCTGTGTATAACTTGACTGGTGCTAATACTCCAGCCACCACCTGCACACTACCTCATGCCTCTGTGTATAAACACTGTCTCATGTGCTGTGGCGCATGGCACCTTCCTCCCGTCTTGCCCTCAGTGAAGCATCTATTCTACCTTTAGGTCTTCAAAAGATATGTCAAGAGATAATGTCACTTGCAATAGAAGGTATCCCTTCAACTCACGGCTAAAGCACAACCCAGGGAAGTTTAGAGGACACAGTGCAGCTACCCAAGACTCTGTGTCTCTGCACAAGACTCACATCAGAATAAGCAAGAGAATGTAATAGACCCACAATGAATGCAGATACAGCTTGGCAACCTATTTATCCCTTGGTGACAATCCCGGTAAAACAGAGACTTGAACATCTCTATTTAGTTAGTAGCAAGTCCTGTCTTTGATAATATGATAGATGCCACTTCTATAAAGAGAAACATTAAAATCAACATGTGTAGCAATATAAAATATAAGATATTTATACAATTGTCAGTCTCTGCAAATCAGTCTAGGAAAAAGTAAAGCTTGATGCATTAGGAATTCCTGGACCTGGCTGGACTAGAACCCTTACGGGGCTGGGGGAACCTGCTCAGTAGGACAGGGTGGGCGCTCTGAGCCTTGCTGTCTGCAGGACTGTCCCTGTAGAGCAGAAGAGGGGTAGCGTCTTTAAGATGGCCAGCCACAGAAAAGCCTTTATAAAGCATTTCTCCCACAGACTCTGATTCTTTCTCTGGTTTAAGCATTTCTGTCTTGTTCATGGGAAGCCTAGTGAAGGGCACGATAGTTTAGCACAAGTGAAAGAAGAGAAAAAGCTATTCTTACTTCATTATCTCCTTAAGGGCCATATTGAATGGGGATTAAACCAAAGGGGAAGGTAATTTTGCGAAATTCCTATCTGTCCTCCTACTCCCCAGTCCTCATTTGGCTCACAGCCTCTCCTGCATATGTGATTACTCGATTGTGAAAGTAATACACTATTAAGGCCATCCTGTGCGATCGGCTTAGAGAGGAAACTAGCGTTCTCAGATTCTAGGATCCATCTACTCCCCACCACACACAGGCCACCTCACTGTGGTCCTTCTTGTCCTCTCCTTCTGGTTGCATGTGACATACTCAGTTCCAGTTTCTGAGATGAAGTTATAAGCTCAAACCCCTCGAACACTTCAGACTGAATCCTAAGAAAAATGGTATTACCACCAAAGTCTCAAATCCCATCCACGTTTTATGAATAATTCTTAAAGTGTTGCTAAACATCTCAATTTCCTTTTCCTGTCATTCTGTGCCATTTGCTCCTCATGAGGTCAAGGAGCCATTGACAGAAACCAGCATCACGACCTTGAGGCCCAGGCAACCTCTGATTCATCTCATCCAGGCTGATACTTGGCCTCAGACACATTCTTCTGCCCTCTGGGCCTATAGGACCACACAAAGGGCCTGGACCCTCAGTGCTGAAATCCATTGGCACCACAGGACCAAGCATGTTTGTCATTTAAATGTTAGCAATCTGAGGTTGATTGCAACCCTAATTCTTTAGGTGAAAAGTGCTTATTTGGGCTCTTACTTGGTCATTCCCTCTCTCCACCATGATGATATCCTAAATAGGGGCAAGGTTAGCACATTGGCTGTGTGTTTATCTGCATCTCACAGGGAAGACGTTCATATTTCAATCCCAAGCTCAGTCAAAAGCTGGTACAGAGTCCAGCAAATAATTATTTCTAAGAAATTTTTATAACTGAAAAAAAAAAAGAGCATACATTTTCACAGAAGAAAATTTAGAAGATATGATAAAGTGTAATGACTGCATTCCAAGTCAATGTTGTTCTGGAGTTCAAAGAAAATCCTTGCTAACTTCGTTCAGTCTTCTGATGTTTGTACTTTATGTGCAGGTTGATAGCCCATGTCTGAACACTTAACGGTGCAATCCTCTCGTTTCCCCTCCCTGTGGACATCTTTTCCTCTAGCCAACAGCTAGCATTATTTAACGACCAGCCTAAGCCCCATTCACCCTGCACCAGCCACCACGTCTGTAATCAGTCTCCGCAGCAGCAAGATGGCGGCTGCGCAGCAAGCAGCTTGTGCGGTCAGCACCACTGCCAGGCTCCCCATGCCTTCAAACCTTAACCAATCCAGTGGGGTTGTGTATGGGGGAACTGCATTGAGTGGCAACCTGCCTGACGTTAACAAACAAAAGACACTAGACCGGCTCCCGCTAACTTCTACTAAAGAAATGATAAACTGGTCGGGCGGTGGTGGCACACGCCTTTAATCCCCATACTCAGGAGGCAGAGGCAGGAGGATCTCTCTGAGTTTGAGACCAGCCTGTTCTACAAGAGCTAGTTCCAGGACAGGCACCAAAACTACAGAGAAACCGTGTCTCAAAAGACAAAAACAAACAAACAAACAAACAAACAGAAAACAAAAACTGATACACTGGCTATCGCATCTCCATGGCCAAATGTATCTGCACTTCAGTAATTATTTATCCAAATGACAACTTATGATTATGACTACTGAGTTGAAGACTCTCCTTCCCAGTTCTTCATTCTGCAGCCTGGTCAGGGGTAGAAGAAAACGACCGTTTCTTTCATCCTTGCACATACGGAAGTAAACCATTTTCAGGCAACAGAACTCCCACCCAGAGGCAGCACCCAGCTCTTTCTCTCTTTGAGCTTCTTTGGGTGTACTGAGCTTGCTGATAGCAGTGCAGGATAGATTGTGGAACTAGGGTACTGTGACCTGACACCAGAATCTAGAAATCTGGGCCTTGCCCCAAACTGTGTGCAACACACATTTGAAAGCTCTACAGTATTGCTCAAGGGCCTCCCCTCAAAATTCCCCGGTGACCTTACTGGGGAGAGCTGCATGCCATGGTGCAGATACTGAAGGAAGATAGGATGCAGGTCAATAGTAAACACACTCCGATTCTCTTCACAGTGTATGCAGAGGCATCTTTTCAGCTGACGGCCCCATTTAGTGCCTCTTTCTTTCTTTTTCAATTTGTTAGAAAATCCTAAGCACAATGCAGGCTGTGCGGAATTACATCGATATCCACATTAACATCTTCTCAAAGGCTGAGGCTCCCATCCAAAGTTCTCACTTCTGGTGGCGCTGCGCCCGGCTTGGGCGTGGTGGATGCACTCGGGCTCCCCTTCCGCATTTTCTTCACCAGGAAGGAGCGGGTACTATCTCACAGATTATCTCTAGGTTAATTAACCTTTAGGTGAAAACGTGGGATCCCCGTGACACTTCCTTCTGGCTCATTATTCTCAGCCTGCAAAGCAGCGAGGGGCTGCAACAATCGCATTCATTAGAAAGTGATTAAACGCACTTGCCTCCATTACCTTGGTGGTTAACCATCTCTGCAAGACGCCAGAAAAGTCACCCTCACCAGGAGGCACGGGGAAGGAGGAGGCAGCGCTACCCCCTCCCGTCTCTCCAGAAGGCCAGAGGGGGCGCTCACCAAGGAGTTGCCACGTACACAAAGTGGAGTGCCCTGCGGCAGCCCATTTACCAGCTCCTTCTAGAAGATACTGGGCAACCGTTATTGCTGCCAGAGCAAAAAAACACCAACTTCCTCACCCATAGGAAAGGTGCTCACCCATAGGGATTCATGATGCCGAGATAAAAGTCCATAGTACGGCCATGGAAACTGCATCCAGGAGAAATGACCGAGTTCCTTGCTATTCTACCACAATGGCGCCCGCAATCTGACTTCCACTCACCCTGAAACATTCTGGAAAACTGAGTTTGGCTTAGACAGAGCATCAGTTATGAGGGGCACCCTTCTCGTGCTTCTCTGGACTACCCTGAGCGAGTTCCTAGACGCTCATCTTCTCTTAGTTTCTTTTCAAGACCCTACCGGGACCTGGCAGCCACCCTTCCCAACACCTTCCTTGTTCCTCTCTCTCCCATGTCCCAGAGAACCCACAAAAACAAATTCGCCTGTGAGTTGGCATTTTCTCTTTGCATGTTCTTCACACTCACACGCTCAAGACTTGGGGATGGTGCTCAGAACATTGTGGGGAAATCAGGGGGTTTTCACAGACGCTACCGTAGGAGCACAGACAGGAGGGCAAAGAGCAGCGGTGACACACGGGTAAAGGAGATTAAAGGCCCCAGAGCCAGGGTTACCTGAGTGTATGCTGTGCTGTAGAGATAGGAGGGCTCAAGGAATCAAGGTCACTCCGCAGAGCATGAGGATGGTATAGGAGATGCTCAGAGCTCAGTGCCCCTCTCTGACTTTTGCCCAGCTCTTTGCCAGACCCCATCTCTTCCTGGATTCTCCCTCTGACCTTCCACTGGTCTGTATGGGTTCCTGAAAACTGTAATTGAGTCAGACTACAGGCAGAGTCTGTGCATCAAGGCTTTTGATGGTTTTCGCTTTCTGTGGAAGAAAAAAAAATTGTACCAAATTGGAAAAAACAAAAACAAAAGCCATTGAAAATCTCATTTTCCCAGACCCCTTCAGCCCTTCCACTGAAGGGTGGTTCCTACCTGCACCTGAAGCCTTTCTCTTCCAGCCACCCCTCTGTCACCTGGGGCAGGGAGAGCTGAGGCTGAGAAAACAAAAACAGGTTTCTCTTGAGAGTCTCTTTGAGAACCCCAGCTTCCCTGTCGACACTGCACACACCCTCCTCCACTTCTCACTTGCTCTGTTGCCTGATTCCGAAACAAGGAATGGTCCCAGGGTCCTTCCACAGCTCATTCAAAAAGTAAAGTTCCTCTCTGCTCTTCCACAAGGCAGACTCTCTGCTGTCATAGAAAGGAGGGGAAGCCCCACCTCTCCACGGAGCCTGGTGCAGCTGCCTTACATTCTGGGCATCCTGGAGTAGTACACAGGTGCCTGCCTCTCTCAGGTGTTTGTATTCTGTAGATCCATATATGGGGGCCTTCCTCACCCTTGATGCTTCAGACACAGCCGTTTGTGTGCGAAAGGGCTCCTTGCAGGCGTAACTGAACAAATTATGATGAGGTCGTGCTGAAGCAGGATGAGGCAGATCCAGCATAAAGAAGGGGGATACACAGACAGACAGGAGGATGCTCAGACAAACAGGGGGATGCACAGACAGACAGGGGGATACACAGACAAACAGGGGGATGCACAGATGGACAGTGTTGCTCAGACGGACAGGGGGATGCACAGACAGACAGGGGGATGCACAGACAGACAGGGGGATACACAGACAGACAGGGGGATACACAGACAGACAGGGGGAAGCACAGACAGACAGAGGGATACACAGACAGACGGGGATGCACAGACAGACAGAGGGATGCACAGATGAACAGGGGGATGCACAGTTGGACAGGGGGAACACAGACAGACAGGGGGATACACAGACAGACAGGGGGATGCACAGGCAGACAGGGGGGTGCACAGACAGACAGGGGATGCTCAGACAGATGGGGGGATACACAGACAGACGGGGGATGCACAGACAGAGAGGGGGATGCTCAGACAGACAGGGGATGCACAGGTGGATGTAGCAGTGACCAGGAAGCAATTTTACTCACAAGCAATGGTGGTGAGGAGCCGTGGGCCATGAAAAGGTCGGAGAGAGGTCTGGAGCAGTCACACTCCCAGTTTCAGAAGGAATAGTCTTTCTTAGGATTATTTTTTATTGAAAATAGGTCCTGATTATGTTTTCCCCTCCTCCAATCCTCCCAGATTCCCCATATTCTTTATGTCACAATGACTCCAGGGATCAGTGTAGCATTTGGGGTTTAATCGCAAGTCAGTGCACAGGGACAGCCACCCTACAATCTGTATGGTCTTTCTGGAGACATTCCTAAGCTGGACCTTTCCTATCAAACATGTCCTAGGCAGGATGTGTGGTGGAGGGACTGCCCTTAGAAACAGAGCCCCAGAGTCCAGACAACAAGGAAAGGCTTCAGATTCAATGGGAGTTCAGAAGCCTAGCCAGTTGTTGAATGAGAGTGACCCCTATAAGTTCACACTTTGAATTCCTGGTTCTCAGTTAGTGGAACTGCTTGGGAAGGATTAGGAGGTATGGCCTTGGTATAGAAAATGTGTCACTGAGGGTAGGATTTGAAGTTTCAAAAGCTCATACCAGTCTTGCCCCCCCACCTCTGAAACGTGGATCAGATGTAAGCTCTCAGCTACTTCCCTAGAAACATACCTGTCTGCATGATGATCATAAACCAACCCTCTGAAACTGTAAGCAAGCCCACAATTAAATGCTTTCTCCTATAAGCTGCCTTGATCATGGTGTCTCCTCATAGCAACAAAACAGCCACTAAGACGTCTAGACACCATAGGACCCTGGATCCTTGCCTCTCCCCATGCATGCATGTAGTACAGAGTGCAGGACACAGAGCTGGTGGAGAATATAGGACGTCCTGGGTTTCTAGCAACAGTGAGGAAATGCAGTCTTGTCCACCCTGGCAGCTCAGCTCCAGCGGTGGCCAGCTGGACTTCACAACTCTGCTCGTCTCTGTTCAGTGAGACCTGTTAGTCTTAAGCTCTGAAAGAGAGCCAACACCACGGCTTACAGGCATGCAGCAGGATCCTGGAATCAGCACTCTGGGAACTGCACCAACACCACCCTTGCGTGGGTGGATTCGGAAGAAAAACATTGCAGAGGAATGTGATGTTGAGTGCATCGGAGAACTGTAGCCTGCGAGTGGTCACAAGGATTCTCCCAGGATCCTCTCCTGAGCCCCAAAGCTGCCTATCAGGAACTGAGAAAAGCCAACAGAAACCTCTGGCAGACTCTGCCCACCATGGGTCAGGTTAGCTCCCTCTGCTGCCCCAGGACAAGCAGGACTTCCCATCTTTCTCTCCTGAACTCAGCTAAAAGAATGGGAGATACCGTGAGGCAGAGAAATAACCTTCCTTTCCCCATTTCACAGGGGACAGTCACCGATGGGCTATCCCCACATCAACCTTGAGGAGACCTTGACGCTGCTCCGGCAGGAAAGTCACTCTTCTTTATGGTCCTTAGGAGGGGAGCTGAGTGCCGCTGACTCACCCAGGGAAACACATCTTCCTTCTCCCTGGTGTTCACACCTATGAAATCTTAACATTTTAATGACTTCTAAATATGCATAATCATTTCCGAGAGGCATTCCACACTTCATAATCGCTTCCATCAAGCGACCCATTCGGGGAGCTCGCCCCTGGAAAGGAGCACAAGCGATCTGTAAATTTAATTTGCTCTCACATCTGCTGTCATTACCTCGGGGCCTCCCGGGCTCCGCAACTGTCCGGAGCTCATATGTTCCAGCCTCACTTTTTTGTTGTTGTGGCTGTTTTTAATTATAAGCACTTCGGTCAAAATGAGTCACGGTTTAAAATGCCAGCCGGGAAGCAATCGTGTCTTTCTATCCAGCTAAGCTGCATGGAAGCCCATTCTGACGAGCAAGGCAGTGTCAAGAGGAGTCTGTCATAGGAGAGGGCTGTCTGCTCATGGCTGCTACCTAAGGTCTGTCCTCTGGAGGGCAGGGCACTGAGATTCTCACAAGCACAACCATCTTGATTCTTCTTAAATGGTCCATGGCAGAGATGGGCACAGTCTACAGCATATGTCTGTCCATTTCAGGGCAAGAAACAGCCCCCACCTGAAATGTGGCTGCCTCTTCACTCAGGGCACACACTGCCTGCCCTTTGGGCTCCTCCTCCACCCCCCACATCACCCCCTAACCCCCACTCCCGCGAACTACATTCTCTGAATGTGGCCCAACGCAAATGGACCAATATGTCTCGTACCTAACTGGCCACCTGTCTTTCGTGCTCCAGTCACTGTCTGTGTATATTAAATGTCAGGGTCTGGTAAACACACTAATGATTGAGAAAAATGCCATGCTTGAGGTCCCCAAATAGACGCTGGATGGGCAACCAAGATAAAAGAGAAGTTGAAAGTAGGGGTGAAAACGGAGACAAATGGTGGGGTGCTGGGGTAGAATGCTCAACAGACAGTGAGGGGAAGAGCCGTGCAGAGCCCTAGTCTGCATTAGTATTTATTGTGTGGCAATCTCTTTAAGGGAAGTTTAAGTTAGGGAAGTAAGCAACTCAATAGCCACAGGAAGTCCCTGAAACTAATGTAACTCACTAGGCCCCCCCCTCCCTGGGTGAGCTGTGAAGATTGCTGAGTCACCTTCAGAGAAGTTGAACCGCCTCTGAGAAGCAGGAAGTAGCAGAGCTACCTGGAAGGGGCTCAGGCAAACTGAGTCAGCAGAAAAGGAAACCATTCAGCCAGTTGTGTTATCTGTAGGCGGTGCAGTGCACCCCAGGTTTCTGACTTTTGGTAATGCAGCTGTTCTGTGAGTCATTTCTGCTCCCATAAATTACCCCCATCCATATTCCTGTATGTAACCCCAATAAAACTCATTTGTTTACCAAGTTGAACTTTGCTTCCCTAGGAATAGACTCTGCATCATAAATGCATTTGATAGAAGCTTTTTCATTTGCCCAACAAAAACCAGAGTTGCTAACAGATATAGGGAAATTGGGCTTATGTGAGATGAACACTGGCATGAAATCAGCAGCCTTGGAGCTATGGGAAGATATACTCAGTCTCTAAGTTTTCATCTTAGGGTTGTAAAATTTCCCGGTTTGGGTAGCCATTGTCACGTCTTTCCATGCACCATCCACTGGTGTCTCCTTTCCTGACTGGAAGGCCTGCCCAGTGCCTGCACATTCTTTAAGACAAATAAATCCCTACAATGTAAACATTTGGATACTAAAATTCTCCTTCATGGGACACCATGTTCTTCCCAGTTTTAAAATTACTCACAGGTTATGAAATGCAATACTTCTTTATTCCTTAATTTGTCTAAAAATTCAAAAGTCGGGTCTTTGAAAAGGCCAGATGACATTGACTCCACTGTTGTCATCCACCGAAGATGAAAAGGCAGATTATGTGGCCTCCTGGCTGCTAGCTCTACTGAGCACCCCTTACAGGGTAACATTTCCCAGTTATTACCTTAACAAATGGTGCACAGCAGTAAAGAATGGTGGATTCACTGTGCATAAAATTTCCCATCTACAAACTGAACGAGGCTGCCAAGCTCACCCTCTCTGGGCCACTGGCTGGGAACTATGCTGTCCTGGGGAGCATTGACTGGATTCTTTATCTGGCATGAGGGACAACCCTTCTCTGTATCTCTGAGAAGACTGATTCTGGAAGTCCTCCACTGTGGGTAGCACATCATCAAACTGCATGGTCTGTAGAGTTTCAATGGGGACAGTTCACTTTGCCAAAGAGCTCAGAGCGATGTGTGCTGAAGGGTGCATAGGGGAGGAGAGGATGGTGCGTGCAGAATAGGAAGGCAATAAAATTCCCCAGCTTTGAGGGTCTCTGAGTCTGAGACGTGGGCTGCAGGCCAGGGCCCCAGCAGGAGCCTTCACCGTGCTCCATTCACTGACAAGAGACTTTCAAACAGTTCTCTTTAGAACCAAAACATTATTAAAAAAAAAAAAAAAGTATCAGGAAACTAGCTAGGTAGTTGACTCATGGCTGATCCCAAAGAAGAAACCTATCAGTGTTAGGCCAGGCATGGAGATTGGAATTCTGTGTGGTTCCCGACCCCCTCACCCAACGCCTGTGCAGACATCACCAATCTGTGGGCAAGTGCATATTTACCAAAGCAGCGGGTCAGTGGCTTCTGCTGTTCACACTGCTCTCCATGAAGCCCCTATTTTCTTAGTAATCACAAGAGCAGTCCACTTGGCCCTGCCTCAGCCCACAGCTGCCCTCTGCAGGCTAAAGACAGACAACTCTTTATTTTCTTTGTTTCTCTTAAGCTTTCTCCAAGCAGAAAGGTGAGAGAGGGAGCATGGGAGAGGGAGGAATACATGGGTATGCTGGGATTTTTTTTTTCTTTTTGGCAGGATGACTCCTTTTGAGAGAGAAGTAGAATAGGATTATTAGAGACTTTTTCTCCAGGAAGACTGGATTCCTGCCTTCTCATCAAACAGACACCTTTGCCCAAGAGTTGCTGGATCTAGATAAGTCATCAACACCAGGGACATTTAGAGAGACAGGGTCAGGAATTTATACAAGCTTCATATTGTGGCTGATAAGAATATAGAAAAAAACAAAAGAGGAGCTGTAAAAGATTCTACAGCTGGACAAGAAAGAAAATACACAGACTGACTGAGAAAGCTACAATGAAGAAACAGTAAAGCCTCCAATTCATGCTGTAAGATCGCACAGCTCAGAGAATTCCATTCACACTGTAAGATCGCACAACTCAGAGAATCCCATTCACACTGTAAGACCACACAGCTTAGAGAATGTAACCCATGCTAGAACGTCCTAACAGGCCTACAGCTGGCCTCAGCTCCCTTCTGATGAGGCAGCGAAGAAGTGGCCTGCTAGTGGTCCTAGCACTGATCAGCTGCTCGTCACTAGCAAGTGAACTTGATTCAGACATCCTGACTCCTGTTTGCCCACTGGCTGGGGCATAAAACACAAAAGCACAAGGAGTCAGAGAAGGCTGACAGAGTGTCTCAGGGTAGAAGTAAACTTTAAGCATTTCTGAAGAAGACATACTGCAAGGAATCTTTTTCAGAGAGTGAAGAGAAGCCATGGTTGGGAAGGGATCATGTTTATCGGTCAACAACATAGGCTCTGAGGAGGGGGTGTCACTAAGAATGGGTTGGTTCAAACCCCAGAAGTCAAAAGTCCAAAGTCAACAGGGAACTCAGTAGGTAGTTGAGAGACCCTCAACTAGCCATTGGAGGAGCTCACACAGAGGGGAAGGGTCCAGGCACGGCTGGCAGATGAACATGAAACACACAACACAGAAGAAAACTGAAGCAGAAATGACTTCCACATCCAACATAGAAGCTGGAGAAGAGGCAGCAGATGAGGAGCGGACAATGCCCTTGCAGAGAATGCAGGTTCAATTCCCATACTCCACAGGGTGGCTCCTGACTGCCACTCAGGGCTCAGGAAGTCAGACACCCTTCTTCTAGAGTCCACACGTGTACAAACCCACATGTAATATAACTTAAAATTTTTAAGATAAATAAAATGTGGTGCTTGGCTTCACAGTCTCTGTTCACACACCTTCATTTGCCTTTTTGACAGTGACTGACCACAGATAATTTGAAAGGGGGACCTAAAAGTTAATAGAAAGAATTTCATGGCTATCCAATTAGAGAATACTTGCTACTTCTAGGTTTGTTGTTTGAGGGCTCCGCATTGGGAAAGCACGGTGATTAGTTTTCCTTGGAGCAACATTGGAACGGAGTAGCTTTTAGTAGCCATTAATCCCCCTGACCTTATTCACTCCTCTCTTCGAAAAGGACACAAATTAGAAACTGGCTCCAAATGAGGGTTTGTCTAATGAGCAGTGGCAGATGGGCAGTTTTGAACGAGGAGCCCTGAGCCTGTAATCAGCCACTTGCTGCTTCGATAAGAGTGTGGAGCCTGAACAAACGCGTCTTCCCTGGGAGATAACCCTTCCTGCCTGCAATGTCCCAGTGATTTCCATGTCCCCAGTCCCAGGCAGCACCAGGCGGGCAGTCCTGGAAAATAATAAGCTCATCCCTTTCTGTCTGACCCAGGGGATGATTTTTGCCCCTCTAGAGGACATGGGCAATGTGTGCAGAGATTTCTTTCCTGCCTGGGAAGAGAAGAACTGTTAATTAGTATGCAGTGCATGAAGGCTGGACCAACAGCCACCCTGCCACACACAGGAGAGCCTGGGGATAATTGCCTGGGTCAAAGTGTCACCTGAGTGGAGACTGGGAAGCATTGATTAATGAGTGAATCGGGACTACCCGGATCACCCCTGAGACAGGAGTTTCTTCACACCCCAGGCCTGGGGTCTATCTTCTTTCTCTGGTGTTTAGGATTCCAACATGCAAAATGGTGCTGCTAAGTAAGCCACCATAATTACAGGAATGGGGCAGGAAGGCACTGGAGGAAGAGTGGGGAGAGGATGTCAGCAGAGTGGTCCAGCCAGCTTTGGGATGAGGATCCGGAAGCCTGTGTTCTGTCTTGTCTCACTCGCTGTGTGACTGGGTAGAAGTCAGTCACCTCTTGGGTAATTTCTGTGGACACAGGATCTGGTTAGAGAGGACACCTATAAAATAAAGTCTAGTCTGCCATCTGGACAAGATTCTACACAGAAAGGAAGTTAGCATGCATGTAGAAGAGTCAACTGTGTGTTTATTTTATTTATTATTTAAGAATTTCATACGTGTATACAAATATGTTTGATATTATTCACCCCTTCTCCGCCAACTCCCCTTGGATCCCCTCCCTCATCCTCTTCTTATTATTTGTTATTAGTTAGGTTTGTTGTTTGACAGGTTCCTGAATGTATACACTGTATTCTGTCTGCTCTTCACCCATCTGTTCGTATCTCTCTCCCATCCCTAGCAAGGTCTCCCCAGCAATGCATTCCCAAGATTCATGACTTTTTGTTTTGTTTGTAATACATGTGGTTTAACGTATGATTACTCCTGGATTAGAATTTTCCATGGGAGCCTGATGGGGTCACCAGGCACCTCTGTATTTTTAAAAATATGTAGCAACAAGCAGAAAAACAGGAAAAGACCTTTTAAGATAAATATATCCCAGTGACCAAAGAAACAAGCCAATATCCATCGTGTCTGTGTGTGTGTGTGTGTGCATGTGTGCGTATGTGTGTGCATGTGCTTGTACCTGGGCATGCATTCTTTAATATAATAAATGCTTGTGCGTGCAACTGTATGGACAAACCTTGAAAATATGCTGAGTGAAAAAACACACACACACGTGTGTGTGTGTATATATATATATATGTACCTCAAAATGCATTTTACTATATAAAAATGTCCAGAATAAGCTGATACATAGGGACAAAAAGACAGAGAAACACTTTGGGAGCCTTCACCGGAGGAGATAGCGGATATGCTCTACTGAGTGGGGTGGAAGGGAAGCTGCCTCCTTATTTACGGTGAGCCTGCTGGCGGCTCCTCTCAGTTGAAATCCCACTGTGCCATCTGGTCTCTCTGCCCTTTTGCCCTTTCCAGTGTTCCTTGCACCCCTTTGTGTTATGTCCCTCAGGTTAGGGGGACTTTCTGAAGCTCCCTCCAGGCCTCTCCGTGCCTCCTTGCATAGATGCAATGTTTGGCAATATCCAGTAAGTGTGCAGCATAGAGAGTTCCTCTGAATGTCAAAAGAGATTGCCTTGGAAACGGAGACACTGAGAACCTCCCGAGGTGAGCAAGGCTGAAAGGTGCCTCAAGGAAATGAAAAATATTCCATTAAGTGTAAGGCTCAAGAGAGTGACAGCTACGCGTTCGTACTCAGCTCTTAATGCAGGGTGTCTAGACACAGATAATACCATGATCCACGTGCTGTGCTTATCCGTGCGTGCGGCATACATTTACAGTGTCACATGATGAACACACACAACTGGTGACAACTATCCTCAGGGACAAGTGGTAAAGCAAAGACCAGATAACCTCAGGCAGTAGCCACAGCCACTCTGCCCTCTGCCTTCACAAACAAGATGCTTGATATTATCGTTGTCAGTTCATTGATGGAGCGATCATTGTAATATGGGAACTTTTGTTTGCTGGTAGTCTTTGTAAGGCTGCCGTCCCACTCCAACAACTGTGTCTAGGGGGTAGGATGAAGTACCCGCTGCTTTCACAGAGCAAGTCCCCATAAACCATGGGAGAGCAAGATGGCAGAAGCATCTTCTTCTCTGTTAAAGGGCACGAGCTTCGCATTGTATGAGAACAATATGAAATTCTTCCACACGTGTTGTGTTTATCTTCCGATCCCTAACGGTCTTCCTTTAAGTTGCTTTGGTAATGATGTTGTATCATAGCAACAGAACCGAGACTAGCCCAACTTCCCAATGGTTCCATAATCGCCCCCTAAAAGAGCCCCCCCACCAGGAACTAAGTGTTCAAACCTGAGGGCCTATGGGGCACTTTTCTCACTCAAAGCAGGACCTGATGCTCACTAGCATTGCTCATCCAGAACCGGGAGCCTTTTCTCTGTCAGAGTTAGTTGGTTAAGAATTTGAATGGAATTTTTGTTCATGGGAAATGAATCACGCAGTAATAATTCAGGGTTATTTTCCCAAGAGTAGTTTTGATGTACCAAAATTATAGTTAAACATTATGGTGTCAATAGCACATTGTGCTTTTCTATTTTCTATGATTAAATATTTAAAATTAAGTGATAACATTTTAACCTTTCAACCCCTGGCTACCACACTGCATGTGACAAGGGCCAGGTCTGTGGCATGGCAGTCTGGGCTCCAGAGAAGCTGTGTAGGACATCAGTAACCACCATCCCTCCATGGTGGTGGGGTCTACAGGTCTGAACAGCCCCCAGCAGATGGAATTCCTCTGAACACTGTGGTCCTGAGCACTCTCCTCCCTAGGGTAACAGTTGGTTCTTTACTTTCTTAGCTGTAAATGGGAAGGAATACACAAATATCTAAGTTTTCACTCTCCTTAAGAGTTCATGATTTTAAGACTGCACAGGCGTCTTCCGTATTCCTTCATAAACCACTGTGTTCTATGGTACTCTTGGGAAAACATCTACTGAGTACTTTTGATTACTTAGAACTATTAACAGGGGCTAGGGGATGGCTCAGTGGTTAAGAGGGCTTGTGGAACAAGTGTAAGAACCGGATTCAAATGCCTGTAACCCACAGGAAAGGTCCCACAGGTTCTGGACTCATCTATAACCCCAGCAGTGTAAAGTGTGGTAACGAGAGGATCACTGGGTCTCACAAGCCACAGCCTAGCTCCAGGCTCAGTGAAAGATCCTTCTCAAGACAATAAGTCCAAATCACAGACCAGGGCACCTGGATTTCCCCCTCCAGCTCTGTATATGCCCAGGTTAGGTATAGCCATCCACACAGACAGGTGTGCATTTAAAATAAATATGGCACAATAAATAAATGAATTAAAATGATCTTGGGCATGGGAATTTGAGAGACTCAAAGTAGGCTCTTAGTGTTTCTAGACAAGAACAAAGATATTCTGTGTGCACCCACTAGTGGCTAGTTTCATGTTTCTGTCACCAAACAGCTGGCTGAATTGATAGGAAGAATGGCTTGTCATCATGAGAAAGGCATGGTCATAGCAGCTTCCTTGGTAGTAGTGGAGTTTGGTGAGAAGGCTTCTCACAATTCGATGGTTCAAAAAGCAAAGACTATTCCAGAAGCGATGAAGGGTCACCTTCAGAGGTGTATGCCTAGTGCATTATTTACAGGTAGCTCTAAAGATCCCACATCTTCCCCTAAATAATAAAAACCTAAGTTTTAGGCTTCCGGCATAGAAGAGCAAAGAGTGTACATTTCCATTCAAAAGAGAGTAAGTGGAGAGGGTGTAGCCACTGGGACAAAGAAAGCCCCAAACTCACATTGCATTCCGTAGTTCCACATCTCAGACCCAAGCACCTGTATGCCCTGATAGCTGCCTAAAATTTGGTCTGTTTCTTGGGCTATTTCCACACAATGTCTACATCCTATGGCAGGAATTGTACGTTTCTGGTTCCTCCAAGAACACTCCAACTTAGGCAACACCTTTGTCAACTTTAAGCACAGACTTTCAAGGGCTCCAGGCATGGTATACAACCCTTTTGTCTGCTGCCTCATTTCATGGGCTTTTATCTGGACCCTAGGTGAACGCCTTCATGATTCTACAACCACTACTTTTCTCAAATGCCAGAACCATGTCCATGACACCAAATTTAGCTGCCAGTTCAAGATGTGGTTGCCCACCCCAAGTGGACCACACTACAGGGGTCTCTGTGTGCCTGTTGCCAGAGACAGGAAAGTGTTTCCATGAGCAAGGGTTTTCCAGCCGTGCATCTCTTTGGCTCTGTCTTTTAAAATATAAGTCTTTCGGATCAGTTTGCCTTCTTGCCTTTCAGTATCTTCAGTGAGAAGAGGGTGGAGCCTCAGCGTCCAACAGCTTCCATATCGCCTCAGTGCACACTGTTCAGGGTGTCTTCACCAGTAGCAGTGTCTGTAACATGTGTACTTGCTTTGTCCGAATTCTAAAGCATGTTCTCGGTCCCAAACTGAACAGTCTTTTTGTGATATTTTTCCTTTTAATGAAAATGGATTTTTTCTGACATAATATGTCCTGATTACAGTTTCCTCTCCCTCTCCTCCTCCCAGTTCTTACCATACTTCTACCACCTGGATTAAACTTTCTTTCTCTCTCATAGAAAACAAACAGGGTTCTGAGGGATAACAACAACAACAACAACAAAAAAAAAAACCACAAAATAAAATAAGATAAAAGAAAAAGTGTCACATGGGAGTTGGACAAACAACAGAAGAAAAAGAGAACAAGAGAAGGCGCAAGACTCACTCATTTGCACACTCAGGGATCCCATAAAAACACTCAACCAGAAGCCCTGATACATTCGCAGGGACCTGATACACATGCAGAGCCCTGATACATAGGCAGGGACCTGATACACACGCAGAGCCCTGATACACAGGCAGGGATCTGGAGCCTTCTGTGCAGGCCTTGTGTGTGCTGCTCCTGGCTCTGCGGCCTGTGCTGTTCTGCTGTTTGCTCTCAGTTTCTCACTGTAAGCATAGCTAAAGGCAGAAAGCAGTAAGCAGGCCCCAGCCTAAATGTTAATGCTTCCTAAGATTTCCCCTGCTAGGGTAATCGTACCATTTCTTTTTAATTCAGTCTCACTTAGGATTTCAAAACACAGGCAGCGTGGAGACTCGTGTTTTTCAGATTGGCAGTTGGCCTGCCAACTCGGTTTTCAGCAGGAATGCTGTGCCCACGTTTTGAAAGCTCACTGTCCAGACTATGCTCTGCGTTTTAGTACCAGTCTGTCTTCCAGGCTCCCTAACAATTGCCCACTAAGTCCTGTTCATAGCATTCTAGGGCTTTTCTAGTCTATCATCCCTTAAATTTTACTTTGCTTTATATTTTGGGAGGATAGAGAGATGGGTGAGATTGGGATACACGAGAATAAATAGAAAAAAATTTTAAAAAAGGAGATCTCTTTAGTGTTTATCCTTACCAGTGAGTCACCTTTCAAACTTCCGATAACAGTTAACCTAGTAGGTGTGTGGTTTATACAAGCACACACACGCACACACACACACACACACACACACACTGGGGCTGCACTCTTAGGAAAACTGACACCCAGCATCTATCAATCATCAGTAACTCTTCTGGTAGAGGAGGGACTTTGTAACCATTTCCTCTCTTGATGCTGGATTTTTTTCTCTGTCTTACAGGTCACCTGCATGATGTCACACCTGCTGTGCATTCGTACAGGCATCTGCTCTGCTGTGCAGAAGACACTCTTGCAGTCATCCATTGCCTCCGAGTGTTACACTCTTTCTGCCTCCTCTTCTGCTGTGATCCTGAGCCTTGGGAGAAGGCGTTCTGTGTGTGCATTCCATTTAACGGTGGGTGCTATGGCTTATCCTCCGCATCTTGGTCAGTTTTGTGTGTCTGTGTTGATCACCATCTAATGCAAACAGCAACTTCTCTATGAAGGTTGTAAGACGCCTTAATCTACAGGTTTAATGATAGATCCACGGGAGTTGTTTCCAGACATATGGACTGATCTTTGGAAAAAAAAAAAAAAACATGGCTATGATAGCCCATATTCAGTTACCGACTTATCCATCATGCGGAAAGAAAAGCAGAGTGAAATTTATTCAGGTAGCTTACATTAGCCCATCTTGAAGCAACAGTGAATGAAAACGTCTCTCAGATGTACCAGTAGCTGACCTGCAGGTGAACGTGTTGCTTGGTTTCTTCAGCTCCTCTTCTCTCGGTAAAACTCAAGGCAGGGGGTGCTCGACATTCCTTGACATGGGCACAGACACTCTGAACCTCAGCTCAACTGTGTCTCTCAGAAACCAGGAAAATCCTTCCCACAGCTCAGAATTGCAGGCTTCTAATCATCCGCTCCGTGTCCTCGCCCGGGCTCCTGCACAGCCTCCCTGTATTATCTTCCGCAATCAGACTCATCTTCTTGCGCCTTCTCCTAATCTATAAAGTAGGCACGGAAACAGGAAAATCACAGAGTGCTGTGAGGGGAAGGAATCAGGTCTGTAGGGAAAAGTGCTTAATCTCAGAGTCAGGAACGATGATCACTGCCAAAGTGACCCCAAGTGAATTCAAGTCTGTCTGTCAGGTGCCCTGTGACAGAAGTGACCCCAAGGAGGCCTCTGACAGTCCTGTAGCAATACAGAGCCACTCTCCAGGAAGCGGAACCCGATGGTGACAGGCAGGTCTGCGGTGCTTCTAAGGCAGGACATAGCAAGAGCACCCACGGAGAGAGCATGGAGCTAGGGACTACAGGGAACACACTTGAGGTGACGGGGACCTAGCAAAGAATGGCACTTGGGGACTTATGATGACAGCTGTCTCTCAGCATGACTGCAGCCTGTAAGGAGAGGGGGTGACTGAAGATCTCAACTACAAGGGCAAGTACAGCTGCCAGGACAGGGAGCCGGCGCTCTCAAGGGTGGGTTTATCTCACTGATGGGAAGATAGTACCAGCCAGAACATCCTTATCAGACTAAGTCCCCTCAATGTCAATGCCAGAAAACTACAAAGATGCTCCCTAAATGTATTTAAAACTGTCAAAAATAAAACCCCAAGATGGCAAGGTAAAAACATGCACAAACAAGGTTTGAGAGAAAATTGAACATCAGCAGGAGAGTCTGGTACATGACTTATTTTTCCTCCAGAACCCCTGTCCCCGTCACAAAGAAGCGACTGAGGGAAAAGGAGCCAAGCCTTTGATGGAATTCCAGAGAATCCGAGGGACAAGGGCTGCAAGTCAGTACAGGGTCCAAGGACAGAGGGCAAGTGAGCAAGCCCTCCCCCGCCAGACTTTGTGCTGGAGCATCAAAGGGCTGTGCCTGTGCACTAGGAGTCAGAGTAGCGGCTCAGCAGGTCAGAGCATTTGGTTTGCACCCCTGAGGACCTGAGCTGGATTCCTGGAATCCAAAGTACCCTGTTACACATACCCTCCCTCCCTCCCTCCCTCCCTCCCTCCCTCCCTCCCTCCCTCCCTCCCTCCTTCCCTCCTTCCCTTCCTTTTTCCCTCCCTCCTTCCCTTCCTTTTTCCTTCCCTCCCTCCCTCCCTCCCTCCCTCCCTCTCTCCCTCCCTCCCTCCTTCCCTTCCTTTTTCCTTCCCTTCCTCCCTCCCTCCCTCCCTCCTTCCCTTCCTCCCTCCCTCCCTCCCTCCTTCCCTTCCTCCCTCCCTCCCTCCCTCCTTCCCTTCCTCCCTCCCTCCCTCCCTCCTTCCCTTCCTTTTTCCCTCCCTCCCTCCCTCCCTCCCTCCCTCCCTCCCTTTTTCCTTCCCTTCCTCCCTCCCTCCCTCCCTCCTTCCCTTCCTCCCTCCCTCCCTCCCTCCTTCCCTTCCTCCCTCCCTCCCTCCCTCCCTCCCTCCTTCCCTTCCTTTTTCCCTCCCTCCCTCCCTCCCTCCTTCCCTTCCTTTTTCCTTCCCTTCCTCCCTCCCTCCCTCCCTCCCTCCCTCCCTCCTTCCCTCCCTCCTTCCCTTCCTCCCTCCCTCCCTCCCTCCTTCCCTTCCTTTTTCCTTCCCTCCCTCCCTCCCTCCCTCCCTCCTTCTTGCTCTTCCTCCCTTCATTCTTCCCTCTCTCCTTTCCTCCCTCCCTTCCTCTCACCTTCCCTCTTTCTCTTTCTCTTTAAAGGCGTTCTTGGCAGCCATTGCCCTGAGCTAGCACCCTTCTCTTTCTGGCCTGGCCTTGGTACGATGCCTGCCAGACACTGTCTCCATCCACTCTGCCTCCCTACATGCTTTTCTCTGCAGTCTCAGTGTGTGCACCTCGTGGGACCACAGGACAGCAATGGTACCTTGACTTCAGCAGTGTATGTGTGAGACTATGTGGAAGCCTTTTCCATGAGGCCATGTGATGCCTTCACCAGAAAAACAAGCAAACAAACAAACAAACAAACAAATCCCAAACAAAACTAAGTCTTTCAAACCAGGCTTCAAAGAGTCGCTCCATCCGAGAGCTTACAGCTTACGGAAAAGAGGGGCACTGAAGACAGAATCGGCTTTATGAACGTCCGTCATGAGCATCTGCTTCTTCACCATCATAATCTTGGCCATACCATGGCCTTGCCATACCACCACCACTGTCGCTATCCTCATCACAGATAGCTTCTTCCTTTGTTCCTTTCGGCTCCCTCCCCTCCCCCGAGGGCTCCACCACAGACCTGTAGCACTGAAAGTCCCCGAATCAGTCTCACTAACAGCAGGGCTGCACACTGACAACGAACTGTGGTCTCTGTGAGCCAAACTCATTCCAGAGAAGCCTGGACAAAGGGCCACAAGCTCAAAGGACATGGAGCAGAAGGGTGCAGGCCCGGGAGGAGGTCTGTCTCAATGGCTGAACCCATTGCCTGTGATCTCAGAATGCAAGGGGTTTGCACTGCAGGGAGCCTTCCTGAGAGTCTTTACCTTGAGATGCTCTGGAGGAAGCTCACTGTGACGTGTTTGCTTGCCTGCTCCTTTTATTGATGGTCATGAAGCCCGGGTAAGTTCTCTGGCAGCAGGGAATGCTGCTGCTTTTAATCAAAGCAAATGAAAATCCAATCTTTTTATTGAAAAGATAGAATCTCAAGGTCTTGGGAAATGCAGATGGATGCACCTCTTCTTACAGTCCTCTGAAAAGAGAAGCACCTTGGGAAGAAGTCTGTATGGCCCTAATTTCACAATAAAACACTTGAATGCTTCTGTCTTTTGAAGTCAGGAGGATACATAAAAGGCCCTGCTGGCTGTGGTATACACAGCAGAGGCACAAGACTTTGGAAGAAGATGCTAGAACACTGACTCCCAGGAACCCCTCTCTCTGCGGCAGCTGTGGTGGTTAGTGATGACTTTGAGGGAGCTGGGAGATGGTCTGCTGGTCATATGGGGGGGATTATCAGGATTGTGTTAATTGAGGCAGAAGGACACACCCACTGTGGGTGGCATATTCCCTAGGCGAGGGATCCTGGGCACATAAGAGAAGGGAAAGGAGCTGAGCACTGGCAAGCAGGAATGAATGAAAGCATTGCTCTCTCCTGACTGCATATTGATGCGACCATCTGCGGGGCTCCGGCTGCCTCGATGTCCCCACCATGAAACCTCCCTCTCCTAAGCTGCTTCTGTCAGGGTAATTCATCACAGAGAGAACAGCAGACAAACAAAAATAACTTAAGTCAGACAGCGTGAGAAAAAGAAATCAAGGCAATAATAAAAAATGAGAGGAGGGGGGGAAGAGGAGAATAGCAAGCCTAGGGCCTGACAAGTGGGCTTTCTGTCAGAAGATCTCTCACCACAGGTAAAAGCTAAGCCACATGCTACCCAGGACACCTACGCAATAGCACTGAATGCTAAAGCGGAAGAGGTGATGTTCAAAACACAGCAAGAGACACAACAACCCTGCTGGAGAGATAAATACCCACGGAGAGACATCCCTTCTCAGACCACACTGAGCAAAGAGATTATTTGTTTGGTTAATTTTGCTCAAGAAAACATTTGCCTTCTTAGAATACCCAGACACCACTTTTATGACATACAAAATATGTGTACTGTCACTGCATTCCCAGGAGGATTTCTGCACCTCACTAGCTACACTGAAAATAAATAAATAAAAACTCCACACTCACAAGTTATGAATTGCTCCAATACAACTTTATTTTTATCCCTGTGTGAGCCCAGGTGTCATTCTGTCATATTGCTGGCCATTTTTTTATGACTCACAAATCATCTGTAGTATACAACCCACTCGTGGCTAAAAAAGAAGTCATTGGAGTTAGCAAGTCAAACAGGAGCCACAAGCGGGGGGGCCAGCATGACCAGCATGTGGGCTTGAGACAGCGAGTTCAAATAATGTGTATCTCAGCCTCAGCCTCAGGCTGTGGCCTCGTGTAAATGTAGGGGTTTTCAGGTGTCGTTAGTAAAGATATGGTTACCCTGGTTACCCCGGATAGGGCTGATTTCTAACTCAAAACAAACACACACATGGAGAACACATGTGGATGGAGACAGACTGGGGTGATGTTTGTGTGAGCCAAGGAATGCCAAGAACAGCCATGAGCATCAAGAGTCAGAAAGACACAGTGGATTCTCCCTAGGAGCTCCCGGGAACTGTGTTGCTGGTGACTTCTTGATTACAGACCTCCGAGCTCCAGAGCTGGCAGACAATCTCTGTGTCTTCAAGGTCTGAGAACTGACTTCCCAGAAACTACCAGAGGACTCTTCACCATCAAGGAACGGATTCCACAAACAAGCCGTGTCAGAGACAGCCCATGTGCTAGAAGGCACAGGGCCTGGGAACATGGGCATCAGAACCTGGGGGGGAAGAAGGTACTAGAGGAGATGGTCAGAATGTCCTTTGAGGAAGCCCTCCGCAAGCTCTGTCCACCTTTGAACTCAAGGTATCCTTAGCTTTATCCATTTGTTGCTAACGTCTGGTGTGGCTTTCAGGGATGGTGAGTCTATAGTTGAGGTTAAGATGGCATCAGGTTGTTTCGCTATCAAAAGGCTAGGCGACCACCTTCTGTGTGGCAGGTGCAAGTTGTGCCTTGTAGGTCGCTCAGGATTCTCTGACCACCAGAGAATGTAAAAATATGGGCCTATAATCTGGCCCCTACGGTTGGGCTGCCTCTTTTTCTCTTCCTTGGCTCTTTCATGTAGCCCTGAATCTTCCACAGCTAATCTGTTTCAGGGGCAGCTTCCCTGACTGTACAGCTTCCATCATTCCTGTGTGTTCCTTGCCGTTTGTCGTCAAGTGCGCTCGCCAACAAGACTGCTGAGACCACCAGCGAGGCTGCTGAGACAACACTCCACAAGAGGGGCTGTGGAATTCGCAGCAACCTCTCCCACTTCTCCACCACAAAAGTCTGAGCAAATGTCGGCCAGTCTCACTGACCCCAGGGAACAATATTTTTCCTCTTCCTAGCTCCCCCTGACTCCCAAGGTTTCTTTGATTGGTAGAGGCATCTTGAAATACCTGTCTCTGTCTCCAAATGGCCTTTTCTATGTCCCTCTCTTTGTGTGTCTCTCATTCTAATGACACTATTAAAACAAGGTCACTCTAATGCAGTAAAGCCTCAACATGACTGCAATAACCCATTTTCCAAACACAGTCCCAGTCATAGAACCAGGAGCTAAGATTTCAACATGGTTTTTAATGATAAACTGGATCATACCTGCTGAAGCAACGGGACACCCACTCACTCACACACACACACACACACACAGTAAACAAAATCAGCTTAATGACTCCAAGGAGAATCACAGTGACCTCTGAACCAGCTCTTCCGTCCACAGGTCCAGCCACAGCTGGGAGTCTCGAGAGGCCTCTGCTCCACCATGGTTCCCTCTCTGCTCCTCCTTCCTTACCCTCTTCTTTTTCCCAAGCTCCTCACTGGTTTAAGCTCTCTCCTGACTTCAGCAGAGAGGCAAGTCCAGCACTCTGAGATGGATTCACAGGCTTCTCTTGAGTTCAGCCCCTCCCTACCCACTTCTTTATCTTTCCAAAATGGACCCAAAATTTGCATCAGTGATGTGGGCTGGTCTAATGACTAGACTCGGTGGTAGGCTGCATTGTGTGCATGTGTGCTTTCCTTTATTCCTTTCTTTTCTGTAGGGATAGAACTCTATTTTCTACCTTAGTTTCTGGTTCATATTGCCATCTCTGAAGACCATGTCAGGCTGCTCTCTAGGAAACCTCCCCTGACTCCCACTTCATGTGGATCCTTCAGATCCTCAAACTGCCCGCAACCTTTCTCCCTCATCCACTGAAATTATCTTAATGATTTTTACTCTTTTTTTTAAATCTCTAGCTACCCCCAGAACTTCTGCTGCCCCTTGTCCCTCCCAAGAGAACTACCACAAATAATACTGTGCCAACACAGCCCCAAGTGTACCAACACAGACACAGGCACACTACCACAGACACAGGTACACACTACCACAGACCCAGGTGCTCCACCACAGTCACGGGGGGCAGAGATACACAGGTGTGCTAACACAGACACAGGTACACACTACCACAGACACAGGTACACACTAACACAGACACAGGTGCACTACCACAGACACAAACAAAGTTGGTATCAAGACCAATGGAAGATTTGCTCCCAAAGAAGACAGATGGGCAAAGTATATCCATAGATCAGCCAGCTGCAGTCATACATACTCCGACAGGAAGGGTGCTAGCCAGTGTCCTAACAAGATATTAGATGTACTTATGGAGGGCTCCAGTGTCTACCGCCTACATGAGGGCTTCACTTTTTTCCTCAGCATTCTGGAGTTTCTAGAAGGTAAACCCTCAAAATCCCCTTCTGGGTCACGAGCGATGAATATCAGCAGTAGGAGAATTGTACACCTGTGTTCAGCAGTCTGGGGGACATTGAGACTCAGTTCTCAAATGCACCAGCCAGTAAAGGTGACAGAGTCAAATCCAAGTCTATTTTAACTCCTAGGACCTTTGCAATCACCTTGACTTACAATTGTCTGGCTGTGGCCCTGGAAAAGGATTCTGGGTAATGTGGAGACCTGAGTCAAGATCTTGACATCCAGTTGGTCCTTCAGGTTAGAGGTCAGTAGGCTGAGTGGCTGGGAACGTCCTGAGGTGGACATCAGAGAAGGCACAGCTAGATGCTGGAGAGTGGGACCACCCAGCAGAAGACCATTGGCTTTCACTATACACAGAACAAGAAGCACCAAGAGGTTGTACCGTAGAGGAAGCTTTCTTCTAGTGCGTATGCACCTTGCTGAGGCTGCTTGCTGGTCCGGAGACCGTGAAGTGGTAGGGACCTCCAAGGCCACAGCTGCTAAGCCCTGGTGTTGGCTCGGCTCTGGGGAGGACTGGCTGAGTTGTTCAGGATACATGGGAAGGGCACAGCTATCACGGCTGTCTGAGGAACCAGGATGTGGAGATGAGAGAAAGCAGAGAGCAATCAAACCAGCCTGAGCTGGGGCATCTGGGTAGATGGCATCACTATGTACCATGGCAATCATGACACGTGGGCCAGGTGGCAAGGGGACATTGGGAGTGGCATTATAGACACAGTAAGTGAGAGACGCTAGTTGTTCCAGATGCAGAATGTGACACAGGCAAGAAAAAACCTGACTTCAGAGTGACGTCCATGGCTGGAGACAAGAGGATGAAACCGAGAGTAAGCCCACGGTACAGAAGCAACGGGAAAGGCGAGCTGGAGACCAGAAACCAAGACTGGGCTAACACAGGAGGCTGCAGAGGTGAGGTGTGAGCAAAGTCAGACGTGGTTCTAGACGTGACTGAAGGTATTTCAGGAGGAAGGCCACTGAGGAGCAGCTGCTAGATGGAAGAGGAACCACACTCCGCTTCAAACCCTGGGGCTACCACCTGTGTCCTTCCCCAGAGACCGCTGCAGTAGCAGGGACAAACACCTGGTCTCAGTTTGAAAGCAAAAACTAAGACAGCTACCAGAAGGAATGGGGCTGGGGGTGGGGGGAGTCTGGTTTCCTTTTCTTCTCTTTTATTATTTTTTGAGAATTTCATACAATGCATTATGATTATTGACTCTCCCCTCACAAGCTATTCTGAGGTGCTTCTGCCCTTCTGATCTCACTGAACCCTGTGTTCTTCATTTTTCCCATAAAGACCGGTTTCTGCTACTCAGTATTCTCAGATATGTGGCCTTCCACTGCAAAGTGGTCAACTTATTGGAGCTACGCTTTTAGAGGAAACTGATCCTTTCTGTCCCAGCAGCAAGGAACTGCCAAGAGCTCCTCAGGTAGGTGTGGAACTTGATGCCCCAGTCCTGCCCCTCCCCCAGATCCATGCTGGGATTTGGTCTGACTTAGGTTTGCACAGGTTTCATCCATGGTGTCTCAAGTGTTCTGAGTTCATACGTACAGCTGCATTCCTGTGTCCAGAAGGCACTGTCTCTGTAAAACTCCACCCGTTCCATACTGCATGCTACACGGTACTACCCCTGTAGTGCTCGTGCCATTACAGGTCGGTACGCAAGCTGGGAACAGGGTGGGAGACTTAAACACAGACACACAGAGAAACAGAGATGGAGACATGGGTCACTCTTGATACAAGAGTGCCAAGTTTATTGTGCTCAGGGGAAGCTTATATAGGGCTCTGGCCACCCCCTAGCTCTCGGGATCTTTCAGCTGCAGACTCACCAGATCCCACTCCCCTGCCATCAGGGTCTCGTGCTCAGAGCAGCTGTAGGCTGCTCAGAGAAGAGGAAAACAAGTTGTTTTTCTCAGAGCAGCTGCAAACACAGGGGGAAAAAAAGCTGCTCACAGGGAATTCAGGGTCTGGCGGTCCACAGCCCCCAATAACTCCCAACACTCTTGTCATTCAGCACCTCTAGCTCTTACAATCTTTCTGCCCCTCACCCACTCTTTAATGTTCCCTGAACCCTGGGTGTGGTATATATGTTCCCTTTAGGATCATGCATCCTGTAGTCTCAGCCTCTAATTCTCTGTACTTGGACCACTTGTGGGTCTCTGTGAGGATCATCATCCTTTGCAAGCGGAAGCTTCTCGGATGAGGGGTGAGAGATGCCTTGATCCATGGGTAGCAGGCTCTCCCCTAGGGCCTATGGCCTGTCTGGATGTAGGTTCTTGACCCAATATCAGTGCCAAGTATGGGATTTTATCTCGTGGAGTGGTCCTAAGTCCAATCAGTCAGTGGTTGACTACTCCCATGTCAGGTTTTAAATGTTAGAAACTATAACTTGTTCTCTTCTTGCTGAAAATGACCCAGCAGGGAATAATAAACTGAAAAAGATCAGGGAACGAGGGTGGGGCATCTACGCAATGTCCTTGACAGCCAGAGCAATCAGCTATAGAAATGAGAAGAGAGGGTGCTGGGTGGCTCAGTGAGCAGGGCTGATGGGAGAGGCTAGGCTAACGCCAGGAGCCTCTTCTAATCACTCCATTTTCTCGACCAGGAAAGGGCATATAAAAGCCCCAGAGAGTGGTACTGGATGGTGGTCTGTGGTGTAGTGTAGGGAAGGGTAGCAGTGGCCCAGACCACTGGCCTTCCTGAGCAAGAGACATTCAGAGAGGAGCAAGGGGGCTCACCTCTAGAGGGAAGTTCTAGCGCTTCAACCAGAAAATAAGTTAATTTGCCCAGTGTCGCCGAACTGGCGAGCTACTGATTTGAAACGCAAACCGGAAATGATTAGAAAACCATCCGTCCTACCACGGCCTTGTCTTCTCCTTACCTGACGAAGAACTCGAGTTGGTTACGCAGCCGCTCCATCTGTCTGCACGGGATTGCCTTTGCCAGGTTGTCATTCATATGCTTTGGATACACTGTCACTCCATCTGTCTGCATGGAATTCCCTCTGCCAATAAGTCATTCGTGTCACATTGACTTATGTTGCTATTTTTCAATACCGGATTGTTAATTCCCTAAGTCGTGTCTAGTGTGGTATTGTCTACTGATAACAGTCTGCAGGCCTAGACCTGTGAGTGAATGAATGTCTTTGTTGAGTTTGGAACATTCTCCATCATAATAAACCCGATCCAGTTCATATTATTTTCCTATCCTTGGAGCCATCACTTATATGAATGTTAGACCTTATCTTTTGCTAATGCCCCGTTATTGTTTGCTGATTCTCCCAGCTTCTACTCTTTCTAGACTTCATTCAGGATTTCTCTTCACCTGTTCTCTCATCCTCCAGTGAGTCTTCAACTTGACTTGTAATTCTGGAACGTACCAGCGATGGTTGTCTGATGTTAGTGTCTGACACCACAACAGATTCTCTGTGCTTCTGTTCCTAGTTGTTCTGTGTTTGGGCTTTCACGTCTTGGGATGTAATCTTGAGACTTGGTACCACTCTGTACCCCTGGTTGGCCTGGAATTCACTATGCAGATAAGAGTGGCCTGGAACATGTGGCAATCATCCTGTTGCCTCCGAGTTCTGGGACTAGGCCTGCCTGTACGGGGCTGGCATGGACAGAGGGCCCACCTGAGATCAGGATATTTGCTCTTTTTTCAGGGAATATTTGCTTTTTCTATGGCAAGGATGAGGAACTGGTAACCTGCATTCAGAAGATGATTGTCCTGATACATGGGTTGGTCTCTTGATTTCCTGAAGTCTGACCTACTCCTGATAGTTCACCCTGCCTAGTTCCCATCTGGGATCCTGCTGAGATCTCTGTATATTCTTGGACTTCAGTAACCTTAAATACTCTCTTAATGGAAATTTGAAGAGAAACTAGAACCTAACACCAGTGTGTGTGTGTGTGTGTGTGTCACGTGTGTCACGTGTGTCACGTGTGTCACGTGTGTCTTGTGCCCCTGGGAGTCAGAAAAAGGCATCAGATCCCTTAGTACCAGAGTTACGGATGGTTTTGAGCTGCCGTATGGGTCTTGGGAACCAAACATAGACTCTCTGCCAAAGAAAAAAATGATCTTCACCTCTCGGCCATCTATCCGGGCTCATGTAGAACACTTTATGAAATTGCTGATTAACTCAGGAAGGCCCAAGCCTCTATATGTCATATCCCTAGGCAGGTGGGCCTGGAATGTATAGCAAAGCTACCCCAGCAAGCTAGTAAGTGTTTTCCGTCATTCCTTCTGAGTTTCTGCTACGCAATCCTGCCCTGACTTCCCTCAGCAATGGACTGTTACCTGGAGTGTGCTTTCTTAGCCTCAGTGTTTATCACAGCAACGAAAAGGAAACTAGACTATGAATTAACATAAATATAGAAATAAGCCTGAATCAGCACACATCTGGATTTCCTTCCTACCAGAAAGTGAACAGCAATGTCAGATACCTCACACCAACTTCAGCCACCAGCTCTCCCATACATGGCAACCACATATATGATCTGCACAGCTGTGTAGCACACAGTGGGCTCTGGTCCAAGCAGAAAAGGACATCCAAGACCCGTGTGACAGGTGCCATTGCATGGCCACGGGGGGGAAAGCATTACAGGGATCTATAAGTGATTGAATGGACGCACATTTAACTTTAAATATTTAAAACTGAGAGTAGGAGGCATGGGTGCCCCTTCCACACCCATGGGTCGACCTCTGTGGAGTGAGCCGAACACAGTTAAAGTCTCTGGACTACAATTCATCTGTATGAAGCAGGTACAGACTTTTCATACAAGTTGTTTCCATAAAATGTCTTTCCACCAGGCATCCCATGGTGTTTTCATCATGCTGTTCTGTGTATTATCCATGGCCAGCAGTCGTTTCTCATGTAATGCTCACACAAATGTAAACAAACCCTGCTTACATTTAAGATGCATTTCCTGGGGTCTTTCTAGGATTTGGTCTAATGGGTTTGGGTGGTAACTACTACATCTCAAAACTCATAATTTTGACTTTAATTTTTGTTTGAAAAATCCTCAAAAATTAAGCAAAGGGAAAATGCTTCCTACAAATTAACTCTAAAAGCTGAAAATACAAGGCAGTTTCTTCTGCAGTTATGGAACCTGAGGTCCTTGTGGTAGAAGCCTGAATGTCACCCTTCCCACCGTTGTTCTGATGAAAAGGTCACATCTTCAGGACAGGTTAAGTTTTGAGGGGTTAGTTGAGCCCTAGGGACTCAGTCAGTAGTGATGGAAGTGACTCTCTGTGACCTCTAGAGTGAGGTCATACAAGCCCTGCAGCTCCTTATTGGCCTCGAAGTGGAAGTCCCCTTCTCTGGGGTAGGGTTATAGCCTCGTCTTAGTGCTAAAGTCTCGCTGCGTAAGTATAAGGATGTGCATTCAAAACCCCAATGCGAATGTAAGACCCTGGGCATGGTGGCATGTTCTTGTAACCCCAGTTCTGGAAGGACAGAGACAAGCAAATGGGCTTAGCCTGCCTAATCATGTCCTGGTGAGAGACACTGTCTCAAAATTTCAGGTGGGTAGGTGACCCAGGGAGGACTGGAAGCTGGGGATACGTTGTTTCCACATTCTTGCATGTGTACATGCACCTTTACACACACATGCATGCAAATGGACACACACACATGCACATGGACACACACACATACACACACGCACATGAATACACACACACATGCACATGGACACACACACATACACGCACGCACATGAATACACACACACCACACACACACATGCACACACAAAGAATTTCTCTTCCTAGATCCCAGTACCCGATATCCAGAAGCCCAGGCCATATTGAAAGGCTGTGTGTCATCACATGTCCAATTGTCCTAAGAGGCCACCATCAGGCCAGCCTAATCCCAAGTGAAGAGGCTTCTATAGCCCTGTTTTTGCTCTCAGCCCTGGTCACCTAGGTATTCTGTGTCCTCAGTGGCAGGCCACAGAACTTGTGAGCAGCACACATACCTGCTCTCTACAGCACTGAGGTCCGATTTGTACATACCTTGGGTCCACATCTCAGCTCCTTTCAGCCAACCATGCACTTCCTAGGTCCTTAAGAACCGGCCCATCTCCCCACTACGTCCCTTTCACCCTGACATCCATGCGCGGTAGTGCTGTAGTGAACTCCCGCTTCTGAGGCTGGTTCACTACTATAGGATCACTTGGGGATAATTATCAAGAATACTATCATGAATATCTCTGAGATTTTGTGCTTAGGTTTGGAATTCGTTTCGCAGACGGGATTTTCAGGAGTTCAATTACGGGGTTAAAGAGGATTAATGATAGATGGCTCTCGCGGCATTCTGCCACGTGGGTTTTCGGAAAGCTGGAAGACCTCAAGCGACACCCGTAACAGATGAGTGTGCCTGCTTTGCTGTAGCCTCTCCAGCTAAATTTAGTTTTGTAATTAAGAAAACTATTAATTTGAAGCATAAAATTCATCCTTTGGATTATCTCCCGAACACATGTAGATGGGGAATGGCAGTGTGGGCAGCTAGAATAACAGCCACATGATGGCCAGAACACAGAACCAAAATGAGGGGTGATTTCACAGGAGAAAGAAATGAAAAAGAATGCCTGTCAAGTTTGGAGAGAGAGGAAGAGTGAGACTGACAGCAGGGAGGTGGAGCAGTGTTTCAAAAGGAAAGTGTGGAGGTCTGGCAGGTTCATGGGGTGACCTGCAAAGCCAAGTGCACTCCTGGGCCACCATGCTGAGGACTCTGAAGTGGAGGTGGTGCTTCTGGTAAGGGGAGACTCAGATTAGGTGAGGTTTCAGTGTGCCTATGTGTGGGCATGAGGCCAAGGTGTGGGAGAGGCCAGAGAGAGTCGCTGCATGCTGGGATGAAGCTCTAACAGGGCTGTCACTGCACCACTTTCCACGGGTCCATTACCCATGCTCCCCTCTGATGGTGGCTGGAGACCAGAACACAAGCTTTAGGTGACTAACATCCAAACCACAGGAAGACATGGAGTGGAGTCAACTTTCTCTGATAGAGTTTTGCTGTGTTCTGTAAAACACTCAGCACTTACACTTACTTGCAAGGGACTAAACTGTCTCTGGGACACTGAAATCAGCACTTTCAAGTTGTCCTTTACTCTGCTCCACCTGCCACACTGTTCCATTTCTCCATATTCCCAAGGTTTGTGATACCTACTGTTAGTATTCAGGCATCTGTACTGACCTGACTTTGGGTATACGTCCTCAGCTGCAGCCACTGAGAGCACCACCTGTGCGCATTCACTATGATCCCTTTGAAAGGGCCCTGCCTACCTCCCATCTCTCTCTGTCTCTGTCTCTCTCTCTGTCCCTGTCTGTTTGTCTTTCGCCCCTCTCTCCTGCTACTCCTGTCCCCAGAGACCAGTCTCCACTCTCCCCCATTTTCCCGTTCACTTCCCCCAATAAAAATCCCCCCACCTGAGCTCTGTTGCATGACGACTTTCTCTCTTGTGCCACGTTTTCCAAATTACAGCACTGCTGTGAGTTAATGCTTTTGTACCCTATAAAGATTTGTCACTCATGCTGGTTTAATAAAACACTGATTGGTTTAGCCAGGTAGTGGTGGTGCATATCTGTAATCCCGGCACCCAGGAGGCAGAGGCAGGTGGACCTCTGTGAGTTTGAGGCCAGCCTGGTTTACAAGAGCTAATTCCAGGACAGCCTCCAAAGCTATAGAGAAACCCTGTCTCAAAAAAACAAAACAAAACCCCAAATAACAAAACAAACAAAGAAAACAAAAACCACTGATTGGCCAGTAGCCAGGCAGGAAGTATAGGCATGGCAACCAGAGTAAGAGAATTCTGGGAGGAGGAAAGGCAGAGATGCAGATGCCAGCAGCAAAAACCTTGCAGGTCTTTTAAGAGGCTCTGCCACCAAACACATGGTGTTTATGAGCAGCTGACATCAGGCTTTTGGGTGGTAGCATGAACCTTGAAATGCCACAGAGTTGTGGCATTAAACATGGCTCCTGCCAGTACCTCCACCATGAAGCTAGGCTCTCAGAAAGCTAAGGAAAAGGGTGAATCCAGTTGTCAAAGCCAAAGCTTTAATCCTAGTCATATTGCTTAGCAAATTAAAGATTCATGTAATCAAAAGAGATACGGATATACAGCAAAAGACAGATTGAGATGGGAAAAAAAAAACCTTTAAATAGGTTACAGTGTGTTTAAAAATATATGTAAGGTTAGGAGAGAAAAGAAAAAGGAAAGGCCTTAAAATAGGAAATAGAGTAGCTGGGAGTGTTGGTACACACCTTTAATCCCAACCCTTGGGAGGCAGAGAGAGGTGGAGCTCTATGATTCCACGGTCAGCCCGGCCTACAGAGTGAGTTCCAGAACAGCCAAAGATACACAGAGAAATCCTGCCTCAAAAAAACAAATATTAAAAAGCAAAAATAAAAGAATAGAGTAAGGGAAAAAAGTCACGTAAATATGGAAAATACACAGAGTCTGGATACTCTAGATACTGTAAGTTATTGTGTTGTCTTTGAATTGTTTGGTGGCTGAAAAAGGATCAACAGCTGCTAAGACATTTGATTACAAATGCTGCTAAATTAATCCAACTTATATATTTTGAAAATGCCTTGACTTCAAAATTTAAGTCAAAAATATGTTACTTTGGAGAAGATGTTTTGATTTTTTTTCACAGGAAATAAAATGCTGTGTGGATTCATTCTGGGTTAAGAAAAATGTTTGATCAAGGAAGACCACCTGGAAAATTTCCAGTGGGAACAGGTGACCCAGATGATCTAACATTTCAGAGCACCTCTATTGCAGTTTCTTCTGAATTCTGCATCCAGAACAACCTAAAAGCTGCTGGCTGAGATGATCCAGCCTCACAGAATATTCCAGTCAGGACTTGACCATAATCCTAAATTTTCTTTAGGTCCCATGAGATTATCAGCCCCTCTAATCAGTAGGAAGTAGCCTAGAAAACTATACCCACATTCCCAAAAAAATGGATTATGGATGCTTGTTTTTGTTTAATGTATTGGTTATAAGTTGTTATGGATAATTGTCAGGAAAAATGCTAAATGAAGGAGATTAGACTCAGGGTCTTGTTTTGCAAACAAAAACTAAGAGGGAACTGCTGTGGGAGAATGCTCTTGTGCACTGTGAAGATGTGTCACTTATATTGGTTTAATAAAATGCTGATTGAACAGTAACAAGGCAAGAAGTGTGGGTGGGACAACCAGACTAGGAGAATTCTGGGAAGAGGAAAGGCAGAGATACAGTCACCAGCCAGACACAGAGGAAGAAAGATGAGAATGCCTCACTGAGAAAGGTGCCAAGCCATGTGACTAAACATAGACAAGAATAATGAGTTAATTTAAGTTGTAAGATCTAGTTCATAATAATCCTGAGCCAATAGGCCAAACAGTTTATAATTAATATAAGTTTCTGTGTGTTTCTTTGTGATTGAATGGCTGCATGAATAGGCTGGACAGAAAATTCCATCTACACAACACCCGCAACTCATTATGTGTACTTTGGCAGGGCCATGACTGTTTGTGTAAATGCATACTTACTTTAAAATACATCGCATGGTCTTAACAGATGTGATCAGTGATGTAGTAGGGAGCTGCGGGCCTCTTCCCACAGCCCGGCTCATGGTTGCCTGGCTAGCTTATGCCCCAAAATAACGACACACAAACTCTATTCTTTTAAACATTGCTTGGCCCATTTCTGTTCATGTATGTAGCACCCCAAGGAGCGCTTACCGGGAAGATTCTAGCCTACGTCCATCCTGGGTCAGAGCTTCATCGCATCTGCCGGGGAGAGGGGAGCATGGTGCATGGCGTCTGCTCCAGAGAGCAGAGCTGTCGAGTCTGAGCTCACTTCCTCTTCCTCCCAGCATTCTATTCTGTTTACTCCACCCACCTAAGGGGTAGCCTATCAAATGGGCCAAGGCAGTTTGTTTATTGACAAATGACCTTCCTCCATCACAGTGATCCTGGTTATATAATGCAGACTAACCACCAACTGAGCTTTCAAACAAGAGCACAAACCCAGTTCTCCAGGCTCCCTTCCACACTGCCCTGGGTCACCTCTGCGATTCAGGCTCCTGTGACCATGTGGTTCCTCGATGTGGGAGGAGCAACTGAGAAGACTGGAACCACAGAGTGACTTCAGTGCTGGGGTCCCTTGTAGGAGGAGGACCTTCTTGTTCATCCCGGCTACCCAGAACCAAAATAACCACACAGAAATTGTATTAATTAAATCACTGTTTGACCCATTAGCTCTAACTTCTTATTGGCTAACTCTTACATCTTAATTTAACCCATTTCTATTAATCTGTGTATCACCATGTGGCAGTGGCTTACTGGGTAAAATTCCCATTTTCTGTCTCCATCCACTCCATGGCATCTCCCCTGACTCTGCCCTTCTTCCTCCCAGCATTCAGTTCTGTCTTCCCTGCCCAGCTAAGTTCTGCCCTATCAACAGACCAAGGCAGTTTCTTTATTCATTAATGGTAATCACAGCACACAGAGGGGACTTCCATATCAGTCCCTTCTTAGAGCAGGTGCCCCTGGGAAGGCAGATGGGTTGCTCATGCTCAAGGTTGCATCCCAAGCTTGTGTGTGATTCTTGGGATGAGTAGAGTTTCTTCCTGGACATTAACTATGTTTAGAAGTTGCTTCTTTACAAACATACACTCCCCCAGTGGAGGTGGTCTGGAATCACCCATTTCACAGGTGGGTAAGAGGACTCAAATAGACCTGTGCCAGGTCGACCCTGGACAGGGGTCAGAGGTGCACGTGTCTCTCAGAGGTCCAGCCTCAGCATATCCCATTCCCAATAATTTATCCCTAAAGTGAGCAAACAGGCAGCAAAGGGTGATGGTGGCTCATTCCCACAGACTGTTTAAAGTGAGTCCCTGGCTTTCTTCATTTTAGCATTCATATGCCACACAATAATCTCTAAGCGTCAGCCTCCAGTCCCGTGTGCATCTTCCCCTGTGACATCTCCCATAAGTCCTATGCTGTATTTGAAATAGGAAATGAATGGACTACAGAATGCTTACCATTAAATTATCCCACAAGGTTCTTAATAATGCAGAAGTGTCACCCTGAGAAATGTTTATTCTTTGGAAGCTGGTGGCATGTCTAACATTATGTGCAGTGAGCTGGCTTTATTATGGCCCTGAGAAGTTAGTCAATTTACTGGATTCTCTGCCTTTTGACTTACTGATTCCAGAGGTAACTTTTCAATCTCAAGAAAACAGATAAGTGTTTGTAGCAGGAATTGAGCTGCATGACTTTAACTGCCCATTACATCTCTCTACAAACTATTCACCCACAGTACGGAGGCCATATACTTCAACCATAGACTGAGTCAACATTTCCCATGGAAAGTAGCCACCTGGGGGCAGTTTAGAATTATTGGGGGGAGGGATTTGTCCCCAGTAGCTCATGTGCTGAATGGAGGTTGATCTTCACTGTGACAGTGGAGAGAGGACCATTCAGAAACAGGGCCACTGGAGACATGACTGGGTCCCTGGGGCACTTCTTTTGGGTGGAATTCTCACAGGGTACAAATTATTCTGCAGAGGACAGTTCTGTCATGAGTAGGATGCCTGATCTTGGAAAGGCTCTAAAACTGTAGAAAGTAAATGTCTCGTTTATAAAGTAACACAGCATCGATTATTCTGTAACAGGAAAACAAGCAAACAAAGCAGAAACGCTGAATCAGTATATATAGTTCAGGCTGTGAATGCTTGCTTCCCACCCTGCTTCCCAGTCTGCCATGATGTGAAAAGCCTGCCCTAAATGCTCCTGTTACCATGAACTGAGCTCCTCTACAGGTCTTCTCTGCCATGATGAACCCAAACCTCTTGAGATCAGGAGTCTTCAGTAAGGGAATGTCCCAGAAGTATGTGACTCGGAGAAGTGGGGGCATTGCTGCACTGAGAGAAAACCATGTGGTTCTTGTCTTGCGGGGCTGGTGTGTGCAGAAGTCAGAGACGTGCTGGGAGAACAAAAGATCAGCCGAGTACATGGATGCCTGGCCCACGGGGTTCTAGACAGGAAAAGAGACACTGTTGGGAACTGAACCAATGTGGTTTCCTTTAGGTTCTGCCTGTGTCCTGAAAAGTAGAGTGAGGTTGGGCAAGTAGTAAGTTAAGAAATCACAGCATGGTATTTGTGCAAAAGAATGGGCAGAAGGGATCTCCAGCTACAGGTGCCATGATAAAAATCATAACATTTCTATTACTCAGTCACCTCGTGCAAATCTGACCTTTTGGAGATGACCCTCAGCCAGCACAGATGGTCGCCATACAAAGTGCAGGTGCAGTGGGCAGGAATTGAGCTCAGAGACCTGAAAAGCAAATGACAGTGATCCAAGCCACCAGGCTCAGCCATCAAACCAAAGCAATGAATAAACAAGAAACATGTGTGACCAGCAGAATGCAGCCAGGGCAGAATGTAACTAATGGCTTCTTCAGGGCTGCTGTGTGGATTGGCCATCCTGACCCAGGTCATCTCACAGGGAGAACAGGAGTAGGGGCCAAGACTGACACAGCATCAAGGGTGGGGATTGAATCTGCAGTGGGTACAGGGGTGACTGAATGTAAACGGGGGCTGCTTGTTCACTTCCCAGCCACCCAGACCCAAATAATCATACAGAAAGCATACTAATTACAACGCTGTTTGGCTGGTGTCTCAGACATCTTTCTAACTAGTTCTTGCATCTTACACCAACCCATTCTTATTATTTTATATTTTACCACAAGGCTTGTGGTTTGTTACCTCTTGCTTCTTGAGCAGCTACATGGCATCTGCCTCCTTCAGTAGCGACATGGCGGCTCTCTGACTCCACCTACTCTCTATATATTTCTTCCAGTCTGGCTATATTCTACTAAGCCATTGGCTGGAACAGCATTATTATTAACCAATGGTAATAAAACATATTCACTGTATACAGAGGGGAATCCTGGAGGGCTCCAGAGCTGTCCCTGCTGTCCTTTCTCACTCAAGCCCACCTTTAGCTTCTTGTGCCATGGGTTGTCCCACCTGCCCTAGCTGGTGAGCCGTGTCTTCCATCCAGCTGTGCGCGCGCGCGCGCGCGCGCGCGCGCGCGCGCACACACACACACACAGAGAGAGAGAGAGAGAGAGAGAGAGAGAGAGAGAGAGAGAGAGCCCAGCCCAGCACAGTGACTGCCGCTGGGTCAAATGTGGACTTTCCTGCAGCACAATGGTCCTGTTTGGATCAACACAGAGAATCAGAGGATTTTGTAAATTTGAGGGATGGGTCAGAGTGCTGGAAGGACCATGTACCTCTGTGTGTTTACAAGGCCTAGACTTGGAAGGTCAGTATTTTTTTTTCAACTTGACACAAGATAGAACCAACTGGGAAGTCAGAAGACAGAAAATGTCTCCATCAGATTGACCTACGGGCATGCCTGTGGGGGCATTTTCTTGATTAACTGTTGATATGAGAGGACCCAGCTCCTGTGGGCGTTGCCATCTCTGGCAAGGTGGTTGTGGGATGGAAAGCAAGCTGAAGAGGCTGGGAGCGAGCCAGTAAGGGGCGTTTCTCTGTGATCTCTGCTTTAGCTCTTGCCTCTGGGTCCCTGCCTTGAGTTTCTTCCTTGATTTCCCTCATGGATCCATTGTGACCAGAGAGTGTAAGCCGAAATAACCCCTTTCTTCCCTAAGCTGCTGCTGGCCATGGTGTTTATCACAGCAACCAAAGCAAACTAGCACACTCATCCAGGTGGTTGGTGGAAGCCTTTGTATTGCAGTCTGCCTGGGGCTTGTCACCAGTGAGGCATTAATCCCTAGACTGCCTGTGAGGGCCTGGCCTTCACCTGATTGCCGAGTTCACAGGAGAGCAATCAGCAGTGTAATTCTCCTTGAGGACAAAGAGGCACCTTGTGATTAAAAAATCTCACAGACCCAGAGATGGAGTGGTTTCAGGGTAACAACCTTGCTGGCTTCCGCTATTTTTCACGGAGGAAATAATGAACAGACGCATCATGAAGAATTATGTGGCAAGGACTGCAACACTCTGGCCTAAGACGTCTAGATCCAGAAATATGAATGTCTTTGTCCTCAAATTTGCCAGCTGGCAGACACCCTCATCAATAACTTCAGGGATGTGTCCTTCCATATAAATGACCTTTCACACCAGGCCACCTGTCTTCCTGAGTCTGGATGAGCAACGGGTGCCAAGAGGACACAGACACGGTTAGTCTAGGTCTTCTGTAGCTAGCTAGGAAGAGGTGGTCTAGATCCTGAGAATCGTAAACCAAGATGTGTGAAAGATGCAATCAATAGATGGATGCCAGACCCACAAACAGATTGCAGTGCTCAGAATTTACGTGTCTGTGATAGGATATCTAGTAGAGAGAACCAAAGGAAGAAAGGGAAGGTGGGTTGTGATACACAGTTTCAGAAGGTTCATTTCAGGGGCTGCTGGCCACATGCACGGGGCAGAACATCATAACAAAAGCCTTTGGCCATTAACATACCCCCCTCACTTGCTCTAAGCCTCAGGTGGACAGTAAACAGAGTGAGACTGACAGTGGAGGGGAGATAGAGGAGAGAAAATTTTTCGATTACTAATTCCACATTCTTGTGGAGGCTGCTAGCACATCTGGAATCTACAAGAATGGTTGTGTGGAAATCCAGGGGCAGTTGCTGGAGCCACACTTTTATCTGAGTCCCCAGACCTCAGTCTGTGGTACAGGAGCATGCGCGTGCACGCACACACACACACATGCATGCACTCATAGACACAGACAGACCACACACATTTACACACACACATGCGTGCACACATACAGTCATGCATACACAGAGACAGACACACACAAACACATGTGCACACACACCTGCACGCACACACAAAGACAGACAGACACACATGCACACACATGCACATACACACAGAGACAGAAAGACACACATACACACACACATATCACTCAGCTCCTGTGCTTTCACAAGCATGTGCCATTCTGGATTTTTCATGGCTTTCTGGAGAACCAGGTTTGTATTTATGTAACTGCTTATTCAGCTGAAGGACTTAATTTTAGTAATGCCTGAAGAGAAATGATGGGGGGAAGTTCTCTTAACTTTTATCTTTCAAAGATGTGCTCCTTTTGACTTATTTAAATGATTCACTTTATTCCATGAGAACAGTAAATTCATATGCAGTTGCCAGCCAGAGATTCCCTGTCCCCTATGAGCAAAGCTTACAAAACCACAGCAAGATATCATAATCAGGACAGATGTAGTGGATGCAGGCAGTGCCTCAGTGCAGGGTCTCTACACTCTGGGGTACAGCAAGACCTAGACCTCTGCCCTTACACTAATCTGTGGCCATTGGTAATTAACAACACCTATGATCACTGGCAATCAACGACACCTATGACCACTGGCAATCAACGACACCTATGACCACTGGCAATCAACGACACCTATGACCACTGGCAATCAATGACACCTATGACCACTGGTCATCAATGAAGCCTTTGCTTTCAGTAATTTCATTACAGAAGCTATATTTCACAGTTGGAAATATTAGAAGAGGGGCTTGGTCTTCACTACTGAAGCCAATTTTTGCAGTATATGAAATTCCAGGTTGGTAATTGTGTGGGTTTACAGGCATGTGCTGTTTTAGTACTTTAAAGATGACTTTTTCATAGTTTCTGTTAGCTTCCATGTTTGCTGAGAACTCAGTGCTTGCTATGCATCATGCATGCTCTTCCCTGACTGTTCAGTATTTGATGTTCAGTTCTAGTTTCCAGCAGGCACCGTAGTGTGCCTGGTTGGCATTTTCTGAGTGTTTTGAATCTGTGGATTGATGTCTCTCACCAGATTTACTTTCAGTCAGCTATCAGTGAAAATCCATTCATTCTTCTTTCTTCTCCTACATGTTGACCCCACTGCATTCTACTCCATGACCTCTATAAATTGAAGTGTTGTTGTTATTGTAGCTTATTTTTGTTTGTCTTTGTTTTCTGAGACTCTCTAGCCTAGATTAGGCCATTCTCTTGCCTCAGCTTCCCTAGTGCTGAGACTGCAGGCATGAGTCACCATGCCTACAGGTTTATTTCTTTCTTCCTATGATTTTTTTTATTTCCGTTTTAACACTACCATGCTTAATTTTGATTAGTGACTTGATTGGGCTGATAAATGCCTAAGGCATTAATGAGACTCAACTTTGCATGTGTCTGTGAGGGTTTTTCAAGATGAAATTAACCGAGGAGGGAAGACTTGCCTTGAAGTAGATCCCCATCATCCATGGGTTGAGGGCCTTGGGTGAATAAAAAGAGGGAAAGGAAAAATTTATCCAAGAGCCAGCATCCTCCTTTCTCTGCTTCTGGCTCACACAGATGTGAGCAAGCAGCCTCATACTCCTGCCATGGGAGCCAAGGGCCACTCGACCTCAAAGCGTCCCTGACACGATGGACTGTCCCTTGAGCTGCGGGTCAGAGTAAACCGTCCCTTCCTCCAGTTGCTCCTTGTCTGGTGTTTGCTCCCATCACTGGGGGAAGCAGCAGCACAGACACTCACATCCTGTTATGCTCAATGAATGGCACGACCTTGCCAGGTCTCCCTCCCCCAGCCCTTCCCCAACCCGAACAAATGGCTTCAGCACTCCTTCTGTGATGGAAGATTCCCTGCCCTTTCTCACCTCTAAGAGACTCACTTTCTGCCAACTCACCTGTGCAGGACACATTCACCATCTGCTATTCAGTGTCGCAGGGAGAGTCTCTGCGGGACTCCCTCCTCCTCTCCTCTGCCTCTCTCGGTCCTGCTGCCAGCCATGATTCTCATGACACAGCACAGCACAGAATGAGAGAAGAGGGCCCACCCTGTCAGCTAAGGGGCCTCACCATCACCAAGTTCACTGCGCAGAGCATGAGAAGGGACCGGCTTCTCCCATTGCTTAACGTGATTTCTATGCATCCCGTATTGCAGTATCTGTAAGTGTTCAGGCGAATGTAGATGAAGGTTGATTTATGTATTTATTTAGCAGAATTGAGGACCACCCCCAGGGCCTTGGGAATGCCAAGCCAATCTCTATCAGCGAGCCACATTTCCAGCAGAGAAAGACTGAATTAAAAAAATGTATCATTTCTACAAACTCTCTTACCCACATCCAACTTCAAATAGTTTCAACAATAAAAGTCTCAACCTTCGTTTCTAATTTGAAATTCATCACAGGTAAGAAATAATTATCTCCTAAAATGAGTAGATGTTGTTATTTAGCTATTGTTTGGGGATCTCATGAATAAATGTTTGATTGACTAAATCAGTGTAAGACTGGGTAATTTAGAAGCCAAGTGCAGCCCCACTCCTGCAAAGTATCCAAGGGAGCTCCAAGATGTAGTTTATCTGTTCTAAGATGGATGCCGCCTGCTATGGGAGAAGGATACACATTATGTGTGGCACCCATGACAGGTCGTGAGCAGGAGGCATGGGGAGTGCAGCGTCCCTGGGTCGGCCATGCAATACATGCTACGGTAGTATTCACAAGCAAGGGGCTGGAGATTGAAAGACACACAGACAGACAGAGACACGGTCATCCTTGAAACAAAGAATGCCAAGAATGCCCCCTTGAATCAAGAATGCCCCCTTGAATCAAGAATGTTCCCTTGAATCAAGAATGCCTCCTTGAATCAAGAATGCCAACTTTATTGTGTTCCAGGGCAGATTATATAGGATCTCCTTGACCAATGGTCACGCCCTAACTCTCAGCTGCAAGCCCATCAGAAACCACTCCCTTGTCTCGTGCTCAGAGCAGGTGCAGGAAGACAAGTTGTTTACCCCCAGCAGGCAGGGGGTCACAGGAAATTCAGGGTCTGGGGGTCCACAGTCCTCAACAGGGGAGAAAGGTGGTTTCTGCAAAAACAGAGTGGCCTTGCCTGTGTTCCCGCTGCCTGTCACATGTCTACCATGTGGCAGTGATGTTTCCATGGTGAGGCCACCTCAGCGGTGTTGTGCTAAGGACCATCAGACATCTGTGTTACAGGCAAGCTGACTGACAGCACTCTGGCCTTTCTGGAGCCAATCTGTTGGCCCAGTCCTACTTATCTGACTGGGATCAACAGCATCTTCCTGTCCCAGGAGATGACAATGGGCATGGCCACCATGCAAGGCTAGCCTTTGCACGCCTTTTCTCCAACCGTTGCTCAGTTACTATAAAATGCTGAGATGCAGACACCAGAACCGATCTTACTTCTGGTGAGCACCTCGTGGCCACGAGTCCTCCAAGGCAGGCTCTGTAGCAAGTGATTCTCAGGAGACACAGCAGCTACCAGCGTATGAGTCATAGCTGGCCTGCTCCTCGGGCTCTAGAAGCAGGTGTAGTGATGATAGCAGCCTGCCCTGAGGATGACAGAGGTGTAACATTCCTCTTAAAAGACTTTGTATTTTCTCTCCAGTAGAGAGGTTGAGAAGCTCATTGACATAACTGTAATAGCTAACCAAGAGCTCCGCAACAGTCTGTGAACTGGAACTGTAAAGCAAGTCCTGGCTCACTTCTACTCCCTGATCAACAGACACAAACCAAAGTTAGGGTAAAACAAAGCAATGGAAACCTTTCCATTCCAGCACGATGCTTGCTAGTTCTGTAAGTTAATACCCCTTGGCTTGAGATGCCTTGATGTTAGACTCTTCCTGTGCATTGGGACTAGGTGTTTTGTGCGAATGATAAAACCCACACAAGGTCTTGAATGACACTTACTAAAGCAGTATTTATGAGTTTGGTGTGGTGGTTTAAACCTAGAGTCCACGCCAGAGGCTGAAGCAGGAGGAGCGGGAGACTAGGAGGCCAATCTGGACTACATAATGACAGCAAGGACAGCCTGGGCTACAGAGTGAGACTTTATCTCTGTGGATTATGTGTATTGCTTCATCTTCGCTACTCTAAGGAATGAGCTGAGCATCCAGAACGTCAGGAGTCACGTGAAGTCAGAGGAGGCAAGTCCTCCCTGTGAGTGGGAATTCCAGGTAAGGGGCATGGGAGGCATCTCCAGCCCCAATGCTGCCTCTGAGGACCCTCCCTGGCTCTTTGGAGGCCTGGCCAGAGCTGCTTTCCCTCTGAGGCCATCCTTCACATCCCCTGGGACTGCAGCCATGGAGGACCCTTTTCTAATAAGTGAGAGGCCCTGGGTTTGATTCCTAGCACAGCAAATAAATACATAAAAATTAGGGTGACGTTTCTGAAGGAGGACGGAGTTGGATTGATCCTAAAGACCTTTTGTTTTCTAGCTGTGTCTGAGCCCTGGTCTCCTGAACAAGGTGCAGAGCACCCCCTGCTGGGCAGACCAGGTTGTCAAGGCCTTGTGGTCTCAGCAGGTTTTCCACTAAAAAGGCTCCCCTAGAATTAACAATAATTTAAAACTAAATACAACAAAAGCCTTGGGCAGTCACATACAGGGATCTGTGATTTGAGGTTCCCACCTTCACAGCTCCTTTCTGTGTCCTGGCTCAGCCGTGTTGTATAATTTGAGTGAACAGGATGTGATGCGCAACTTGTGAAAAACTGAAATATTCCCAGATGCACTGATTTTTTTCCTTGAGAGAATTTAGAAGGGGATTTGCGTAGAAAGAATTAAAGGGGATGTGCATAGTGAGAATTAAATGGGATGTCATAGAAAGAATTAAAGGGGATGTGCATATATATTAAAGGGGATGTGCACAGAAAGAAGTAAAGGAAACATGAACGAGATCTTGCTTTATGGATTTACATCTTGCTTAACTTCCCACCCGATGCCCAGGTTCCTCTTTAAGAGTGAGTTGCCCAGTGAAGACGTAGGTTTAGGGCTGTGTTGCAGTTGCACCAGTTGGGGAACAGCTGTCTAAGTGGACGCGGGCCCACTCAGTAGGAAGGAATCCCAGGCCTGGCATGGAGAGGCCATAGACTTGAGAGCCACCACTACCTCTTCCTAAGCCACCATGACGTTGACCTGTTCTCTGTCTGCATGAGTAACTGATGGATGCTCTCACCCTTCACTGAGGACGTAATGGAGACTTTTAGAGAGGTGCACACCAGTTAAAATACAGAGAATAGGGCACTGAGTGTGCTGGGGGAGGGGTAAGGAGGGAGAGAGGGCGCAGAAGTGGTGTATAAAATTCTCAATATTTACACAAAATCGTATCAAAACCCAGAAAATTTATTTTCTCATTACCGAACAAGTTTCACAAACAGAGAAATGCACTTCAAACACAACTCTGGATAATGGTCTATGTGATGAGGGCTGAATTCCAGTCTCTACAAACACAAAACAGAAAGGGCCAGGAAGGAGCAGCGCTCTGTGTTCTGCTCAAATCAGGCTTCCTACGCGGATCCCCCCATGCCTGTCACAGACATCCTGAATGGATACTGTTAAGGCCACACCTCGCGGTCCCCACTGGGCAGAGGATGCTAGCAGCCACCATGCAGTGGCTCTCTAGCAAGCACCACACATTTGCTTCCCCGACAAACTTTCCTCACAGCGTTGCCTACGGAACATGTTTGCATTTTAAAGTCATATTTGCTTCTCCTAAGGCATCCCTTGGTGATGCTCTCAACAGTACCAACAGCTAGGACCCAATTCCGATTTTCCAGGGGGTTTGGTTAATATTCTAAGTTTAATTTTGAGATATTCACATGTCTGAGAAAGAGTGGTGTGAGCGTACACTCTACAGTGTTTGTGTAAGGCAGGCAGGCACACCTTGTCATCACCTGTTGTCAGTCACCTGCAGACCAGAACCTCTTCCTAGACTCCAAGTGTTCACTAGGGAGCACGTTCCCGCGCTTTCTAGCCCTAATCTCTGGCCACCATCATTTTACTCCCAGGTTCTCTAAGAGCAGCATCTCCCAAGACTACTTCATGGCGCTTGTTTCTTCTTTGCCCAAATAAGTTCATGTCACACAATGTCCAGTTTTATCCAGTCAGCAACATGACACTCTCTTTGCACCGAATCCTCTCATGTGCAGGCAGCTTCTTTGCACACTGGTCCATCAGCTTAAAGACACTTGGGCTGCTAGTAGCTCCCAGTGGATATGAATGGTACTGCGGTGTGCATGGGGCTGAAGACGTCTCTGCAACACACTGGTTTCATTCTCTTTGGCCACATGCCCTAGGAGTGGTGCTTGTGCTTGTGGATCAGAGCATCCCTATTGGGGCATTAATTCCTAGTACGTACAGCAGGGTTCTCTCTTGGCCATGCCCATTAGCCCTATCACCGTTTCACTGGCAACAGACACACTGAGATGGACAAACAGATTCCTGTGACTTCGACCTACATTTTTCTGGCGATTAGTAGTTAGCATTTTATCACATGTCTGTCAGACATTCCCGTATCTTCTGAGAGACATTAGGAGGCTTGCCCATTTTTAATAGGTCTGATGATTAATCTTGATTGTCCATTTGATGGGATCCAGACTCACCATGGAAACAGATCTCTACGCTTGTCTATGAGGGATCGAGATTAATGAGGTTAGTGGAGATGGAAAGGCGTAGTCTAAATGTGGTTGGCACCATTTCCACCAGCTGGGGCTCAGAATGAACAAGGAAATGTTAGCTGAGCACAAGCACTGAGCACCCTTGGCTTCCTGACGGGATGCAATGGGAGCAGCCACATCCCCGTCCTGCCACAGCTTCCACACCATGACGGACTTGTCCCTTAGGACTGCCAGCAGAAATATCCCTTCTCCCTCCAGTTGCTTCTCACCCCATGTTTTTATCCTGGTAATAAGAAAAGAAACCAGCCCCACTGCTTGCTCCTAGTCTACTCTTTGGCACGCCCTTGCGTGCTCTCCATATTAGCCTGGATAGATGGACACTTTGTCGGTGATGGCTTCCATCCTGCAGGTGGTCTCCTCAGCTGCTTCATTGACAAGTAGCTTTTTAGTTTGATGTGATCTCCATTACCCATTTTTGATTTTTGTTTGCCTATGCTTTTGAGATCTGATAAAAAAAAAAACTACCCCCCCAAGAGCCCCAGCTATTCCAGTACCCCAAAGTATTTTCCTCAAGTTTCCTTCGTTCTGAGAGTTTGCTGAATTCTTTAGTCCTAACACACTTCTGGAGGTCTCTATTTAAAGCCACCTTAACTGCAGCAGCCACGTCCTTCCTCTTTTCCAGTCTCACTGCTTCTTCCTGCTCTGCCATCTGATTCCTCTGGCTAGGAGTTTTAGAAGAACATTGAAGAGTGAGTGTCTTTGTCTTGCTCCATTCTGAGAGGAAAAATGGCCAGTCTTTTCTGATCCAGCTCAACACTACCTATTGGTTAATGTTAACTGCCCTTTGTTGATACCGACAGCGGTACCAGCAGTGCCAGAGGGTTCGTTCTCCATCTGAAGTGATGTCTCCACTGAACCTACTCAGGTATCTTCACGGGCTTCACCCTTCAGAGGAGTAGGCTGCCCGTCAGCTCCCAGCAGGAAGTGGGGTAGGGCCAGGGTTCTCAGTGCAGAGGTTGGCACTGGGACGAGACATCCGGGGGGGGGGGTGACCCTCGCTGAGTCTACTGAAGAGCTAACACCCTCCACAGAAGCACAAAGTCCTTCATAAATGCTGTCTGCAAATGTGCTACTTCTGCCAACTCCCCGTGGCCTTTGACCCCATTCTGTCTTCTCCTGCACGCAGAAATTTATGTACTAGCGGGAAACAAACTGACTCCAAAGAGTGGTGGCCTATATATAAATATGCCAAGCAACATTAAGGTGTTAATACGTTGTTTAGAAGGGCAGGAGAGGGAGTGTGCGTGTTCACAATCACACTTGTGAGAAAGTGTCAGATAGGAGGAGGCAGAAAGGGAATGGCTTACACGTTAGTTCCTTCTTGGCTCTAGAAACAAAAATCTCTGCCCTCAGGTAACCCTGAGTTACCCTGGGTGAGACTCATATTCAGATGCCTCCCACAGGAGTGTGGGCCAAAGACTGATGACCTTGTCCTCTGGACGGGCGCGTCTGTCCTGCCTGCCGAAGTCACTGCCACAGCCACCAACCCGCCTGGACAAGTTTATTTTTACCCTCAAGTATTTTGTGTTTTAGAAATCACCAAAAAGAATTTGACTGAACAGTTAAAAATTATTTACCTGTTTCCTTGCCATCCATGCCCCTCCACCTACCAGGTACTGTAGAAATAATGGGCCCAGGCAGCCAAATTAGTAGCCTGGGAGTGGAAAAGGGCTTTCCTGACAGGCAGACTGCGAGTAGCTTGCCTCTGCCCATGGGCTGGTCTGCAGCGCCTCTGCAGTGCCCCCTGGTGGCCAGAACGTAAAACATTCCCCTTCCACAACTGCATCGGATAAACTGCACAGCCACATTGCTTTGTTTTTATACAAACAACAAAATGAGCCATCACTGAGCCAGCACAACAGCTCCAAGGACACAGTGCACCCGACCTTGTTCCGCCTGCCAGGTCACTTCCTGACCACAGAGGACCAACGGGCATGCCCAGCCCGGGGCTCCACCCAGCTTCAGCTTCACTCCGCCTGCATCCGGCTGGGCACCAGGAATCAACAGGCCCTGAAGCTGCCTCACCTCGAGAGAGCCGTCCAGCACTATGGTTGCTTCTGCCCTGCAGATGTGCCATGGGTAAGAACAGTATGGTAGCCAGATTGGAGCTGGTGCTGGTGGACTGTGGAAAATGCCACTGTCCACGGAAACTTCCAGAGGAGCTCGACCATTGGATACCCCAAACATGCAAAGCCTGACCCCTTGGTCTCACTTCCGACTTGCAACCCACTCAGTCATGGTTGTGAGAGCTACTTAATAAGCAGGTGAGTCACCAGAATCCTTGCCAGCTGTGATTTTACAGGCATCAACCATAAGTGACCAGCGAAGCCTACAGAGAACCATTCCACTCCACAGTCGGGGAGATATCTTCATCCCCACTAGGATGGGACACCAAGCATCACACATAACTAACCAGAACAACGGTGCATATGGCTGGCTTTTATTTTTTATTATAAAAACACATACAAGAATTTTAAGAAATGATGAATAAGACAAATTATAATCACAGTGAGTTATTAAACCCATTTCTATGTACAAGTACAAAAATTCCGAAAGTGGAATACCATCCAATGTAAGACGCATCACAGATAGCACTGTCTATCTATGCACAGACCACAGGGCTCTGCCACCGCCCGCTTTCCGCCTTCTCTGCTGGACTCTTAGCTGAAGGCAGGTGAACCCTTACAACAGGTGTCAAGGCACTCCTCTGCGCAACAACCATGACCTCCGGGGGACCCCTCCTCCTCAGGGAGCTGAGCCTCCCACTCTCAGGGTGCAGAGCTTCCCGCTGAGTCAGCCGAGCCCTCGGCACTCAGGGAGCCGACCTCCTCCAGGCAGCTGACGATTGCAGACGGAATAGCGTTGGACGTCTGTGTCCGCCAAGCTTCCAGGATCTTGGATATCTCTGCTGGGTTGCTAGGACTCAAGTCACAAAGAGCATAAACAGCTGCCAGCTGCACACCCCACGGGATATCTGAAAACAAAGTTCAGATCCATCATGACACAGCGACGGGAAGCATCTGTTCTTCAGAGTCTCCACTCAGACATGGATTGTTTTCTGCCAGCAATGAAAATTAAATTCCAAAGAAAAATGTCTCCCAATAAAAAAGTTCATTCAATATATGTCTACAAAAGAAAACTAAAAGTCAGAGCTCCCCGTAATCTGAGCAATGGCTGTCATAAGGAGGGGGAGCTCCTCTGGTCCCATGAAGCTGTAAAAACACATGGATCCTGAAACAGCCAACAAAACTCAAACCATCCTCCAGGGCGTCTCTAAGTGGATCAGACACGAAAATCATGATACAAAAGTCCAAAGAAAAGCCTGTCCCTGTGCCACACTGACAGTGGGTGAGAGCCAGTGTGACTCTCTTATGCCAATCTGACCCCATGTGAGTGAGATTCCATGGCTGAAGTGACTCTAAGACCAGTGTGAATCCAGATCAGTGTGACTCCAGGACCACTGCAGCCTCAGGTCAGTGTGACTCCAGGCTAGAGTGTCAGTGTGAGTTTAGTCTTAGAGCCATTATCCCTATCTTGGCAAAAGTTTAATTTTTAAAATATAATTTATTAATTCATAATTTAGTTAATGTAATTCATTGAAATTTAAATTTAGGAGCTAAAGTTCATTATTAAGCATGCACCTCTTGTCTTCTACCTTCTGTGAACAAGGCAGGGATAAAGAAGGCAAAGCATAGTTTAGGCTGAGTGTCCCTCATTCAATGCACATCCTCAGGCCTAACGGTGACATTCATTAGAGATCCTGTACGCCCTCTATACACAGCAAAGGCAATCCAGCAGAGCACTTTAATAATTTCATGTACTAAGTTTCCTGGCAAGGAATTTTACAGCTATAGTATTTTGTCAGTGCCCAGAAAGTCTCAATTTTTTCAAATAAGGTAATGCTCATTCTCTGTCAAAGGCAAACACCAGAGAAACCCATGTGTCTAAACTGATCTCAAGACTCAGGGAAAGCATAGACCATGGCTCCCTTTGGGACCATGAACGTCAAAAACACATGATCGTCAAGTTAGAGAGGCATTGGCTCATGTTCTCAGAACAGGCAGGGAGAATAGTTTGAGGGACATGAAAGCCACACTCTTACCTTCATCCTGAGCATGTTGTATGAACATACCAATAACTGAGCTGATATTCTTCACGGCAGTTGGAAATCCTTCCTTCAAACCCAATTGGCCTAATCGACCTGAAGAAACAAAACACAATAAATGTAGGCATCAGTAAACGCTAGTCAATATTCCTAGAAAATGTAAGTTCATGTTGTAGTATAACCCTAAAGATCCTGGACTGTAGCAGGAGACAAATTCAGCGAGACAGCTGAGGCCACAGAGCTCAAGCGTGACCCATATTGCCCTCCAGGAGACATTCTGAGAACCGCTCACCACCTCTTACTATGCAGAAGCACAAAACACCTCCTGCATTCTTAGGTAGTATGCTAGCTACTTTTATGTCACCTTGACATAAGATAAAGGCATTGAGAAGTGAGAACGCTCTTGAGAAAATGCCTCCATGAGATCAGTCTGTAGGCAAGACTGTAGGGCACTTTCTTAGTTAGTGATTGATGTGGGAGGCTCCCACTGGTGGTCCTGGGTTCTCTAAGAAAGCAGGCTAAGCAAGCTAGTAAACAGCACTCCTCCATGGCCTCTGCATTAGCTCCTATCTCCAGGTTTTTGTCCTGACTTCCTTTAATGATAAATTATAATGGAATCGTAAGCAAAATAAACCCTTTCCTCTCTGAGTTGCTTTTGCTAATTAAGACAGGTAGCAATGCAGAAATGGATTTAAATAGTGGTCACCACAAAAAAATGTGAGACAGACAACTTTACCAGGGTAATAGGGAAGGCTGTAGCCTCCCTCACTCAGACTGTGATGACAGAGCAGCCGCAGTCAGAAGGCCTGTCACTAACGCAATGAAGCTCTGAGCTATACTGAGGCAGGGCCCACGGGAGTCAAGACAGCACAGGATCGACCATGGTGGGGCTCACGGATGAAGAACTCTTCCCAGCAAGTACTGATGCTGTTCTCACTAGAAAATGTGCTCAATGGAGCAGGCAGAGCTGTTCACACCCAACCTGTATCGTGGTGCACACACGTGTGTGACATGGGAGGTCACAGGAGAGCACATAAAACACTCACAGCACACCGAGTAGAGACTGTTGTAAAAAGTGTGCCCAAATGTTAGTTGTGAGTGTAGTCAGAAACTGTCACATGCCATGTTCACCGACAAACCAGAGCCACTTGGTAAAGGGAGATAAGTTCTCAGGTACAAAGCTACTACTTGAAGGAAGTTACCGCCATGGGCAACTATGGCAAGGAAGCTTTGAGTCCAAAGCAGAAGCAACAACTCCATCGGCCACCTTAGCTTGGCAGCTCTCCAATCCTTAAGTTCCCTCTAAACATGACCTTGTATATGCATTTCAGGTGCTGGTGACATTTGGAAGATGTGTTTAACCAACTGTTTTGCAGGTAAACACTGCAGACCACAGAACTGAAAGGAAATGGGTGTCTTCACCATGAAAGCTAGTCTGGAGATTTCAGGGTTCACAGTTAACTGTAAGAACTGACTATTTCAACAGGAGCCACAGCAAGACCCATCTCAGGAAAACAAGGAGAGATGTCTAGAAATATTCAAACAAAGAAGGATATTCAGAGATATTCAAACTGGCCACTAAACACTCTTCTTCATCAACCATATTTCTGTACAAGATCCACTCCTTTTTGTTTTCTTTTTTTTTTTTTTTTTTTGGTTTTTCGAGCCAGGGTTTTGTTCGCTGTGGTTTTGGAGCCTGTCCTGGACCTAGCTCTTGTAGACCAGGCTGGTCTCGAACTCACAGAGATCCGCCTGCCTCTGCCCTCTGCCTCCCAAGTGCTGGGATTAAAGGCGTGCGCCACCACAGCCCGGCTCCTTTTTGTTTTCTTTCTTTGAGACTGGGTTTCTCTGTGTAGCCCTGGCTGTAATGGAACTCACTTGGGCCCTGAACTCGGAGATCTGCTAGCAGCTGCCTCCTGAGCGCTGGTGTTAACGGGGTCACCACCACTGTCCCACTAAGAGTCCCTTGCTTTGCTCACTAAGCACAGGATAAGAAAGTGCTGTTTTCCATGAGCATCTACGAAAGAGACTCTGAGGCCATGCTACCCAAGCCCACTAGTTTTGTTTCAGAAGTACCATTACCTTTAATTATGAAAGTCATAATAATGGTTAAGTGTGACTGTCAATTTGACTGGCTCCAGAATCAAGAGAAGTAAGTTCTGGGAAGATCTGCAGAGTGTTAGTGACCGATCACTGAGGGGAAGGCCTTCCCCCAGTGTGGGGCACCTTCTTTACTTCTCACCCACACTTCTGCCTTGGTTCTGTCACCCTCAGTCAGTGGCTCTGCCCAAGGCTCAACCTGTGCAGGCATCAGCTCTGCCAAGCATCTGCAGCCCCACAGTACATCAGATCCTCCCCCACCTTCCTGGATAATCTCCAACACAGTACTGGTAAGGAATGCTGGAGCAAGCCTTACTTAATAACTGAGTATGGCTGCTGGCTAACAGCCATGTCTTTTGCTCAGTTCAGTATTATACCATGTTGTACACTGACAGCTTGTTTTTCGTAACAGAACACAATCTGGACTGAAGATGGCTATCCATCCTTTTAAGAATATACTATGTATTTATGAATTATCATTATATGGCATCATCAACATATTAATAATAAATTAAACTTGTTCATAACGATTGTAGTAATTATCAATTATTTAAGAACACATTTATTGCTCTTAAGCACTCTATTTCTTGAAAGGTAGACGACATTAAGATTTAAAAAATAAACTAACCTTAATTTCACAGAAGTACAAATGGAGTTTTGTCCCCAATTACCCGTACTCTAGCTGTGGATAACATCCCGCATGCTCTTCCTGCCTCGTCTGAGGACCAGGCTTTCAGCTATGTGACGTGAGCAGCTGGTCTGAAAGCATTCTGTGACACCCAACCCATGCCTATTCAGGGCGATGGCCCAGCTCCCCGCGGGGCTGTGCAGAACCAGCTGGAGGAGCAGCAGGGCCTTGTTCTCTACCTTAGGGCAGCTGGAGCTGACCCTCCTGTAAGAACCACAGAGGCACAAGGCCATCGAGCACAGAGAACAGCACGCTTCCGCCTGACTGCCTCTCTCACTGCAGCAGCAAACACAACACAATCACTGGAACAAGAACATCAAAATCCCTACTTTCAAGGTGGCTCCGAGTCGGGAAGATGGCTCAGTTTGATCCCTCAAAATTCATGTCAAAATTAGGCTAGTTGTAAGCCCAGTGCTGAACCTCTAGAGCTCGGCAGTCAGGCAACCTAGATAAATTGGCAAATTTCAGTTCAGTGAGAGGTACTGTCTCAAAAACCCAAAAATAAAATAAACAAAACCCACAACTCAAACACAACACTTAAGGTGTCCTTTGACCTCCACAAGTGTGTGTGCACACAGGTATGTGCACACATTTGTTCACTTGGTGAGCGCATGCACACACAAAGTGTGGCTTCATAAAGTCACTCTCTGGGGAAAATGCCATAAACACACGTGAGCTTTATATATAATACAACCCAGGAGGACAGACTGTGTCCATGCTGTCACCGTGTTAGGAACCACACAGGTCAACACACACTGACACGCTTAGAACAGCTTCGCTGGGTCCATAAACTCTCAAGAAAGCTTGCCACTTCCATCGGCTAGTCCGCAGTAGAGCGAGCTCCGAACTCCTGAGCAGCACCACTGGACCGGCCCAGGCGCAAGCGTGCTACCTGATGGTGCATTTGCACCTGATGGTGCATTTGGCAGCACGGGCCGTCTTACTCCCTTCTCCCCCTGCTCTGGGATAGAAAGTCACTAACCAAGGGTCTGAAACTGTGCCCCATAGAGTGCATGGGATCACCAGGCCCATGCCTGTCCAGCCATTGATTTGGCTCTCATGAATATCCAGCCTTTGGCTGTTGCTGGTTCTCACGTTCTCAAATTAGGTAACATAATACCACACACATTTTTACTTATTTGCACCCAGGCAAGCTTCTGTCTCGGATGTTTTACACATGTGCCAAGCATAGTACCACTGACTAGTGTGAGGCTCATGAGAAGGAATGCATGTGCAGATATGGGACAGCAGGCCACAGCACTGCCCACTGTGTAACTAGTGTGTGAGGCTATGAGAAGGAATGCACGTGCAGATACGGGACAGTCAGCAGACCATGGCACTGCCCACTGTGTACTCGTTCAGGCGGCACATTCCCAAATGGTGACATTATTCAACAGTGTTGCCTTCGGCGTTTAATTAGCCAAAGGGCTCTTTGAACAAACCAGGATAACTTTGGTTTGTGCCCCTCAGGAGGAAGGGAGCATCTACAGGTCAAACAAAATATGAAGGCTGTTAAAGAACAGAGAGTACTTCTGATGATCTGGAGGAGTGGAGGCTGCCACAGGAGGCAAAGAAGAACAAAGTAAGTGAAAGTGAAATCTTGGGGTTTCCATGAGGAATCCAGAGGCCTTCTCCAGAGTTTACAGTGAGGAGAGTATGGGTCTCAGTTCAATCAAACAGCGACTTTGATTTTTAGAACAATCTGAAGTGATCTACTTAGACTCTATAACTGGGAGGGCTGATAGGGAAGTATGCAAGTTGTGGCCCCCAGGACTGAATGGAAGCCCTTAGGCTCAGCACCTGTGCCTTTGCCTACTGTGTTATCTTGCTGGGCTATGATGGTAGCGAGAGAAAGAGTCAGGAGCACAGCGAAGCGCAGCCATGCGAGGAGAGGCGCTGCAGAGCCAGTATGTCAGCATGCTCAGTCCCCACCAAGGGCCTAACCAGAACTAGGGCGGCAAGGCAGGCAGACAGCGACTTACCGATCAGCCTGAGCACAGACGCCACAATAACGTCAGGGGTGTACGCAATGTTCGAATGACCTTTCCGGTACTTGATCCACTTGTCCATTACAGGCCACAGCTCCTTACTAGAGAACAACATGACAGACACATGCCCGTCATTGCGCAGACAGTACACACAGTCCCACAGTACAGCTCCTGTAATTCTGCTTTTCTTTCCAGCCCCCAACCCCTTTCTGATTAAAGATGTAAATGGCATGGCGAGAGAACAGGGATGGGAGGGAAGAATGGGGTCTGGAGTCACTGAGAGGACAGGGACAGAGCACTCGACAGGCGCCCGCTCTGGTCCCTCCTGTTACTCAGAAAGAATGGCCCTGCATCCCTGAGCACATCATGCATCCTCAGACAGGCACCAGGCAGAGCTCTGCCATTCCTTATGTTGGGCCGACTGTGACATGCTCCTCTATGTCTGTGTACAAGGACCTCACAGACAGGGCCCTTGACACAGTTATCACTCGAAAAACAGACCTCGAGGCAGTTCTCACCATGGGACTGATGTCTGCCTTTCCTGGGATAGGGAGAGTGAAAACACCTCTCCGCACAGACAGCTCCCTGCAGAGGTGACCCTCACAGAAACCAAGTACTTCAAAGACACAAGCCACCCGCTGTGTGGTGAGCAGTTTAGTGTCATATTTTCTCTGCAAGCAGGCTTTCTTGGCCAGAATTCAAAAACAACTTTTTTATGTGGGGGACAATTTTCTCCTCTCTCCAGGGAAAGAGCATGGTTAGAAGCACAGATGAGCAGAGAAAGCCGTCTGGGACAGCAGACACCCTGTCCTAGTGCAGAGCAGCTAGCTTGTCATTGGCACACTGTTGCTCCTCTGGGTTTTCTGGCCTATGGGGCATGAAGGTAACGAGTGCGCACTTCCCCAGCTTGTATTCACTGAGGTGCCTGTGCCGATGTCATTCTGGAGAGGTGACTGAACGCAGGCCCTCATGTCTGAGTCACTTCCCTTGGGGCAACATGACATCACTGGGAATAGTGAAAGTAGTTAGTAGCATGCAGAGAAACAAAGCAGGAGGATTTAAGGGTGACTCAGATATTCTAGGAGCACATCTGTTAACTCCTATGGAAATGAGTGGTTGATATTTCAAGTGCCTCGTGTAAGAAAGAAGCCCCAGCATTAACAGGTCCCCCTCCCTTTCCCCAGCTCTACGTTAAACCAGCAAAGCTGCTCACCTTATGATGTTATCATGCGTCCAAATCCACCTCTGGTGGCAGCAGAGGAGATCAATGGCAAATATGTATTCCCAAATGTTTGCACTGAGGTCTTCACCAAACTGTTCACTCGACTGAAACTCTGTTTTGGGGCATAGCTGTATGGTCAAAAGCAGCTTAGAAACCACGATTCCAACATCTATGGGAGCATTCTAGCAAACAAAAACAAACACATTAAAAAGAACATCTGGGGATGCTAGCTACCTGAGATTATAACAGCAATCTGATAGACCGCCATCTACCCAAAGAGTGAGAGCTAGAAACTAGATCCTGAAGCCACGATCTGCACCAATCAGAGAAGAGCTGAGCTGTGATCCAGACAGAAGCACAGACTGCAGTCAGTAAAACCAGGGAATTGAGGTCATAAAATGCGGACTAACACTTAAAATTGTATAAACTCTGCGCCTCTACAAACGCTGACCAGTCTGCCCTCCCACAGACCACTAGATGATGGGTGCCAGCTCCCTTCACTTCCGGGCTTCGTCTCTTCCATTCTCACCCATGTGAGCAGCTTAAGCACCCCCTGCCCTGTTGAGTAACAATCACACGGAGACACCACTTTAGGGCAGCTCTCCTCTCCAGAGACAAAGGCATATCAGACAGTACCCAATTTTGTTTCTAAGAACATTAATATGACTTTGTGGCAAAAAGCTTCCTTTTCCTGAGGGGCCCAGGGTGGGACTGCAGGGGACTGTGCACACCAAGCAACTCCCGACACGGATGCACTGCTCAGGATCCCACCAGCACGAAAGCAGATCCCGGGCCAAACATGGGCTCAGACCAACACAGAGGAGAGCCGGAGCTTGGAAATCTATGAGCTACCAGCACTTCCCAGGTTTCCACAAGAGCATACATCTTGGAGAAGCTGGTGACTTTACAAGCTGAGAAGATGCAGAACCGCATTCTGATACTTCTCGCCACGTTGATCTAGTCTAAGAGTCTGCAGCAGTACTAACTATGCAAGACGCCGGGCTCCCAGTCTAGGCTGTGGTTAGAGCTAAGGTACCTGGCACCAACACAATGAGTTACAATGTCTGAGAGACAGCCTTTATCATGGGAACAAACATTGAGTTACAATGTCTGAGAGACAGCCTTTATCATGGGAACAAACTTGACTTCTAACAATCCAAAGCTAAGGGCTTAACAAGAGTCTACTTGTTAGAGCTATAGTTTTCGAGGAACGTATCATTTATGATTACTTAAAATGCTGCTAACTAAATGAGTCAAGTTTACAAAGACCTCTCGCTTAGGAGATGTAATCTGTTGTATGTGCCTTAACACGACACTCGTCAGTGGTCAAAGTACAGTCACGCCTACTTTTAAAATTGTTACCTGATTTCTAAATGGAACAGGAATCACAAAGCTAAAAGCTTTAAAAACTGGGTTAACTTTAAACTGTAAAACCAAGTACTGCTATATAGCAAGTCATCATTTCTGCACACAGAAGCCCTTTGTGGACTGTGTCATCTCCATGAAGTGAACATGGAGGTGCTGCAGAAAAGAAATCAAAAACCAAGTGTACCTTTTCCCAGCTCAGAAATGCTCTCAAGCAGTTCAGAACCTCCCCTCTGGCACGCTGCCTGGCGACCAGCTGCATGGCTTGACTAATGGCTGACTGGGAGAGAAACACTTCACGCCACATGTTGGCAATGAACAGCGTCAACTTCTCAGATTCTGGAAAGTCTGTAAGAAAGGGAGGGATAAAACGAGAGACTTTATGTCTCATCTAAGAAACTGATTTAAAAACTAGGCACATATTTTACTTCACAGGTGCCTCTCACCCGGAGAAGACAGGCTTGTGAGTGGATGGTCAGTGGGGCTCTCTCAGAATTCGCTCTTCCTCCCTCCCCGTCTTGGGTACTTCTTTGAGTTTTGAGAGACAGGCCTCATTCTGTAGTTCAGACTGGCCTCAAACTGGTGGCAAACCTCTCACCTCAACCCGTTAAGTGCTGGGATTATAAGAGTGAGTGGCCACATCTGGCTTGGCATACTGTTAGCTAGACTTTAAGCCTAAACAAACGGTCAACAACTGTGTGGAAATGAATTCTCTCGTAATATTGTGTATCAAATAGGAAAATTCCGAGCCTGAAGCAATGTGAAAGCAAGATGCTTTACCTTCTCTCCTTCAGTGCACCCTTCCTCCCGGCCAATCCACTTTTTCACATTACATTTGATAGTTTTGTACAAGGTTTAACATAGAACAAAGTTTCCAAAGTGGAACAATTGTTTAACATTTGTAATTATTGCTGCAAATTCTTACACTCTCCCGGCTTTTCTCTTCTTAAATAAACTTGACAAACAGTAACATACAACTTTAAAGAGTACCTCCTTCCCAGATGGAGCACACCAATCCGTTTGCTATCGCTACAAATCAAGTTGGTATTACTGCTTCAGTGTGCCATGTATTTTCTCTCTGACACAGGCCACCTGACTTCTGAGATCTGTCCATGGTGCTGATGCACAGCTAGGCAGTATTCAGCTGTTCAACAGATAACAGCGTGCCATCCTGTCCATTCAGCCACTGGCAGACATTTGTTTCCAACTACAGGATATTATGAATTAACATCATAAATATCCGTGTTCTCAAGTCTGGGTAAGGATGTCTCCATTTCTGTTGGATAATTACCTACAAATGGAACTTCTCAGTACGTAATGAATTGAGTGTCTTAATTTTACAAACAAAACCAGTTTTCCAATGCAGCTAACGTGAGGAGTTCTGTCCTGTCTGTCATGAAGACATAGCTGATTATAGTTTTCCTCTCATTTGTCAGTGTTCCTAGGAACAAAAGGTGAGTGGGCCAGAGCACAACCACGATGTACTGCTTTGATCTGCTGCTGTGCAGCCCGTTGCTCTGATGCCGCTCCTAGGCCTGACCCACATTTTCCCGGACTGGACTATGAAATCCACCTTCCAAGTACAATCCTTGCTCAACAAATGGTTAATGCCTGTAAGCAGTGCATTTTTCTGGGTGGGACAGAGCTTGTCCTCTTAGACTGTCACGCCACCTCCTGTGGAGTCTGTGTGGTCTCTCATGTAGGCTGTGGCACGAGCTTCAAGGAAGTGTGCCCGCAGAGGTGTGTGTATGTGCGTGTGTGCGCTTCCTGCATTGGAGCCCTCACGCTTTTGGCATTACCTGCTTATGTTCTAGGGAACACAGTCTGGTTTCCTCTGGAAGGGAAGACAGTATGTTAAGTTTCCAGAGTCTACTGATGAGCCACTGCCATACCCAGGAGGATATGATGCTAATGGGAGAAGATGGGCTAACATTCAAGGGAAAAAGGTTTCCATGTTTAATCTGGTGTTTAGTAAATGAAGAACAAAAGGCAAACTTAATTAAGCAATTAAGACAGATTCAGCAAAGATGGGATAAGAATAGAAGAGAGAGATAAATTCCTGTAACTTCTTGAGATTGGCTTTGGGGAGGGTTTGAAAAGGAGTTAGGAATATGGAGAAGGAAAAGGAAAAAAGTTGTTTTATTCATCACCCAATGAGAGAAACACATATTCACACATACAGGATGTCCTATATCCGGTCTGAGTGACCCTGTATCTGGTGAGAACAAGAAATTCACACTGGCTAGAGCAAACTTCTCTACTCTCTGCTGCCTGCCTTTGTGTTCCACGTCACCAGGGTCTGCAGCCCTCCCATGGCCACACAGCACGCATCCCAGAGTGGGTTACGAAACAAATCAGTGAGCAGACCCTGTGGGCACACTACATCGACTTGCTGGCACGACGCTATGCCGTGTGAGAACAGACACTGTGGGCACACTCACATGAACTTGCTGGCACGACGCTATGCCGTGTGAGAACAGACACTGTGGGCACACTGTGGGCACACTCACATGAACTTGCTGGCATGACGCTATGCCGTGTGAGAACAGACACTGTGGGCACACTCACATGAACTTGCTGGCACGACGCTATGCCGTGTGAGAACAGACACTGTGGGCACACTCACATGAACTTGCTGGCACGACACTATGCCGTGTGAGGACAGACCCCGTGGGCACACTCACATGGACTTGCTGGCACGACGCTATGCCGTGTGAGGACACACACTGTGGGCACACTCACATGGACTTGCTGGCACGACGCTATGCCGTGTGAGGACACACACTGTGGGCACACTTACATGGACTTGCTGGCACGACGCTATGCCATGTGAGGACTGATGGTTTGCTGCCATAGTTGAGACTGAGGAAATGAGGCCAGCCCTGCTCCTCCACCTCCTCATCATTACTAAGGTGCATCTTTCCATGAGGCTACACATCTATCTTACAGCTACTGTCAGTTAGCCAGGGGCACAGCGATATGGATGGACAGTGACTATACAAGGATTCCCATTATTTTGCAGTGCAAGAATAAAGTAAACATAGAGTGGACAAGAGACAATCTACATACAAATAAAAGTAGACGTGCCAATGTAAGTAAGCGTGAGTAAATTCAGTCAGTCGGACACTAGTATGGTTATGGTTGGGGATAATTAGTCACTTAAACCCTCTAATACAGCACAACTTTTTTTTTTCCTTAGACAGTATTTCTAGATCAACCTGGCCCCAGACTCACGGAGATGAAAAATATCCTTTTTAAAGAGGTGAAAATGCGACAGAAGCCCTTCAACATGAGTGCTGCAACCTGAACACACCTTCTTTCAGAAGGCTGTAGCAGAACAAGCGAGCTCTTTCCAAGTCTCCCAGCTGCCGACAGATGCCCACATATACTCTGCACAGTGCATGGATGTAGCTATGGTCCAGAGATGTCTTCTGAACCTTTAGCTCTGAGAGAATAGAGCGAAGTAAGTACTCTCCTAAATGCTAGATTGGGGAAAAGATAGAAGAATTAGGTTAGTGATGCAAGAACCAATCCTAACCAGGTATCTCTTAGACACAATAACTGCTAACACGATGTCTAGCGTGGCAGCCATGGGTATAGCCGGAGCCAAGCTACAGATACCACAGCAAGTCTATAAATGCACCTACTTGCCTATGATGACATGGTTGCCACTCAAATTATGGTTTATTGGTTTATGCTAAGAATCCATGTGTGTAAGTATGTGTGTATGTACATTACCTAACGCTAATTCTATCTCCATTTTCGCTTATTCTACTGTTTTTCTCCAAAGGTTTATGTGTCAAGCCTCCACTGTATTTCTAATCTATAGATGTGGGCTAGAAATAGACAAACTTTAATGCTGAGGGGTCATCTTCAGTGCCACCTGTACCAGCCCATCCCTACCAGACCCTCATGCTTCATACACCCTCGCTGAGAAAGGCTCCGCATACCTTGTTTGTCGTGCTAAATTCATAAACAACTTCCTTCTCTTGGTCTCTCATGACAGGCTTTTTGGAGATATTGCCCACATACACGTGACTGCGGATGACAGGCAGCAGGTCAAAGGGGGACTCGGCGATCTTCCTCAGAGCCCGAGCAATGGCTATGCTACACGACTCCGCCATGTCCCGTGGTCTGGCAAGCAGCACTGATGCTGAACTGCAGACCAGGGCAGCAGTTTGCTCTTCCTCAGCTTGGACAACGTGGGCTGGCGAGATTCCTGCTGGGGGTTCCTCGGGGACGCCTTCGACGGTGGCCCAGCTGGGGTCCACCTCTGGGGACTCACTGTCTAGGCGCAGTCTCTTAGCGCTCCTCAGTATGGACGCTGCCAGGGTCCTTTTCCCACGGGCATCCTGCTGGACGTCCTGGGACTCACCTTGGCTACTGTCACCACCAGAGCTGCCCCCCGTCAGGACAAAAGCAGTTGATGTTGAGGTGATGGCTTTGAGGCCTATGAGGGCGCTGACACGCCCTGGCAACACCTTTCCATCCACAGAGGAGCCTCGGGACAGCTGCATGTTCCCTTTGAGGAGGCTGAGGGTCCGGGCCCTGGCAGACAACTCTGGGTACATCGTGTCAAGGATTTTTACAGAATTTTCCTGCGGCCCACTCACAGCAGCATGGCCAGGAGCACAGGACGGGAGCCGGCCAGGCACAGGAAGGGCGTGTTTTGGGGTGGCAGCACAGAACTGCAGAGGAGAGGACACTATCCTCCCGCTGGCTGCTGCGGTAGACGGGGATGGAGAGGGATCCAGCGGGGAGGCCTGCTGGAGTTCTTCGGGCCACGGGGACAACACGGGAGGTCCTGAAACCTCACACAAGGGGGAAATGCGGCCAGCAGGTGAGGTCAGTGAGGACGGACTAGAACTTGATACCAGAGGAGACAGTGGCCGTGATGTCCTTGGAGGTGTGGCTATCAGTGGGGGGAGCAGGGGAGGCAGTGGAGGCCCCACTTCTTGCCGGATCCTGCTCAGAGCATCAGGGGAACTGTGGGTAGGAGTGGACACATCTGCACCCGCCATGGTGGACTGAGCTTGGCCTCTTGCTGTTTTTGTGTTTGTTCTTTCTCCTGATTCTGGCTGAGGGCCTTCACTCAGATGCATTTCCGCTCTGTTGTTCAGTCCTGGAGTCTTTGCTAATTTGCTTGAATGATCTTTGTTGGAAATCTTTGACCGAGTCTTGCTCTTCCCAAGTGGTTCTAACTTCCAGTTATAGTAGGTGTGATCAGACGCCACCTTCTCAGTCTCTAGCGTTTGGTCATATATCTGAGAACGAATCCAGATGCTGGGCTTCACGGGCCTGTTCCGAAGACGACTCTTATCAAAGTTGGCACTCTGTCCACTACTGGAAACATCCTCCTGGGCACCAGGGAGACCACCAGCACATGGAGGCTCTTGAGGTAGAGGGCCAGCAGGACTGGCTTCAGGGGACTTCTCCACAGAACCATGGTCTAGGCCTCCCAGACCCTGAGAAGCAAACGCTTCCAGAGTGTCACAAAGGACGACCTGCTCCATATCAGGGGAGATGGCCACGCCACTGATGATAGTCCAGTTGTCTCCCTTTTCAATCATGAGGTCTTGATTCTTATTTATAAGTACACTTATAACTTCGGAGGTCACCGCGGAGATCTGATAGCGAAACGCCGTCTCTGTCACACAGGCAGGGCTCTGCTCTCTCCTTGTTGGAGCTGGAGAGTCAGAGCTCAGGGCCAAAAGCTCCTCAGGTTCTGCCAGGCCCTCCTCCCCACTGCTGGGGCAGTCCTCGTAGTTGGTCTCATTCTCAGATCTGCTCTGAATGTGCTCAGGGTCAGACCTGCCACTCAGTGGGGAGCTGCCACCCGCATCCGCATCCATAGCTGCTGGTCCAGGGAGCTCTGCAGGGTGGGACATGGAGCTGGACGCTTCCTCAGGCGGAGTGTTCTCTGTTAGCTCTTCAGCGGTCTGGCTGTGATGCGCACTTGAGGGTAGCGCACGCTCGGCATCCTTTCCTCCGCCCCCAGACTCGGGGAGAACGTCAGACGGCACTTGCGGAGGACACTGGGCATGCTGGCTTGGGTTCTCGACACAGGAGGCTTCTCCTTCTGACTCCACCCACACTTCTGAGGCTCTGAGTATTTCTTCTTCATGGAACCTCTCCCCATGGCTCTTACTGAAGATTTCATTTTGCTTGAACTCTTTATTCATTTCTTTATCTGGAGTTCCTCTGCTAGAACATTCTGAAGTAGAGGCCCTTGAACTATAATCCCTTAACTGACAACTTTCAAGAAACATAACCACCTCTGACGTAGAAAGCTTGTCCATGTAAAGAAAGGTGCTTAAGTTACATTCCTGCAGAGCTGAGGTCAGATCACCTACATCTGGGGCGTGTCCAGCCTCATTCACCCCAGCTTCTGGGTCTCCCAAAGGTCTCTGCGAGTCTCCTGCTGCATCCTGCTGCCTGGGCCCCATCACAGCTTCAGCCTCGTGCTCTCCGTCGCTGCAGCTGAAGGACTCATCCTCTGCATCCGTGGACTCTCTTTGCTCTCTGATGCCCGTGTAGCAGCAGGAAGTTCCAGGAAGACTGCTTTGGGAGGCGCTCTGCGTCTCCTCATCTGTGCTGCCAAGAACTGAAGGACAGACAGGGTCAGTGGGGACACGGGCTCTGAGAAGCGCCCTGCTTGGCACTATGGGAGGCGTACTGACATTTTGCGGAGTACTACGAGAATCTCTTGCAACTGCAGGGGCTTCAGTGCTTGCCTGGTGATGAGCTTCACAGGGCATTTGTCTAGCGGGACAGTTTCTGGACGTTACCTCAGCTGGAAGTAGGTTCCCAGCCTCCAGCCTACTGGCACCTGACGGGGTGGTATGGGGAGAGCTCCTGGGCTTCTGCAGTAGGTCACTCACGACGCTCTGGCTCTGGATGAGGTTGTCTGCAGAGGAAAAAGGTAACTTATCTGTAGAACCAAAGTTCTCTGATGACACCGAACCACTTGGAGAATCACAACTTGACTTTCGCCAAGACACAGAAACCTCTGGAGCTGGGCTTTCCTCATCAGCTATCCTGCCAGTGCCCTGTGCTGTGGGGTCCCCATCTCCAGCACACTCGGATACCGATGACGTAGGATCCGTGTCCTCACTACTGTCTACAGAGGGACTAGGTGTGCTCCCAGGTGGCTGCCAGTGCTCTAGGCTGCTACTCCGCACCCTTTCGGGTCTTGCCTGTTTTGTTATGACTGACACTTGGTTTGGCAGCAGGGCGGCGGCTGCTCTGCCTCCCTGAGGGATGGCACTTTCTTCAGGAGGTCTCAGCTCCGCTGTCAGTCTGCTGTTCTGTGAGGCTGGCTCCGCCTTCTCCAGCTGAAGCCTGCTCTTCTGCGGATGTTCTGTGTTGGCCCTGGGACTGCCTTCCCCACCTAACCTCAGGACAGCACTCCGGTGCCATGAGGTGCTGTCGGCAGAACCAGGGCTCCTCCTGGTGAAGCCAGCCTGAGGGCGTGCTAAGGAAGTCCAGTCTGACTTAGGCAGGGTGAGCGCAATGCCTGGGCCTCGGTCTCCACACTGCCCACTTCTCGCTGGCTTCTGAAATACTGACTGGGGAAGTGGGTGTGTGTTCGCTGTGCTTGTAAACAGGTTTCCAGGCTCCGGGCCCCTGCTCTTCCAGTTACTAAACGTAGATGCTCCTAGTTTTGATTTGGGACTCAGAGCAGGCAGGCGGTTCTCTGGGTCATTTGCTTTTGGAAAATGTGCTGCTGGCTCAGACCACAGGAGAAATGTGTTTACAGGTCTAGTTGATGACTTCTGTTCTACACGAGGCAGGTCCGTGCAGGTTACCTCTGCTGGAGTCCGTGCACTGATATAGCCTAGCTGTGAAGCTTTGAGGTTACTGCAGACAGACCCTGGCACAGAGGTAGACAAGGAGGAGGAAGGAAGACTGTCTGAACGGTCACGCCCTGCTGCGGCTGCACGAACGCCTGACTCCAGAGTAGACTCCTGCACATCTTTTTCCTTTCTCTGAAAATGGCCAGAATCCATCGCACGGTGTAACCTGGAAGCAAATTCACCAGGGAGTGTCCATTTAGGAAATTCTGACTGTGGTGAGCATGCTTTTGATGGCAGCGTTTTTCCTTCAGATCCTATGAGTTCCCTGAACGTCCTCTTGCCCAGGGGAGAATAGCACACCTCGAACTCTGCAGCTCTGGCATCCTTCTTCCGTGCTGGGCTTCTGGACGCCCTCTCTACCCATGGTCTCCTGTTCTGCGTAAGCAGCCCTTTCCCGACTCGCACAGATTTACCCACGTCCTGGGCCTCTGCCTGTCCTTCTGCCTCTTCTACGATGTCTCCCCTATGCCTCCCAAATGCAGACGATGCTACCCAGTGCCTTCCCCACGCTAGGGAAGACGTGGCGGGCTCTCCCAGTGCTCCCCTTCCGCTGTCACCTCCAACAGGGGCCACTCTGTCTGCAGCCTGGGCAGCTTCCAGGGGCCTGGGCTTTTCCAGGCATGCGTCACTCCTTTTCAGTTTTTCAAGCAAGTCAAGGTAACTCCGAGACTCCGCTGTGTAATCCTCTGAAGCTGCCTCTGCAGAGTTTCTGAGTGGGGCGGAGTCAGTGTCACTGGAATCTGTGAACTCTCCTAAGAAGGATTCCTTCAAGTGACAGAAAACACAGAGTCATACAGATGCTCAGCAGAGCTGACCGTCAGAACAATGAAACACGTTTGCAAGAGTGGGTGCGTGAAGAAAGTCTAAAGCCATGCTTGTGAAGGCTGGGCCAGGCTCTGCTGTGGCGCTTGCTCTCCCTGGTCCTTGAGGAAGCTGGGTCCTGCTCATAGTCCTTTCCCATGACCCAGGCTCCTAACCAGGCCAGGCGGGGTTTGTCCTCCTAGCTCTGCACTCTGTTAAAAGGGAGGCTCTCTACTGAGGCTCACTGGCCTCCAGCTCCACCACCCTTTGCTTCCTCTCTGCACTCACACTCAGGACAGCTGCTGAGCCATCTCCTCTCTACCATGTTCTCCAGTCAGTAGAGTCACCTCTGCTCCAGAAAGTTTCCTCCATCACAACTAGGAGCTCTCTTATGTCATCAAACTCTGCACTTCCCATGCAAGTGCCGGAACATAACTCCCTAGTGTAGAATCCCATCGTCAAGGCTGGGATCTGCAGACCTCTCCCCGGCTGCCCCCACAGTCGCTCCACCTGTCTTTCTTCCTGGCCTCTACTTTCACTTATTGGCTGGGAGCAAATCCAGGGCTCTGACTGGACCCCTACCTTTCCTGTATGCTTACCGAACGTCTCCACAGGCACACGGCTAAGTGTCTGTGTCCTGCCCATCTCCACCGCAGCACCATGTGCTTGATCTCAGATGAGAGAATGCTCAGGTGAGAATCAGCAGGTAAAGCAATGGGCACCTGTAGAATCCCCAGCCTGAGACAGTTCAGATCAGCTGTTTCGTGACTGCTGCCACTGCACCTCCCCCGGAGACCACACTCCTCAAGCCTTTAACAAACGGCCCCAGTGCCACGACCTCTATACAGAGAGTAAGAACTAGTCCTGATCCACATTCCTCCTGCTTCTGAACTGTCAATCCACTTCTATTCAGACTGTAACTAAACAGGAACTGAACAGAAACCCAGTCATAGTCCTTGCCTTTAGAGTCAAGAGTCTCCTGTCCCCCTACAAGTGCATACCAAGACTCCTTAGGGGAGCAAACAGTATGTAAACGCTTGAAGACAGACCCAAAGGCGACCTCTCCTGGGCCACGAGGGAGGAATGCAGTCATGGAGACTTTTCTGTAACCTTCACACATAGTGAAGAAAATCCCACCACAGATGCTGATGCAGAGGCCCTGGCACAGCCTTTTATTTTCATATGCTACTTCATAGAAAAACTAGCTACAAAAATGAACAGTTTTGTCTAAATACACTAATATCTTTGAAATATCTTGGACATAAGACAAACATCCACATGAAATTAAAATTCAGAAAGCCAACTCACATGAGCCAGGGAGGAAGATAAAGAGCCCAGGTGTGGTGATGTCACTGGAGGCGGTGAGGGCACTGGAGACAGAAGAGGAGGGGGAAGCTTGAAGAAGTCAATTGCAGCTTGAAGATCATCGTCAAAAAAATGTTCATGGTCATAGACATTGGTCCTGTTGCCATCACCAGGCCTCTGCACTGAGACTTCAGAATGACTTTCTTCACAAAAGGCATGCTCAGCGCTAGGGCTTCTTCCACCGGGCTGCTCTTCTTCTGCACTTTCAGAGGAAGTGAAGTCGCCCTCCACCTCCATAGACAGCTTGGTGAAGAAAGAATGCATATCGGAGGTCCTGGCAGGACTGCCTTGGCTTGGGAGCAATTCATCTTCCCCAGAAGCTCTTGATGCACTGATTTCTTTGGCAGGTTTTTCTGAGTAGGAGAAGCAGGCATCACATATTCAATGCCAGGAAAACTTACAAATTACATCCTGATAACAGGCCAAACTGCTAGTAGAAATAAGCCGAAATGGGCAGACAACTTTAACAATGTCAGTCAACTTCTAACATTGTATAGACTGGACAGGGATGCGCATGGACAGCGGTCCACTGAGGCACCACAACCCAGTGGGAAACACGGCAGCAGGGACAGAGGCCTTACTGCCTCATCACACACTGGAAGATGCTTTCCTTTCCACAATGGTCTCACGCACCTGTACACAATGCCTATGGGTAGGTTTGACACTGGTTGGCTTCAGATCGCTTTTTTAGAGAGGAGCATGGGGCTGCAGTGCACTGGGAAGCAGCGGCAGAGAGAGGAGCATGGGGCTGCAGTGCATTGGGAAGCAGCAGTGGAGAGAGAAGCATGGGGCTGCAGTGCACTGGGAAGCAGCAGTGGAGAGGAGCATGGGGCTGCAGTGCACTGGGAAGCAGCAGTGGAGAGGAGCATGGGGCTGCAGTGCAATGGGAAGCAATGGAGAGAGGAGCATGGGGCTGAAGTGCACTGGGAAGCGACCCCAGAGAGGAGCATGGGGCTGCAGTGCACTGGGAAGCAGCAGTGGAGAGAGAAGCATGGGGCTGCAGTGCACTGGGAAGCAATGGAGAGAGGAGCATGGGGCTGCAGTGCACTGGGAAGCAGTGGAGAGAGGAGCATGGGGCTGCAGTGCACTGGGAAGCGGCAGTAGAGACAGGAGCATGGGGCTGCAGTGCACTGGGAAGCAGCAGTGGAGAGGAGCATGGGGCTGCAGTGCACTGGGAAGCGGCAGTAGAGACAGGAGCATGGGGCTGCAGTGCACTGGGAAGCAGCAGTGGAGAGGAGCATGGGGCTGCAGTGCACTGGGAAGCGGCAGTGGAGAGAGGAACATGGGGCTGCAGTGCACTGGGAAGCAGTTGAGCTACACTGATGTGAAACAGATCAGAGAGTCATTAGTGGAGGGGACAGTCTTTCTTATGCAAGAATTCCAGTAACTAAATGCAGAAGGAATGGGATTAAAAAAAAAGTCTTCAGTGGGCAAATTGGAGGCAAATGAGCTCTACCATGGTGGCAACCCTCAGTGGGTAACAGTGTAACATATATTCTGTTACCAGTCCCCAGCACAGAGTGCTGAGCAGCAAAGGAAAGTGGAGTCTGGGACTGGATCCTGGACAGGTGGGAAATATGCATTTTCCGTGAGCCCCACTATTAACAGGACTGGGAAAGAGTTCTCAGAGAAGTTTCCCACTGTTTAACCGATGCTTTGTGAAAATAAAAGCAGCATTGCTACTTTGTAGTACAGGAAGACTCCTTGGTCTCCCACCCACAAGGCCCGACCTCCCATTGCTCTTCTGAGCTGCCACCAAAAGTTGACTGAATGTGCTGAGATCAGTCATACTGCATTACACAGTGTCGAGTACCACTCTCTGCTGTCCACTGGAGGCTGGGATCCATCATACTGCATTACACAGTGTCGAGTACCACTCTCTGCTGTCCACTGGAGGCTGCAGAGGAGCCTGAAGGAAACACTATCACATTCACATGTGAGCAGTCTCTGTGTATCTCTCACCTGGTATGCGCCTGCCGCTCTCCCCGGACAGCTTGTGAGCAGTGTTCACACAGAGCCACAGCTCTTTCAAGAGAACTTTCACCTTCCCTGGGAAGAGCAAAGGGTGAGATCAGTCACAGTTCCGTGGCACGGACTCCTCCCTCATCCACTTAGCAGGCAGTGCAGCCATAATAAGGATACTGAGTCATGAGGTCCAAGGTTGAGATATGAAGACAAGCATGGCTAACTTAGTTACAAGTAAGGCTGAGCAGTTGGCTCCCAGCTCTCCTAGTCCATCCAGGTCAACCTGGTTATCACCGGAGGCTCTAGCAGTCTGAGTTCCAAGCCCTGCATCTGAGAAGTTACCTGGATTATGATTAAACTACCCCAGAGTCTGTTTCCAAAGTACCCAAAGCAGCAAACAAGGACCTCTACATGCAAGAAACCAGGATACTTTTCTACCCTCCCGGAGGAGAGTCACAATGTCATAGAGCGCACGTGCCTTCTCTCAGATGTCCCCAGGCTAGCCCTTCTCAACAAGCGGAGGAAACGTTTCAGTGCAGCTTTAGGACTTAGTTGAGAGACTGCACATATGCTTAATCTCTAAAGCATGTCTTCTTTCATCGCAATCTAAGGTGCGCACAACTGTTTCTGACTTTTCCACTCCACTGCTACTCTCGGGATCAAGAGCATCTTCTCAAGTCACGATGAGTGTTTAGAGTTTGGCTGGAAAAGGTCCTGCTCAGTTCTCCCTGTAAAGGAGTTCACTGTTCGATACCTGCTGAGCTGAAGTAACACTAGTTATAAGTGTTTAGGGATGCCCAACATCTTTATGCTCCACCCTTGTTCTCTTAGGGATGCTGTGCAGACACCAGATAGTCTGAGCGCCAAGACTCGCTCATCTTCAGTTGGGTCAACAGAACACACTGCAGGTTTGCATGATATTCACACGGCCTCATCACACTCTTTCTCTAGTCCTGTTTTCAAGTAGACTTCTAGAGAGTCTGTGGCCAGAAAACCAATCTCCTGAAAAGTGGTCTGGCAGCTGCTTCCAGACCTGAACCTCTGCCATGGCTGCAGAGCCTGCACTGTGCAGGCTTCCCCGCTCTTAATCGTTTTTACAGTGGGGTGGCTGTCTCACGGCCAAGTGCCAGCACCAGCTCTAAAGGCCACCACTGGAACCACCGTGCTTTTCTGCTTCATCGACTTAGGGAGGAGAGATTTTTTTTAAAATCAATATCACATTTCTATTTTTAGTTGTATTAGCTGGGCTTTCTGAAGTTTTGAAAAATGTTCTAAAGAACTCTGGGTATATGGCTTATATTGTGGGAGTGGCTTCTCCAGCCTCTCACACCCCTTCTTTCAAAGACAAAGACAAACACTGAAGTTCCCCATGAAGACTACCTGTTTCCTCAGGAATCCCCAAAGAGGTTTGTCCGGCATAGAGGGATGCTTGGGTATGCAGCAACAGTACTTTCTTAACAGACAGTACCTTTAATTCACCCCACGGTTTCTGCACTCTTTAGTCCACATGGAATTGTTCTGAAGCCTGGACTTATTATTGGCCTTTCTGCTTTCATAGAGGCACTGCTGGGCCTATCTTAGCTGGCTCTCTGCTTCATGTGATCTGAGGCCCGTGTCCTATCAGCCTGCTGAGAGTCGTGTGTTACCCGTGCGGTATCCACCCACCCACCTTCCCACCCACATACAGCTTTCTGATTGGAGCTTGCCTTTTCTTCCTTATGGCTCCCTCCTGCCTATGCTCTCCCCTTTGGAATATTCTAACAGATAGATTTGAGATGTCTGGCTTCACTGCCACCTTTGATGCTGTCTCTCTGACTACATTCTCAGAGACCCTATACTTCATCTCCTGGGCCAGGAATTGAGCCCATCAGTGGTCAATACTTCATCTAGGTGGATGGGGTTTTAGCTCTCAAGGTCTCTACACCACACGTGATGACAGTGGCTATGGGCATGCCCCCAAACATGCTCAAGAACACTAACAGGTCTGAGCAGCTTCTTATGCACACGTTTAAACTGATTCTTCAGCCTTCTAGGATCCGAGGGCTCTTTCTTGCCACTTCTAGCTTTCAAAGTTTTTGTGAAAGGCTTAGGCAAACACTGATGGCAAAGTCTCCTTCTTTCCCTACACTCTGAGTCTACTATCTGTCAATCACTGTAGGCTCTACTTTCATAAATGCCATGGAAGGCTGGCACGTAGGCCCGTTTATGAGAGTTCATACCACATGTATAGGCATCTTATGCGGGTGCACAAGCATTAATCTCTAACAATTCTCACTGATAAGTCACACTGTAATAAACTACCCCTGGGAACAATGGTTTCTAGAACAGGAAGGCTGGTCCGTCATCCGTTTAATCAGATATTTGCAGAACACTAATGCTGCTGCTGGGATTTGGAAAGGTATCTTCTGAAACTTCTCTGCCATCGTGACTGTCAGCTTTGATCCCTTACCCTCACTTGTCTGCTGATGCTGATCTACAGCAGTGCTTCTCCAGCTTCCTGTGTTGTGACCCTTTAACACGGTTCCTCATGTTGTGGGGACCCCAACCAGAAAATTATTCTCATTGATAGTGGACAACATGAATTTTGTCATTGTTGTGACTCATAATGTAAATGTCTGTTTTCCGCCTGTCTTAGGCAACCCGGGTGAAAGGCCTGTTTGACCCCCCAAGGTGGCTTCAGAGTCAAGACGCTATCACTGCATAGTCTAACTGCTGAATAGAGCACCAGCTGGACTCGGGTACATAGCCACTTGTTTCCATCTAAATCAAGTCTTTTTTACTGGAACTTAGTAGGAGGAAAAAGTGACGTGGGCCAGCCTTTTGTAAAGGAAATTCAATCTAATGCTCTTCAGTGCCAAACTGGTCAATTCCTCCCAAAGCCAAGTATTAACAGGGAAAATCACTAAAGGATCAGTTAAGAATTATGAAATCAGCCGGGCGATGGTGGCGCACGCCTTTAATCCCAGCACTCGGGAGGCAGAGGCAGGTGGATCTCTGTGAGTTCGAGACCAGCCTGGTCTACAAGAGCTAGTTCCAGGACAGGCTCCAAAACCACAGAGAAACCCTGTCTCGAAAAACCAAAAAAAAAAAAAAAAAAAAAAAAGAATTATGAAATCATTAATGCATCGATGTGCACAGCTGACTTTATTTACTTGAAAAAGAAAATGTATAATAGACAATATTCCTGTCCTCATCAACAAGGAAGACTAGTAGTAACTAGTTCTTTGATGTTAACACACTTCAGGACACAACGACAGAAGAGTAACGGGAAGGCGGGGCTGTTTTTAGCAGGAAGGCCACGGGAGACTGCTGCCGCTCCATATTACAACAGAGTGGCACCCAACATGCTAATGAACTCCACGTAAAACCTGAGAGGGCTTAAAAAGGACACAGAGAGAATTTAAGACAGCTTTTTGTTGTTTGTAGGTTGCGTGCGGCAAAGAAATTGTCCTGACTCAGCAACAGAAAAAAACTGGCTGTTTTAAAATGCCGGCTTTCTGGGCTGTGCCGCCATTGCGATCTCTGTCTGGCTCCTGCGGGAGACAGAGCTTTTGAATGGAGCATTTGGAGTAAAGTGCTACGGCTTGCTTGGTGGCAATGTGGACTGCTGTGTGCCTGGAACTTGTGTGGCTCAGAGACACCAAATGGCTCTGAGGCAGGAGGGCTCAGCTCCACCATGCAGAACTCTGCTGGTCTCAGGCAGGAACTACCGTAATTACCACAATAACAGCACAGTTAAGGTTTAGACTGGGCAGGACACAGGTGGTACCGTATTACCCCTACATGGTGCAACTTAAGTTTTTGAGAATTGCTTAACATTTTAAGAAATGCTCCTGGATATTAAAAAATTTACAGATTCACAATAGTACAGATTCAGACACTGTTGGATGAATGTACGTAGGCTTGAGAGACAGAAAAAAATATATATAAAAAATAAAGTTAATGTCTTAAAAAAGGGTAAAGTCTTTAAAGAGACAGAGTACAGATAGTTATAGATTAAAAGAAATAAAGAAAAATAAGCCACGTAAAAATGGAAAATTCACAGAGAGTCTGGATTCTTTGTATTATTGTGTTTTCTTTAAAATTTTTGACTATAAAGGAGCTAAGTGCAGAGAGACATTTCATTATATGGGCTGCCAAGCTAAACCAGAATGGATATAAGGGTATTATGATTTCAGAATTTGGGACTAAGGATATGATGCTTTGGAGAGGGTCTTCTTTTGTTTTCACAGAGGATGCGACCCTGTGGATTTCTTCTATCCCAATATGGTATGATAGACCACACCCTCCTGAAAGGTTACTGTGAACACCCTCAAAAAATTACTTCACTCAACTGCCAACAGAGATGACCCTGGCACACAGGTTATACAATGAAAGACCTAATTAACGACGCCCCCATTCAGCAGGAAGAAGTTTGGAGAGAATAAACTGCGCCCATGTTCCCAAATATTGTTTATAAATGTTCTTTTACATTTAAAGGGGGATATGATATAGATATGAATAATTTGCATTGGTGTGGATTTTAAGGTCAATTTTGTTATATGTATATGTATTTCTGATCTTGATTAAGGTATTGTGATTGTAAAAATGTAATGTATAATTAGGAAATATAGGTTGCTAATGGATAATCATTGATAATAGTAAAGCTTGTAGTCATGTTAATTAGATTTTCTAGATATATAGAGATATATTTCAGTTAGATAGGCATTCTTCATATCTTTCAAAGACTGCAGAATATGGCATTTAAATGTTTTAATAACTTAGGACTTTTCATGACAATGAGACACGTCTGCTCCTGGCAGCACCAATCTACTTCAAGAGGATGATGGGCATCGAAGAGGCTCCTTATGGAGTTTGATAGTCATTTGGGCATGAAACTGCTCATGCCTGGACTGTTGCATAAACTGGACACAAAGAACCCACAGAAAAAGAACTGCTGAACTTGCCTAAAGGTGAGATGGTCTTTCGGGGTTCCTGATTCATGAAAGAGTCTATGAGACATTCTGCAGGACACAGCAAAAAGTGACTGAACTGTCTTTGGAATTTCCTGCTTGATGAAAATGTCTGCTGGATACTATGGGCATGAAGGCTAAAGATGGATGCCCCAACAGTACAAAAGAACTTTGGGTGACTGTCCAGGCAGCAAGATGTCCCTGTCATTTCTAGAGTTTGAAGTTTCTTAGTTCTTGTTTACTTAGGTAATACTATATCCTTCTGGAGTCTTTGATGGAATTGAAGAATGGTTAGTTATGTTATAGTTTTCCTTAGTTATGATAAAAGATAAAATAGATATAAATATTGTAACTGTAATTCTTGCTTGATAACTGTTTTGCTATATGTAATCTTACTATGTTAAAGTGAAAGCCTTTCTTTTTTGTTTAAACAGAAAAAGGGGAAATGATGGAGGTGGGTCTTGTATTAATCTGTTGCTTTCATTGGTTAATTAATAAAGAAACTGCCTAGGCCCATTTGATAGGCCAACCCTTAGGTGGGTGGAGTAAACAGAACAGAATGCTAGGAGAAAGAAGCCGAGTCAGTGAGTCGCCATGATTCTCCCACCTGACACAGACTCAAGTTAAGATCTCCCTGGTAAGCCACCTCGTGGGGCTACACAGAATATCAGAAATGGGTTAGATCAATATGTAAGAGCTAGCCAATAAGAGGCTAAAACTAATGGGCCAGGCAGTGATTAAAAGAATACAGTCTCCATGTAATTATTTCGGGGCATAAGCTAGCCATGCAGCCCCGCCGCTCCTATTACAACACTAGCCCCCCAGCCACACACTTTAGTAAGGGAAATTTCTAATTCCTAGATACAAAGCAATTGTAACTGTAACCTGCTCCGAAAACTTCAGCTCCACAGAGTCTGGAGACATGGTTCAAAGGCTAAGAGCACTGGCTGCTCTTCTAGAGGTCCTGAGTTCAATTTCCATCAACCAAAGTAGTGCACAACCATCCATGATGAGATCTGCTGCCCTCTTCTGGCCTGTATACATTCAGACATAATACTGTAGACATAATAAGTAAAATCTCAAAAGAAATAAAACAAACTGAGCGCAATACGCTATGGCTAATTGTGTTTGTTTGACACTTACCTTTGTCAACAGTTTTATCAGAACACAGCCACGCCAGTTCTTACGTGTACTGTGCACAGCTGCTGAGTAGTCACAATGAAACTGTTACCTGCAAACCCCATACTGCCTAGGATTGCTAACGTGCAGCTCACACACATCGTGGTTCACTCATTTTATTCCCAACTGGAATGAGGGACGATGCAGTCAGCTGTTTGGGTTTCACCCTACGGTCCTGCTGGCACATAAACTATCTGCAAAGAAGCTAGATGGTTCCATGCCAAAGAGACAACAAGAGTGCCCAGAGTCAGCAAGTGCTTGTAAGTTAGAAAGGTCTGAGGACACGTTGCTGAAAACAACAGTTTCATTCTCCCATCAAGCTAAACCGAGTGTGGCTAAGGTGCAAACAGGAGTCTTGGGCACAAAATAAAACCTATGTCCATGTTTAAATAGTTCAGAAAGAGAAGGAAAGCAGTCAAGGACCAAACAATCCACAGACCATCCGTACGCTAAGTCCTACCCCTCCCCTGTAGTCAGGCCCTGCCGTGCCTGCTGATGGGCACATGCATGGCACATGTGTCCTGCCTGTGCTCTGTAGCCAGCAGTGCTTGACTGCTCAATATGGCCTCCTCCCTGCCTTGTCCCCAGAAAACACACTTGATGTGGGATTCCCCTCTGTGTGGTGTGAATGTTTTATTGCCATCGGTTAATAAAGAAGCTTCTTTGGTCTATGGCAGGACAAGACTATAACTAGGCTGGACAACTAAACTGAACGCAGGGAGAAAAGGGCAGAGTCAGGCAGATGCCATGGAGCTGCCACAGGAGAAAGAAGCCAGAACCTTACTGGTAAGCCAAAGCCTCGTGGTGATGCACAGATTGGTAGGAATAGTCTAACCTAAGACATAAGAGCTAGCCAGATATACGCCTGAGCCATTGGTCTAACAGTGTTGTAATTAATACAGTTTTTGTGTCATTATCTGGGTGCAGTCTCCGTTCACACACACCGCAGAGCTGTGACCACAGTTCTCCTGCCTCACGCAGCGCTGGCACCCAGCACACTTAATGACTTAATCTGATGATAGACTGTAATCTGTCAGAAATCTCCTGTTGCTTGCTGAGAAGTGTGAGGCTTAGATAAATACTTTTCCTTTCCCTTTGACGCTTTCATTCATACACTTTAAGAAAATGGTTGTCTTTATGCACGTGGATAAGTAAACATGGATATATGAGGTCTAATTAACAGCATCCAAATAACAAGATTTGTTCCCACCAAGTATCTACAAAGCCTGAGTTTTGCTATGTTAAGAGGCACATATGCCCGCCAACCATAATAAGCAATGCATAAAACCAATCACACGGTTAGGATACTCACTTTTATCTATGCTTCCATGAGAGTCACTTGAGATCTGTGTTCCAATGTGTCTCAACTCTAAAAATACATAGGAGAAGGGCTTCAGATAAACAGTGCACACTGAACAGGCTTCAGATAAACACTGCACACTGAACTGGCTTCAGATAAACACTGCACACTGAACTGCTTCAGATAAACACTGCACACTGAACTGCTTCAGATAAACACTGCACACTGACTGGCTCTCTCTCCACACAAGTGCTCAATGAATACTCACCCCTTTCAGTTTGCTGTTTGGAAAATTCTTCAAACCTTTCCTGTGTTGGGAAAAGAAACACCAAGAGTGTTTATGCTGCACAGAAGCAAACATGATGAAGCAAAGGTCAGATGGGTGCAAGGCAGCCTGTGGCTACAACCCGGATGCCATAGAAGCCCAAGTGAGGGATGCAAAGGACACATCTTTTACCCAGTAGCTGTGTCCACAGAGGCCCTGAATCAGAGATGGAAGGTGTGCATCTTTACCCAGTTCCTGTGTCCATGAGTCAGGGATGGAAGGTGTGCATCTGTACCCAGTTCCTGTGTCCATGAGTCAGGGATGGAAGGTGTGCATCTGTACCCAGTTCCTGTGTCCATGAGTCAGGGATGGAAGGTGTGCATCTGTACCCTTTACCCAGTTCCTGTGTCCATGAGTCGGGGATGGAAGGTGTGCATCACTGTACCCAGTACCTGTGTCTTCTTAAATTCCTTTTCAAGTATTTTCTTTTCAGTTCTCAATTGCTTGAAGTCCTGAGTTTGCTTGACAGCAGCCTCTATGTGTAATAGGTACAGCACAGCAACAGAAAAAGCGGAGAGTTATTGATCCAATCCTGTGTGAGCCAATGCCAGCTTTTTTGCTTTCCTCAAACTGGACACATGTCACAGACAGGTACACATGTCATAAAGCTACAGAGCTGACTAAGGCTGTGAGGATCCTTCCCGCACCGGACACGGCAACTCCAAACCCTTCCATGCTACACTCTGGTGGGGACAGTGTGCAGACATCTAAACTGTGGGCACATCATTCACTCCTTTTGGGATGGAAGGCACCAGACGATGCTCACCCCAGTAAGAATCTGTGCAGAGCTGATATCTCAGGGAAGCCAAATCCCACCAAACACCAATAACATTCTTCTCTCACTGAGTCTGGCTGTGCTCACTTTCAGTGTGTCCTATCAATTCCTAGGGAAAATTGTGTTTGAGACACTAAAAGTAAAGGCCACATTTGACTTCACAGAAGGTCTTCTCAAAGTTGCATACAGTCTCTTAGGCATTCCGCTTATCTCCACATACAAGAGAGGACAGGCTGAGAGCACAGCCATGTCATGAGATGGATATTATCCAACCATCTGTAGAGTTCATATGTAAACCGAGGACAAGAATACCTCATCATCCTTGTTCTAAATGCTCCCGCGAAACTAACTTTGCGCTCCTAAGTTCACAGCATATGTGGAAACACCTCACTCTGAGGCAGAGCACAGCCACTGTGATGCTGGAGTCCATGGAGTAGACACCTGGACACCATGCTGGGCAGTCAGTGACAACACAGCATTGCCTGGGCCGGATTCCACTCATAAGTAACTGTAAACAAAATGGACATTCCATGCCTAGCTGACTTTTGAAAGCAGCACTGTCTGAAATGTAAGGACAGCACAGATCCCAGTGTGCCCATCTGTACTCTGCCTACTCAGATACAAGAAGTCCCAAACCCAGGAGGGGTATGAGGGAGGACCAGTGTGGGGCACTTCATAAAAATCTGTATATGTGTGCATGTGTGTGCATGCGTGAGCATGAGTGGGCAGGAGAGAGAGAGAGAGAGAGAGAGAGAGAGAGAGAGAGAGAGAGAGAGAGAGAGACATCTTGGCACAGGCTAGAGTCATTTGAAAGGAAGGAGTTTCAACTGAGGAAATGCCTCCATAGTTCAGGCTGTAGGCAAACCTGTAAGGCATTTTCTTAATTAGCAACTGATAGCCGGGTGGTGGTGGTGCACGCCTTTAATCCCAGCACTTGGGAGGCAGAGGCAGGTGGATATCTGTGAGTTCGAGACCAGCCTGGTCTACAAGAGCTAGTTCCAGGACAGGCTCCAAAACCACAGAGAAACCCTGTCTCGAAAAACAAAAAACAACAACAACAAAAAAAACAAAAACAAAAGCAACTAATGCAGGAGGGCCCAGCCCACTGTGGGCAGTGCCATCCCTGGTCTGGTGGTCCTGGGTTCTATAAGAAAGCAGGGTGACCAAGCCACAAAGAGCAAGCCAGTAAGCAGCCCACCTCCCAGGCCTCTGCATCAGCTCCTGCCTCCAGGCTCCTGCCTTGCCTCCTCTCATTGGATTCTGATATACAAACTGAGTACACCCCTTCCTCCTCACAGTGCTCTGGACATGGTCTTCATCACAGCAATGGAGACACTAACCAAGACAACATAAATGTGGGTGCCTGTTTTAGTAACCACAATTTCAACTGGGAATAAAAGACACAGAAATGCAAAATCCACCTTCCAACATTGAGCCACTACATTTCCTCCCATGCTGCCTGTTTACAGCAAAGGGTACAGAGGAAGAAGAGGATGCAAGCAGCAGCACACGCATCTCCACACACCGAGCCGACGGCTGAATGAGTGGCATACCCACTGACAGACACAGCTCACACTTACCAGAGTCTGCACAAGGCATGGCTCTGGCCAGCAAACATCAGGTGCACTTACCTTCCAGCTTCTTCACCTTAGCTTCCAGCTTCTTCTTCCTAATAATAAAACCTCGTCAGTTAGACGGCAAAGGTTTTACAGCTCATCACACACGGTGTATACAGATTCTCACTCATAGCCAGTATCACATGTCAACCACATTAAACTGCGTTACCAGCAACCGGGCTCGTGGTAGAAGGCACCCGGGAAAGAGCACCACACCACTTCCTGTGCAGCGCTTCTAAAACGGGCTTTAGAGCCTGGCTAGTGTTTGAGAAACACAAAAAAGGGCCTATGAGTCTGTGCCACAAACACATGTGAGGCCCCTCCTTCAGTAGTGGGTGTCACCTGTGGGCTGTGTCCAGATGACCTCCCACCCGTCCTGCACCTAACCCACCAGCACTCTGAGGAGCGTGCACAGGGAGCAAGGGAGGCAGCAGTGGAGGCTTCTCTTGCTAAGAGGGGTTTCTGAGAGATAGAAGGCAACAAGCTCAGAACAGTCTCTGACACACTGCCACATCAGTCCCAGCAACCAGTGGCTCACACTCTCCACAAGTGTCTCTGAGATGTGAGGCCCAGGTCCCATTTCACAATGGTAACAAAGGCCCTTTGACAGTGAGAGACTAACAGGTACAAAGACAGGAGGCCCATGACTATATCTGGACACATAGGCACAAGGGCAGCTCACGCGTGATAAATCAGGCATGTTCAGTACCTCTCTGTGCATCCCTTCAACACCAAATGGCCTTAGTCACAATGGTGCTGACCCCTGTGTAACAGTGAAAACTGGGGCTGAGAGACTAGCCCAAGTGTGCACAGCTAATTAATTACAACAATGAACAGAAAGAGGAAGAAAGGAAACACTATTATTCACAAATATTCCAGTCTCACAGACGAAAGCCCCGTGTCACAGTAAAGCACTTACTGGGCGTCGGTTCTCAAGCATTCTTCCTTCACACGAGCATATTCCTGGTGAGTGTCCTGATACAGCTTCAGAGAACTCTAACAAGGAAACAGGAAACATAAGTATAGCCCCAAACCACCGACTGCCACTGAGCATGGTCCTCACTCGTTTGATAAAAAGCTCAGTTCTCATCTAGTAGCGCAACACCAACCCAGTGCACAGTCAGCAATGTCAGCAAGGCCCAGAAGTCACTCAGCATCTCCACAAGTAGGGTAGGTCCCCAACAGATAGCTGATAGTACAGCCAGGCAGATCTACACAATTCCAATCTGCACACCACACTGCTGGCTTAAACACCATGCCAGCAATTATAGTAACAGGATCTAAGCTGGCATAAGGCTCAATAAATGTTATGTTATTACTGTCAGGAAAAGGAAACAAGTTGCTGATCAGTATTAACTGGGAAAATGCATCAACACCGTATCTTCTGCCATGATGACCCACCCTTTGGGCTGGGAAGACACTGTGTCCATGATGCAGTCTGTACCCGGCATTTCTCTGACCTAAGAGCTCTGAGAGATGAGCTTCATCGAGCCCTCTTCACCAAGGACTTGACAGGATGGCATATTCCTGCAAAACATGGTCACTCAGTGACTAAGAGGGTCTACCACTGAGGCCTGACTCCAAGGTTCACACTGCCTTGGGGGTATACTACGGACATTATATAACTGTGTGTGTGTACACATACATATATACATACATATACACACACACATATATACATATATACACACATACACACACACACGACTGGACACGGATTGGCTGTTTAACTTTCACTACAGTTAAACCATAAAGATCTCTCATAGAAACAGGAACGCTGACATGTACAATCATATAGTACATGAAAAACTCTATGACATATAGTGATGTGACAACTACACATCACTAAAACCATAACATGAGGCAGATGGACAATGGACAATAGCAATCTTCTCCGAAAAGAGGCAGAAAGGACACAGGATGGATAATAAGCCAGAAAGCTCCACCTCCTCTCAGGCCAGCCACCTAGCTAGGGGCTGCAGCTGCTTCTGCCTATGAACCCGCTCCTAGGGTTCCTATTAAGGACACACCAATCGTCACACAGGAAAGCATTTATAGCAGCTTGTGCAGAGTGCTACAAAGGGCTTGACCTGGAGAAGACAGCCCATGAGGGGTCAAAGTATCAAGCATCATCTCCTAAAGCTCCATCTCCCTCAAGTAAAGGAAATGACCAAACACTCACCTGTAAGAACTTGAGATACGTGAATAAAAGTGGCTCTCTGTGGACCTCACAGCCCCGAGAAACCACAGGGACTAAGCACAGTTACTAAGCCCCAAACCAATCTGTCAAGATCATTCATACTGGCTCAAGATTCAAGAGAGGTCCTCAGAGGACATATGAACTCTGCCAGAGCAGAGGCCTGAGAGCTGAGCTGAAGCTACATCCGTAGTAAGGAAATCAAATTCTCCACACACTGCCACACAAGGATTCTTCCACTCCTCTGATGTCTACATGTTAGTCCCCACTTAAATCAAGACAAGTTTTAAATTACTATTATTACAGGGAACACGAAACCACAAGCGTTCGCACATAAGCCTCTCCACACTTCTGCACCAGCCAGAGCAGGGTTTCCTCTGGCACTTATGTCCTTCGCTACCATGGAAACGTTCCCGAGTCCCACTTGGCAGGTGCACAAGCTCATGCTCACTGGCAGTGACCCCCCATAGGAAAGTGGTTCTCCGCACCTTTTTCTCCTCCAGCTCTGCTCTCAGAGACCCCAGTTCCTCTTGGCATTTCTGCAGGGGGGAGATTTTCTGAAGCATTTGCTCCACCTGGTGATGCAGCATAGTGTTCTCCCTGAAAGTGGACAAGGCACCGGCATCAGAGCAGAAACAGCTGGAGTGCACTATTAAACCATAAATGAATGTTCCTGTTCATACTAACAACCTGAATCCTTTTTATCTTTTAGGCATAACAAACTTTTTTTTAATGAAACTGTACCAAAAAGCAGCATGAGAAAGTAGTCCAACAGACTTTAGTACCCCGGAGATGCTGTCTGAGGACAGTCTGTCAAACATCTGGCACAGCCGATCTTCATCTCCCCGGCATGTGTTCCAATTAAGTGATATAGTGATGCTATATCTGATTTATAACCTCATATTGACTTTTAAGTGATGACTGCAATCTAAATGCAATTGTAATGTAAACTAATATAAATACAACCTGATTTATAACCTCATGCTGACTTCTAAGTGATAACTGTAGTCAGAGCATAAAACATCATTACACTTTTAGTGGCTTTATTTTGTTATAAACAACACAAGATAAACGGCATTGAACAGTGCAATTGTGTGGGCAACAGAAGGACATCAGCTTCAGCTCACAGTGTGGTCAACAGTCACTGAAGCAAACCACAAGGGTTCCATGGGAAGCCTAAACAATAGATACATTTGAGGGATTTGATAGAACAATGCAAATCTGCTTGTAAGGGGAGCATTCAAAGCAGGTTCTCCGAGGCAGGTCTCCTAAGCTCTGGCCCGCCACAGATGCACCGCTACCCCAGAATGCACAGGTGTTGTCAACAGCTATGGAGACAGGCAGCTCACCTTCTTGCGAACTGCAGCTGTAAAGAAAACTTGTTAAAGAAAATGTGAACCTTTATGTTCCGCTATTTGTCTGAACATAAATTCTGTCCTACAATAATCATGTCCACCTAGGCTGGACCATTAAGCACACCTATTTCTAACAGTGCTGAGTCTACATTATCCCTTTTACCGATGTATGAGTCTGTGGTGGACGGAATTAAGAATGGCCCCTGGAAGCTCATGTATTTGAATGCTTGGTCACCAGGAAGAGGCACTATTTGAGGATTAGAAGGAGTGGAGGTATGGTCTTGCTGGCACGGGTGTGGCTTTGTGGAGGAAGTGTGTCACAGGGGGTGGGCTTAGAGGTTTAAAGAAGCTCACACTAGGCCCAGCATCCCTTCCCCCACCTGTCTGCCCACAGATTAGGGCAGGCTCAGCTACTGCTGCAGCACCTGCCTGCGTGTGCCCCACCATGATGACAATAGACTAAACCTCGGAAACTGAGAGCAAGTTTCCAATTAAATGTTTTCTTTTTAAAGAGTTGTCCTGAGCATGGTGTTTTTTTTTTTTTTTTAACGGCAATAGCAGTGATTAAGACAGAAGCAAAGTCAAAACATCTACTAATCAACTGATTAGAACTACAAGAATTAAGACTGATATAACTGAGGGAAAATGCTTATAATTACAACAGAACCCCCAAACTCTCCTTCATTTCCCAGTCAGTTCAGCAGACAAAAGTTAGGCATCCCAGAATCACTGGGACTACACTTCTCAAGGTCAGGAAGTGCACACCCCTTCTCATCAGCCGCGCAGTGGCAGTAACCTCCTGAGGACACTCCTATCCTCCAGAAGAGGGGCTACAGGTGACTAAAACCCAAACACTGGCACCCCAGCAGGACGGCTACACCTCTGAGCTGTAACAAATGGATATCTGAGGATAATTCCAAGGGTAAATTAGCTTCTAGATCTGAAGCCAAATCTCTGCATCTCAAAATAATAACCGCAGGTTTCTCCTGCTTAAAGGAGCTGCTAGAGATGGGCAGAGTGATAAGAAGCTCACTGCCCTTTCAGATTTCCAGCCCAGATCCCAGCACCCACAGCAGGAGGCCAGCATGGAGCTGGACTCACGTGCACATGCCCACACAGACACATAATTAATCATTTTCAAGGAAATACTTTATTTCTACTTAAATTTTGATAGGAAACTCTTAGAAAATTGACCACTTACTCTCTCATTAGTTTACAAATGTGGTCACCAAAGTCTACTGCACTTCTCTGAGGTGCTGTGAGAGTCCCGGCTCCAACCCTGAGCCTCGCGGCCACACTATTCACCATTAGCAGCTGTGACAGCCCTTTCTGGAGAGCACTCACTCAACCAGAGACGCTGTTCCTACAGTCCTGTTGTACCTTACACCCCAGCAGAAAATCGCCTGCGGGGATTTTCAGTGACTTTCATTTCAATGGGAAATGCAGGCTCTAAACATCACTCAGACACAGGCTTTACAGCAGAAGCTCAAATAATCTGTGATCCCACAAGATCAGCACCACCACCAACAAAATGGCCTCATGGTACTGCAGAGACCATGGATGGGCTCGACCTCTGCAAGAAGTGGATCTTCCCCAGTACTGAAAAAGAACCCAGCTCTCCGCCAAGCTCCACGAGTCTATGCATGCTGATTTGGGGGGGGGGGGTATGTTCCTTAGAGAGAGACTGAACCCCAGGAAGGTGTCACTAGAAGATGTGGCAGGGCCAGCCTTCTGTTGCTGCTAAAACCATCTAACAGTGTTAACTATGCTAAGGTGCTGCTTGCTGGGCCAGTGGTGTTATTTAAGGTGAGCACTGTCTTACAAATAGAAAACTGCATTATTTGTATGATTTATGGGTGCATACACTAATGCTCTAAAGTAAGAGCAAGACCCATTTCCTAGCCAGTTCAATAACCTTGGTTATTTTTCAGTAGATTAACAACACCAATCAGCAAGCCCTGCTGCAGTCACAATGTTGCACCTACACACTGACATCATATCACACCCCTATACAGGAGGAACATCCATTAAGTAACAAGCTGAAGACCCACAATCAGAATGAGCAACAAAAACAAGAGAGATGCTAGGCTGCCTTCTGTTAGTATCCCCAGTACACACCCATTGCTACTGTACCAATTGTTGGCTGTGCTTATGAAAAGGGTTTCCATAAAGACAACAGATACTGCCTTTTAAAAAATAATTACTAAAAAGGAGAGCCCTCTTATCTTAAGTTATTACACATAAGTCAGTGCTGATATCCAAAAGAAAAACAAGTGAAGGATATCATCGCATTTCTTCTGATATTCCGTCAGCAGGTTACTGTAAAAGAGAAAAGAGAGGTTAGGCTCCCGTGTCGCTGAGCAAGCACAGCACAGCAAACCATGCAGATTGCTCTAGATGGCCTTTCTCCTTTGGTCCCCAGAAACAGAACATGCCAGGCTGACATCACCTTGATTCCTCAATGCACTACACAGGCGTTATGAGCTTTTAATCTGAAACATGACATCATCAAGGAATATTAAAAACCATTAAATCTCATTATGCAGCATACAATAGTGTGACCCAGAATACAGAATAGTTTTAGAGAGAAAACTATTAAAATCTAATTTGGCAAAGATCATTTTCTACTAAAAGCCTGTGAGCCACTAAACAAGTGTTCAGTAGTTCTATCCAGCACCACTGGGTCCACTGAAGGTTCTAACCACCACCCACGCCAGCCAGCTGGCCTTCCAACATGCAGATATACTTACTCTGTATTAATGATCTTTTGTTTCAAGGCAATTAATGCTTCGACATATTCATTTAAGTTCTGTAAGAAAAATGTTACAGTCAGCTATTTCTCTTCCCATGGCTCTCACCACATGTAACTATCCTACAGTGTAGACATAAGCAGGTGGTTCACAGCACGACAGGAACAGAAACGGGCAGGTTCCCTCGTGCACTGCAGGACTCCTCTGCAGTCCCGGCCCCCGACCTCTGTACAGTACCCCTTCACAGTGAGGGCAGAGGGCAGTAACAAGTACTGCCTGCCTACTACTTAGCAGAAACACAGAAACAGCAAAGTAACATAAATTGAGATAACCTGAAAGAGATTACAAACATTACAGTGGGATCAAGATTAAGTTAGGAACTTTGTGAGGCTCTGCATTATACTGCAGGGACCAACCCCAAGCTGGCTCCCAGTCCTGTAAGGAAAATGAAGATCAAAGCATTATCTTTTACACTGTAAACATGATTTGTTTAGATGTTCCCAACAACTAAAACACAGATTGTTTTCTTTTCTTAGGTTACTTCTTTAGATGTCATTTTTTCCAATCAGTAAAAAATTTCAAGAATAACAGCATTGTGTTAAATACACCACAGTATCTTTTAAGCATCTAATACTGACAGGTTCACACCAGGAAGTATACCCAACTCTCCTGTCTCAACAGTCAATCTCTCCAGAGGATTTGGAGAGGACAGTAATTATTTCCACTCAGGTGTCTATATCATTTTTGTAGCTACATGTACATACTAGATAAAACAGATAAAAGCCTAGACTATACTGTGGGACAATGGTCTTGTACCCTGTAAAGATTTGTCACTTGTACTGGTTTAATAAAATGCTGATTGGCCAGTGGTCAAGCAGGAAACACAGGCAGGGTGACCAGAACAGAAGAACTCTGAAAAGACGAAAGCTCAGTCTGCAGTTGTTACCCAGATGCAGAGGAAGTAAGATGAGAATGCCTCACTGATGAAAGGTACCAAGCCATGTGGCTAACACAGACAAGAGTTATGGGTTAATGCAAGAGCTAGAAGTCTGGGCTAATAGGCTAACCAGTTTATAATTAATGTAAGCCTCTGTGTGCTTCTTTGGGACTGAACAGCTGCAGGACTGGGCAGGACAGAAGCCTCTGTCAACAAATGGTGCCCAACATGGGGCAATTATATCCACATAAAACCTGAGAGAGCTTGGGAAGGAATTCTAGACACAAAAGAACAGAATTAAGGATGGCTTCTTAGTGGCAGCATTTTCTCTGGTGGTCTCTGTTTGCTAGGGGGCAAGCATATCTCATTTAAGAGAGGTTTCCTGACTTAGCTTTAGCTGCAAAAACCTTGCAGCTCTTTAAGAGGTCAAACCACCAAACACTTAAATGGTGTTTATGAATAGCCAACAGCATGCTTCTTGATGGTGGCAGGGACCTTGAAACTTCATAGAGCTGTAGCAATAAACACAGCTCCTGACAGTACCTCTGCCATGAAGCTAGATTCTAATAAAGCTGAGGAATGGGGTGGATCCAGGCATCAACGTCACAGCTTTAATCCTAGCTATATTGCCTAGCAAATTAAAGACTTGTGTGGTCAAAAGAGAGAGAGAGAAAGAGACACAATAAAAATAGATTCAAACAAAAACAAACTCTAAACAGATAAAAAGATAAAATCCTTTAAAGAAGGAAGGAAGGAAGGAAGGAAGGAAGGAAGGAAGGAAGGAAGGAAGGAAGGAAGGAAGGAAGGAAGAAGTTGGGTGTGGTGTCACATACCTTTAATTCCAGCACTTGGGAGGCAGAAACAGGTGGATCTCTGTGAGTTCAAGGACAGCCTGATCTACACAGTGAGTTCCAGGACAGCTAAAGATACACAGAGAAACCCTGCCTCAAAAAACCAAAAATTAAAAATAAAAGTAAAAGAAATAGAGTTTAGAATAAAACCATGTAAATATAGAAAATACACAGAGAATTTAGAATACTGTATGTTATTGTGTTGTCTTTGAATTGTTTGATGGCTGAGAAAGGAGCAAAAGTTGCTAAAAGATATCTGATTATAAATGCTGCTGGATTAACTCAACATATATATTTTGAAAACGCCTTGACTTCAAAATTTAAATCAAAAGATATGTTACTTTGGAGAAGAGGTTTTGCTTTTGTTTCCAAAGGAAATGAGAGGCTGTGGATTCATTCTGGGTGAAGAAAAATCAGGCTTGAGCAAGGAAGACCCCTGAAAAATCTCCAATAGAAGCAGAAGGCCCAGATGATTTAACATTTCAGAGGACCTCTGTTGCAGTTTCCTCTGAGTACTACATCCAGAACAGTTTCAAGACTGCTAGCTGAGATGATCAAGCTTCACAGAGTATTCCAGTCAGGACTTGACCATAACTCAGATTATCAGCACCCCCAATCAGCAGGAAGTCACCTAGAAAATTATGCCCACATTCCCAAAATAAAAATGGATTATGGATGTTTGTCTTTGTTTAGAGTGTTGGCTACAAGGTGTTATGGATAACGGTCAGGAAAAAGCTATCAAAAGGAGATTAGATTTAGAGTTCTTATTTTGAAAAGAAAAAAGGTGGAGGAAGTAATGTAGGACAATGGTCTTGTACTCTGTAAAGATCTGCTACTTGTATTGGGTTAATAAAATGCTGACTGGTCAGTAGCCAAGCAGAAAGTATAAGCAATGTGACCAGAATAGGAGAATTCTGGGAAGAAGAAAGATTCAGTTTGCAGTTGTCACCCAGACACAGAGGAAGCAAGATAAGAACGCCTCACTGATAAAAGGTACAAAACCACATGGCTAACATAGACAAGAATCGTGAGTTAACTTAGGATGTAAGAGTTAGTTAATAAAAAGCCTGTGCTAATAGGCCAACCAGATTATAATTAATGTAGGCCTCTGCATTTCTTTGGGACGGAACAGCTGCAGGACTGGGTGAGACAGAAACCTCAGTCAACAAGGTAAGAACCAATAAAGTGAAAGACTCAGGTCCTCTGCATTCTTCATAGAACTTAGCTTTTTGTTGCCTTCTCAGGGGCTCAATGTCCCAATTCTCTTCTGAAGGGCACTTGGTCCTGCTCAGTCATTCCTAACAGCAAGCAATGAATTCCTTGCTTTGCCAGAGCTGTGATCTTGGATAGCCTTACCAAGTATGTCTATTAGCACTTATTAATTTTTGCGTTTTGTCCATGTGTGTGTGGACGGTATGTCTATTAGCACTTATTAATTTATTTTTGCGTTTTGTCCACATGCGTGTGGATGGTGCCTGTGGCATGTGTGTGGAGGACAGAGGATAGTTTTGTGGAGTTGGCTCGGTGGATGGAGCCCAGATTGCTAGCTAGGATTGTGTACAAAGCAGCATTCCTGGGAGTCATCTCCCCAGGCCCTCATCTGTGAGAGGTCTTCTCAGTCACTTTTGGGCATCCTTTCTTTTTTGTTAACAGTCTGACACTTGCTTGGTACTGCCAATGCATTGTAAGCTACAGTATTTGATAAACAGTAGCATTTCATCATGTGTGTACATAGGCACGCTTGCTAAATAACCATTCAAGGACACTCACAAGGTAAATGGAAATGTCTAAATACTGACTCAACTGAGTATATCTGAGTATGTGCTAAGGCTTTGTTTCCAGAAACAAACTTAGCAGGGTCATGTTTTCCTAGAACCAAGTGAGCTCCCAGCACCTGCAGGAATGCCATCTTTGTTGCTTCTCTAACATTCCTCAAGCGGCTCTTACAGATGTGAAGGAATATGACTAATTTGTATTTGTTGACTGCAACAAATGTGTTCATTTTACAATGCCACTTACAAATAGATGCAGAAATACTTACCTGGCAGGGGAGATACCATGATCACAAATAGATGCAGAAGTTGGCAAACGAGAATGCTCAAGTGAATTCAAGAGTGTCCGCAGTGGACACTCTATGTGCCCAACTGTACATCCAGAGGCCCCCGAGAGTGATACCCTTCCACCACTGTGCCCTTGTCTTCCTGAAGTGACATAGAACAGGCGTGGCCACAGGCACCTGTCTTCAATCAGAACAAGTTCAGCTCAGCCTCCTTCCGTCATATACTGAGACTTCCACCCGTGCTAAAAGTGCCCCTCATGAGATACACTTAGCATTTATTTAAATATGTGGGTTCCTCCTATTGTCTGTAGTGGATCTCAACAATACACTTCTACGGCTGAAGGAGCTTTAATTCCAGATGAAGACATCTGTAAACCATGACAACTCTACTTGAACGCCATGCTGGGTTCAAACCCCCCATCTACTTCAGCTTCTCAGTCACTCTCCTCTTTAAGTGGTACTGTTTTCCACACTATGTCCGGTAGCCCTAACAATGTCAAGAATGACTCCAAAACCCACCACTTTTTTCCATGAGGCCCATGTGAGCCATGAAGAGCAGTTTGCTTAATGTCAGTGGCTGAAGCACTGTCCTCTCCTCAATGGTGCCAAGTTCTGGGCCAACCTCCCCACTACTACCCGACCTTAGAACAGCCCTGCCTAGAAACTGCTCTGCAGCATGATCAGGTTTACACAGTAAAAAACCACAGAGAGTGCTAACCCAGACTCACAGGGTCAAGAAGGAGGGACAACCATCAGGTTAATACTTTAAGAAACCATCATGAGCACTAACCCAGACTCACAGGTTCAGGGAGGAGGAGGAGCCCGTGCTTGCATGCTTTGTTGGAAGCACCTGGAACCATGTGGAAACCGCTGTCTTTACGCAGAGCACAAACCAACAAGGTTGAAAGACACACAGAAACAAGAAGGCGTCAGCTCAGAGTCGGAGTGAGACAGGACAAGGAAGCAGCCGTCCAGGTCGACTGCACAGCCTCAGCGGGCTGCTCTATCTGAGCCGCTCCTGAAGGTGAAGGAAAATGCAGTTCAAGCAAGACCCAGATGCAGCCTTTCTGGCAAGCCAGGGGCCCAGCCCTAGTCTTCCACTCTGAGGGAAAGTGCTCCTCTGCCACCCAGCAGGAAACCTGTCTTCTCAAGGTGTCTACTGGACACACACATGTGACCACTGCTGACCCAGGATGACCCTAAGCATGGGGCTAGGAAATCTGAGCAAACTAATCTGAAAACGGCTGTGTGTCAACCCAGATCTCTGTCTTCCCAGGAAAATAGAGGTAAGATCCAAGTGCTGGTGCTGGCTCTCCCTCCTGAATCAGTACATGACTGACCATATCCCCACACACCAACCCAGAAGGTCTTTTAGACTCAAACCCACCCCATCTCCAGACTCTGGAGGAAGCACCCAAGATTTCCAAACCTAAGCTACAATAATTGGAAAAAGGGAGACCAGAGCCAGACCTGAAGTAAACAAAAGTGGACAAGAAAACCTCAACAGCCCTACCACATTGACATAAATGATGGCACACTGGAGAAGCCATGTGACAGTCAAAGGGACAAGAGCACTCAGAAAACCAGGCACCGGGACACCTAAACCAGTAAAGAATAGCGGCGTGCTGGTGAGGATGCAGGAAACTCGCCCCCATCACAGCTGATGGGGCATGAAGCTGTAGCCACGGGACTAAGCACCACACTCCTGGGCACACAAACAGAACAGAAAACAAATGTCATGGCAAGTTCACAGCAGCACTGCTCACACTAGGAACAGAAACGTGAGCTTAAGGCCCAAAGGGTGGGGGATTGAGCCACCCAAGGCTGACAATGAAAAGCTCTCAGAGACACAACTACCACACGAGTGAACTTTGCATTAGACGCAACAACCACAGGAGACCCCGCATGCTAACCCCAGTCGTGTAAACTGTCCATGATGAGGCCTTTGCAGGAAGCGCAGGACAGAGAGTGGGAAAAACGGCTGGCTAGGAGAGGCTTCTCTGAGGGCAGGTAGAAATGTTTCAGGAGGCTGTGGATAATCACCCAACCGCTAGATGTGTGCACCATTGACTAATTGTACACATCAAGAGGATACATTTTACACTGTTTAAGTTACAGCTAAATTACAACCAGGGGAGCATAATTACAGACTCAAAAGATCCAACCACAGAACTCAATGAAAGGTCCCAGAAAAAGCAAAAACAGAGATGGGAGAAAGAAAAAGACACCCAATTTTGGCAGCAGAGGAAACGGTCCCATAGGCCCAGTGATAAACTCTCTGGACAAAACACATGGAAAAGATAGACACAGGAGAGTTTCAAGACTTGGGCCCCATCCCCAGTTTCCCATTATGTAAGAAAAAGTGCTCCCCCAAAGTCCAGCAGAAAGCCTGTGGATCCCAACAGGATGTCACCCTTGGAACAGATTTAGGATTTCACAGCAGTGGAGACAGGGCAAAGACCTGACAGGGCCCTACTAGAGGCCTGGGCCCTACAAGGAAAGACTTCCCATTTTGGAAAGAGAACTCAAACTTCTAAGAAATATTTTCAAGTCTGCCTTGCTAGAGGTTGAGAAGATGTGAGCAGGCTCCGATAAGGGCATTGGGTAAGCCAGAGTGGGGGCGGTGGAGCACAGAAGTGGAGGAGGAAGCAGGGAATCAGCAGAGCTCTGGGTCAGCAGGAGAGGCGGCGGTAGACTATGGAGGGATGGACACAGTAAAGGTCAGTTTCTCAGAGTCAACCACCCAGCAACCCAGGCTGCTCTGAAAGCTGTAGCTCCCGCCTTGGACTTGGGAGTGCTGAGACTACAGGTATGTGCCGCCATGCCAGGCTGCACCGAAGGGTGCTCAGGCAAAGCTAGCAATAGGAAATGGCATCCTCGATTCTTTCTAAAGCTGGAATGGTTCTCTCTCCTTTTCTCATTTCCCTTGAGCTCTTTGCTACTCCTTCTGGAACCTCCCCTGCCTTGCTTCCAGACGCTACTGTGGTGGCGCAAATGAATGTAGACAGATTATATAGATATATATAGTTTTAATAAAGAAATACTTATAGGACCATAGGTTTCTGTGGAGCATAGCGGAGCAAAAGAAGAAAAAGGGAAGAGCTAGTCAATAAGAGGCTGGAGCTAATGGGCCAAGCAATATTTAAAAGAATACAGTTTCCATATAATTATTTTGGGTAAAGCCATGCAGGCGGCCAGATGCCGGGGACGCAGCCCCGCCACTCATATTACAACACGCTACACTGTGATGTCAAGTACTGTGCCTGAGACAGCAGACCAACCTTAGCTCCACATCATTTGAATCTGCCCGACTGATTCTCATCCCCTCTCTGAGTGGTGGGGCAGTTTCTTCCCCTCTACCTGCCTCAGTTCTAGGCTTCAGGTAGGAGCACTGAAGAGCCTACGAGACATGTCACCAGGATCAGGCACGTTAAGTGCTCAGTCCTCTGCAATCTCCAGCATACAGTAAATATTCACATTTAGGATGTAAAGTTGTTAGAGAATTATTGTTGTTATCAATCTTGAAGGTCAACTTGATTAGATCTGGATTAGCTAGGAGATGCACCTCTGAGCATCTGTGAGAGAATCTCCAGAGAGGTTTAACCACAGAAGGCCTGTTCTGAATGTGGGTAGCCCCATGCCAGGGCTGAAGTCCCACACTGAATGAAAAGGATCAAGCATGCTGAGCTCCTGCGCTCACCTCCCAGCCTCCTCACTGCTGGTGCAACATGAGCACGGGCCTCATACCCTCATACTGTTGCCATGCATTCCCTGGGGACTGGATCCTCTCAAACACGAGCAAAAACAAGTGCTCCTTAAACTGTTTTTGCTAAGTGTTTTATCTCAATAACAAGAAAAACTAAAACTAAAGTCAAGTTACTAAACAGAGCATGGTGGTGTATGGCTGTAACCCCTACATTTGGCAAGTGGTGGCAGGATCAGGAGCTTAACTCAGCTCCACAGTGAGTTCCAGAGCAGCCAGGCCAGCCACACTATACTGTCTTTTAACTGACATGTGGCCAAACCTCAAGCGCACCGCACCAACTGAAGTCTGCACACCAAGAGGATGGCAGGGATTGTGGAGAGATGGGAAGCCTGAGTGCATCGCCCACAACTTCCAAGATTAGGAATCAACACTAAATGTCAACAAAAAGAACATGCAACAGGTTTACTAAAGACAAGAAGGTTCATTACAAAAATCCACATAATGCAATTAAAAATAATGTCTTTTGCAAAGAATATATGGGCAGGGCTGCAGGTTGTCTTAATAGAACATTATATTCAGTTTTCTCTCTCAACTTTGACCACATATAACTCTGGCTTAGCGAAAACAAATGGGGGGTGTGGACCTTAAAACCACAAATATAACATCGTAGAGCAGTGATTCTCAACCTGGGGTCAAACAACCCTTTCATAGGAGTCACCTCAGACCACCAGAAAACAGGCATTTACATGCGAGTCATAACAGTAGCAAAATTAGTTATGAAATAGCAATAAAATAAATTATGGTTTGGGGTCCCCACAACATGAGGATCTGTATTAAAGGGTCACAGCATTAGGAAGGTTGAGAACCTCTGCCCGAGAAGGAAAGGAGGGCCTTCCAAGTTAACTGTTTCAGCCCCTTCTGCACTACTACCAAAGCCTTAATGAGCTCCACCGTCTCCCCAAACCTGACTAATTTTAAATTAAATGTTAAGACAGCAACAGTACGCTGAGCAGTAGGGGTGCACACCTTTAATCCCAGTACTCAGGAGGCAGAGGCAGATGGATCTCTGTGAGTTTGAGGCCAGCCTTTCTACAAGAGCTAGTTTCAGGACAGGCTCCAAAGCTACAGAGAAACCCTGTCTCAAGAAAAGAAAAGAAAGCAACGGTAAAGAAAATGGCGCAATGTCTTTTGCTCTGCTTCATTTCCTCCATTGCTTTCTCCTGGGCATTTTGCTGTGTAGAAGGCTAATGTGTTTATATATTTTGGAACTAAGTAGTCATGGAACTGTATAGGCACAGCTTGGAACCAACATCCACAAATTAGAAAATTTCCCTCCACATATTATAAACACTATATGAATAAAGAAAAGAGAACAAAAGCCCAGGAAAGTCGTTTGTTTTCTGTTGCATTGTCTCAATCATCCCCTACATGACTACCAGTCTATTTGATAACTACACCATAACACGTGTGCAGGTCTGTGTAGGGTCAGACATCCTAGTAGCACCAGTTTATACAGCAATGTTCAATCCAGATTCATTTGCATTGTTTGGAACTGAACTCTGAACAGTGAGATAGCAGCTGATGGTGGGTGGAGGACCCTCTAGGTCCTTCTGATCTGCATGCCTGTGTGCAGGTGGGATCCATGCTCAGCAGTTCTAGAGAAGGGGGCGGGGTGCAATTTGCAGGCTCTCTGACAGCTCTCTCAGCATTTGTGCTTTCTGCTCCGGGACTTTCACCGTGCTGAGGATTCCTTCCAAGAAACACTTCTGACCAGCTTCCTGCTCTGGGGAGCATCTCCAGCTTTTATAAGCAGACAAATCTAATGCAGCAGCGCAGTCTCTCAAATGCTTCAAAGAGGATTGGGGAATGATGTGACTTCCAACAACCAATTCCCCGGCTTAACCTACAATCATGGAACACAGAGCTTGCCTAATTTACAGAGTATCACCTGATTTAGGTTCCACATTGGTTTGTGTAACTGCTGAGATTCTGGAACACGTGGATGCTGGGCTACAAATCAGTAACAAAGCCCTCTAATCCAAAGGTCAAGAGTGCTCTGTGAAGTCACAAGATAACCTGGGATGAGGGAAGCACAGCACCTTTAGATACATTTCTGAGGGAGTAGATAAAACGGCAACTGTATCTTCCACTCTAAAGGAAAGAAGGAACAGACAGGAAGATGCTCTGCAAGCCAGGGACTAGTCAGTTCAGAACATGGGCTGCTACCTTAGGGCTCCAACTCAGAATGAAGGCCCAGCACTGCAGTAGGTGCCACTGTGAGAAAGTCTACGTTGGCATCCTCCGCAGGATCAAGGAGTATCGGGGTTTAAGCTGCACACACCAAGCATTTGCTGTGGTGATGTCCAGTCATCTTTCTCCTCCCAACTGGCCAGTGACCCACTTCCTGTTTAAGTCTCCTTATCTCTTTCCACCCCTCCCCATTCCATGCTTTCTTCTTCAAGGGCCCAGCCCCAGCTGCTGGATTCTCTTCAGATGTTAGTGGTTTTTAAAACTTAAGTGACTCAAAGGGCTGCCTAACACCTCCCAGCCCAGGAAGATTCTTACTGCGAACTCAGCAGCTACAGAAACCTAGAACCCGGCAGCCACTCCCTTGGAAGTGCATTAGGACATTTCAGAGACACTTCATAAACAATCCAAAATGGCTAAAACCATTTTAATGCCATTTTAAAACTCCAGTGCCACATCTCCAACAGCCTCACCACCTTGGCTGGCTTCGTTTCTCCCTTCCATCGCAGTTCAGAGCTATTCAGAGATTGAAATCTTGGTACCTTCCACTTCCCTGACAGGAGAACCTGTCTTGCATCCCACACTCAGCTTCTTCATTCCCTAGGGCTTTGATTAACTCCGCGCTGTAATACTCTCCCTAGGTCACATCAATGAGATAATTTACCTTAGTCAAACCCAGCTTCCACTCGCCAACTCATCCTGTGCCTTGCACCGGGACTATAGACTTCCATTCTGTACTACACACTTTAAGCTCCCATTTCTCAACATACAGGAAATAAGCAGAGACTCTTGGGATGCTCTATGTTTGCTAAAGACCCATCTTCCCACACTCGTTTTGCAAATTAGTGTTCCAGAAGCGGAACTCACAGCATTGCTGAACACTATTGCCCTTAAAAGCCTTTTCAAAAGTCAACTTCCTGTTGTTAGGAGCACAGTCACAGGGATTCTTTTACTCTTGTCTCTGGCTGCATTCACACCTGGATGGCAACTGAGCAGGTGTGAACAAGTTCCAAAAGCCCAGTAATTTATGATCTTGCCCCTTAAGAAAAAAAGGTCACAGACCAGGCCTACAAAGATCTAAAAGAAACCCTCCTCTAGTTGCTGTTTTGGGGACCAAGAATGGAACTGTGTCTTGGAGGGAGGGGAAAGCGGTGCTCTTGGGAAGTGCTTTTAGGCCATAGGTCTGAATGTTCCCTACAGTAAGGATGGTAAAATTAGGGATGATGGGCTCAAAAGAACCAGTAAAGAGATTCAGGCTGTCAGAGACCACAAGCACCAGGATGGTCTCACACAACTCGATGCCTCTGCTGATTCAACAGGACAGAAACTCCTGGTGGGTAGTGTGTGGAAGCATTCTCAGGAGGGGAGAGAAGCACAGTCCACACAGGGACTCAGAGACGACAAGTCCATATAATGGTGTGTAAAACTCACACAACCCAGGCTCTTCTTGCTGTTCTGACCTTGGCAAACAGCAAACCCTCAGTCACACCGGCTTTCTTGCTATCTTAGCTTGAGATTTTATTGCTATGAAAGACACAACGACCACAGAACTCTTTTTAAGAAAACATTTAATTGAACGGGCTTGCTTACAGTTTCAGAGGTTCAGTCAAATATCGTCACTGCAGGGAGCCTGGCGGTGTGCAGGCGGGCATAGTGCTGGAGCTAGAACCACTACATCTTGCACGCAACTGACACACTGGGCAGCATCCTGAGTATATGAAACCTTGAAGCCCACCCCCTCCGCAGCACAGATTATAGGTGTGCCCTCCAGCCTCAAGGTCTGGATTAAAGGTTTGTGTCATCCAGCCTCCTCCAACAAGGCCACACCTCCTAATAGTGACACTTTCTGAGCTTATGGGAGCCAAATACATTCAAACTACCTCACATGCTGTTCGCAAAAACACTGGGAAAGCACTTCCGGCAGTGAGGCATCCACTAAGATGTCTGTCTCCAAAGAAACCAACAGAACTCATTCTCTCACCATTTTGCTCAGATATGATTTTCCAAAAAAACCCACAAAATTCCAGCAATCACCATCCTGGTCCTCACCTACTCTCCCCTCTTATTTTTGACTCGATTTGTCACCAATATATTACTTCTAACACAATTTTTCTCTTCTCCTTGCCTTGCTATAAAACAGCAGGTGATGTAAAAAAAATTCCTCTGAGTGAATATCCAGGGTCAAAAAAAACCAAATATGGTCTATTAAAGATGCATGAGCATGCCATTCAGAATCATGAGATGGGAGGGGAGGATTATAAGATACCCAACACATGCCCTGACTCTTCATTTCCTTTATATAAGAGTGTCAGTCCCATTTCCTATTCCCAAAACAACTAGAATATATAAATCGGCACAACGACTGCATTTTACAGTCAAATCAAGTTTCTGTGGATGGCTACCTAATCTGAATCCAGTCCGATCTCGTCTCGTCTCAGCAGCCATGAGGAATCCACAAGCTTTGCTCATCAAGCATGTACAGCTCGTTCCCATCACGGAAACAGTCCCACTGGTTAGAACCGATATCCAGAGCTGCTTTTCAACATTCACGTCTGCCACGGCCTCAAAAACTCAGACATCCTGATACCTTCCGTGATTTTCTCCCCAACATCTAAAATCCTGCCATGTGGTACTTGTACACGTTCATCTTAATCGTGTTCACCTGGCTCACCAGAACGTGGTCAGTGCCTAGAACACGAGGCGGAGACGGAGTGAGATGAATGGGGCAAGGAGAATGAGGTGAACTGGGACTATTCCCATTACGTCAGGAAACCAACCCCACAACTCAGCTGCAGCGAGCCACTGTTGAGAGCAGAACATGCCACCATAACAAACGACCGACGCGTACACATCTTCGTGGGATTTTAACCAGACAACATGTCACTTAGCAAAAGCTACGCTTGATGGTGCGTAAGCTGAAATGCAGCTCCCGAGCACGCAACATAAATCATAAAAGCCTTATCTTCGAGTAACAAATAATCAGGAGTGCGAGGTCTTCCCCCCAGAAAAGAAGACTCCGTCTGCACTTAGGGTGACCCATCACCCCAACTCAGCCCTGCAAACCCTGAATCTGAGCAGGGGAGGAATGGGCCCTGCAGAGCACGCTCGCTCTTGTCTACCACCAGCATTGCGCCAGGTGAACCAATTCTGGAGTCCGTGACTAAACAAAGCACAGGGGCACCTGCTCCCAAGACAGCGCAAAAGGGTCGGCCAGGGATCCTCGTACCTGCTGCAGGGAGGCGCAGCCCTGACACCGCGCGAGGTCGGCTGGCCCGGGAGCCGCTGGGTGCGTCTCGCCGGGCATCATGGTGCTGCGGTCCGGCCTGCAGGGCGCGCGCTCAGGGGCCCGCTGCCTCGGCCCTGCCCCGCCACCCCGGCCACCTCCAGCCTGGCCGCTTCCCGCCGGGCGCGGGCAGGTCCATGCGTGCTCCGAGGTCCCCGTGGAGGCGGCTTGAGGCGCAGACCAGCGTTGTAGCCCTGTGCACTGGGGAACGGCGCAGCCCGGAGGGCCCAAGCGCGACGACAGCACACCAGGTCCCCGCCCCACCCGGCCACGCCCCTTCTCTGGGCTGCCCGCGGCGCCGCCTGAACGGAAAGTCGGCGCGGGGCGGCGCCAAGGACAAAGCCCTAGGGCGTGTCCTGCGAGAGCCGAGCAAGAGCTACGCCCTGCCTCTGAGATTGGTCGATCCTCTCCTGCCCGCCTGCCGTATTACAGGCCCTGGGTAGACACCTAAGTGCCTTCCGCCTCTAAGGGGCTGGTCCCGTGATGCCATTAGGTCGCAGCCTTCCGAAGGAGGACCCTAGGCTTGGGCAGGGCCGTGCAACCCTGCTGCCCCGCTAGCCTCCGGGGGGGGAAGGGGGGGGGAGAGCGGAGGACGGACTACAATTCCCGAAGTGCCTCGCGGCAGGCGGGGCCCGAACGCCCGCTAAACTCACCTCCCACCTAGGAGAAGAGCCCTACATCCGATCTGTGGGTCGTGTCTGCACACACCTAGCCCCCGCATCCTCTGAGCCGCTTCCCAGACACCATCATGCTTATGCTGGAGAGGGAAAGGGAGAAATTCTCATTCCGTTGTAAAAGGCGCCTTGCCTTCAGGGTTTGAACTCTCCCTGACCTCCTTACATTGTATCCACCGCCCTCAGAAACTTTCTTTGTTGCCAAAAGTATCTATCTACTGGGAAGAGTGAACACTCCTCATCTTCTGGTTACAAAGTTCCAATTTCTGAGACTTTTTAACCATAATGTTGCATTATTAAGTGGGCACCCAGATTCTGCGGTCCTGTCCTAACTCCCCAGATGGAAAGCTCAATTGATAACACTCAAACCCCTCACACCCTGTCCCTCTTTAAAGTCACCTTCTTTGACATCAAAGGACCAGATACCCAGAGACGACTGTACGTCTTGTCATTGCTGTTTACACCTAAGCAAGACAGGCCCATGATCTGACACGCCATACAAAGTCTGTACAGAAAGTCCGGTCTCCTCAGAGACTGTTGAATAGAGAATGCCTAAGAGAAACACAGTTTTTTGTTTTGTTTTGTTTTTTGTTTTTTTTGTTTTGTTTTGTTTTGTTTTGTTTTTGAGACAGGGTTTCTCTGTAGCTTTGGTGCCCGTCCCGGAATTAGCTCTTGTAGATCAGGCTGGCCTCGAACTCCCAGAGATCCGCCTGCCTCTGCCTCCCGAGTGCTGGGATTAAAGGTCTGCGCCACCACCGCCCGGCTAAGAACACAGTTTTTAAAGATCAGAGCCAATCCCTGATAACTAACAAGCTAGGCTTGGCCACCCATCCACCACACGCCAACTAAAGAAGACAATTAATAGTGAGAAGCAGAAAAAGATGTACCCAACATGGTTACATTAGAAAGAAAAAGAAATCCACTAACTACCCCCACCAGCAGTCATTACCCAAGGTCCGCAGAAGGACTATGGTATGGGTTTAGGTTTAAGTAGCAAGCAGGAGGCATGCATAGCTAAGCAGCCCTGGTCAGGGCGTGGTTCTGCCCATTATACCAGCATTGTGTTGACTCCAGCATCTGCTGCAAGATGATCTGACAAACTGTCCAAACTGTGAGGAAATCTTTGTCTAGATTCAGATCCCCATCTGGTTGGACCTCAGCTTTAGCTATTTTTTTTTCTTCCATCACAGGATTACTGTGGATGGCTTCAGTGGTCTGGCAATGGGGATGAGGGTGGGGACCCTGGTGCCTCTCAAGAATATTCTCTTTCTGGGCAGTTAGTGCAAGGGGATGAGTAGGTGCAGGAGGGAGCCATGTGCCCTGAGAAGAACACATGTCATCTGTCAGAGACGAGAGAGGTGGACATGGACCATTTTCACTTCTGACCAATACAGATATATCTTCACAATAATTTCATTTCCCAACTGGATGGGCTTGTGTTTTATTTATTTTATTGCAAATTGCCTTAGCCATGAAGACACCAGCATGCTCTCACTCTACTGCATTCTGGCCAAAAAGCACACCATTACAGGGTCCTGAGAAAGAAACTCAGCACTGCTTTCCTGCCACTGCACATTCCTGTGCTTGCCTCTCTTGAAACGCCCTGCCATCAATCTAGGCATGTGGAAGTCTCTCTCCCTGGCCTTCCAGGCTCCCCATGTCTTTCTTTAGCCCAAAGTACACCAATTTCCCTTTTTGCTTCTTGTTGCTTCTTAGTTTCAACAAATTTTTCTCTTTCTTTTTTTCTTTCTTTCTTTCTTTCTTTCTTTCTTTCTTTCTTTCTTTCTTTCTTTCTTGAGACAGGGTTTCTCTATGTATCTTTGGCTGTCCTGAAACTTACTCTATAGATCATGCTGGCCTTGAAGTCACAGAAATCCACTTGCCTCTGCCTTCCCGAGTCCTGGGATTAAAAGTCTGCACCACCATCACCTGGCTCAACTGATTTTTCAAATACCACATTTTAAATTGTGTGGTGATTTTTTTTTAAACCACAGGATTTACTATGCAGAAACTAAGTATTTATCATTCACTGATAGCCCTATCCATCTTGGAAGACAGATAAATACATATTGCTATGTTTCTGCCCCTTCCAAAGGCACTGTTGTTTAATTCCCTTTGCATGCTATTAAGAGAACAGGAATTTACACCACTAGGTGAGTGTCTAGAGGTAGAAACTTGGGGAACAGTAGGATTACAGTGGTGCCCTTTGATGGGCTACAGTAGCTTTGGAAAAAGAAGAATACCAGAGGAGAGACACAGATGCACTCCCTGTTTCCTGCCTTATAGGGCCTCGCCTCAGCCTCCAGGCTTCCCCAGGCCTGAGACCACTGCCAGGTGTTCTCCCTTAGCCTTAGGCTGCTGCAGCAGAGAAACCAAACCAGTCCTTTAAATCACTCAGTGTGTGGCCTGTTGTTAGTAACCACAAACAGACTCAGACAATGAATGTGGGGAGGGGATTTCTGGTTGCAAGTACCTGGCAACATAGGAGTGGCTTAGCGTTCGAGTGATAAATTGAGACTGGAAGAAATTTAGAGGAAAAGGCATCTTGTAAATTAAGGCAACCTTCCTAATGTAGCAAGCTTTTAATACAGTTCCTCATGTTGAGGTGATGCCCAACAATCAATTTATTTTCATTGCTACTGCATAACTGTAATCTTGTAACTATTATAAATCATAATGTAAATATCTGATATGCAGGATAGACCATATGCTACCCCTATGAAAGGGTCTTTTGCCTCCACCCACCCACCAAAGGGGTTGTGACCCAAAGGTTGAGAACTGCTGTTCTAAGTGATTTTCAAGAATGCTCTTGGTGAGGCCTTGGAAGATAAGAGTAAGGAACCACTCCCAGGTGGAAAGGAGGGTCTGCTGGATGTGGGACAAAAGGGCATCCTCACCCTTGTTACAAAGTCACTATTGTTGCAACATCACCATTGTTACAAACCTCCCCAGTAACTTAGTAACAGGACTGATGTCCGGAGGCTCTTAGAAGACTGCACTGGAAAGCGATGCCTAGCATTTAAGTCATGCCAGGGGTCTAAGTGAGATTGTTGATTGCCAGGGATGGAGTGGAAAGGTTACAACTGGAGGGAATCCAGGAAGAATCAGAGGCTAGCAACCACAGGACCAGGGCGTAGTCAGGCTGAGGAGCAAGCCTGGTGCATTCTCGGCCTTGCTACCCAGGGCATCTTGGGTTCATTTTCCTGCATTCAGCAGCAAAACACCCCACAGCAACTGCAACCAGTGTGCATACTTCGGTGTTTGGAGTGAGAGACCTGGAGAAGTGCCTAAGAGTAGATATGGCCACCAGAGTAGAGCCCTGAGATGACCATTTTTGGCTTTGGAAGGAGACAGACATTTGCTTCCTGCTGTATGATACCACACATTGATATTCTTGAGGCTTTACAAGAGGGCCTTTACCTGGGCTTAGATTTACAGATCCATAAACAGAATAAATCTCTTTTTAAATCTTACCCAGCTGTTGAAATATGGCATTAGTATCAAAAAAACCAGCCCAAGACCTATTTCAACATCCTTACAGAAAGAAAAAATAGCACTTTACAAAGCACAGCTTCTAAACTGCAATCATGGCATGAGTTCCGATACCCAGTGTGGTAGTTTGAATGGATTAGGCCCCCATAAGCTCATAGAGAGTGGCACTATTAAGAGGTATGCCCTTGTTGGAAGGAGTGTGGTCTTGTTGGAGGAGGCTGGATTCAGACCTTGAGGCTGGAGGGCAGACCCATGATCCTGGTGCCTCTTCAAAGCAATAGTAAATCCTAACTAAACTAAGACACTCCGCATCCAAATAAAAAGCAAGATGCAGCATGCATCTGGAAGGAAGAGACTAAAGGTTTCCTTGGCATGCTGGCAGCTAATCTAGTAGGACACAGACACTTCAGGTCCCATGGGAGATGCAAAAAATGAAGCTGGAGAGAACTGGAGGAGTTGACCTAAATCCTGCCCATCACACCTATGCACACTTGCTTACGTAGGGCCCCACACAGTTTCATAGAAACATGGATGCATGTATACATGCATGTGCATGGATACATATGCAAACACACCCCCACAGACAGACAGACGGGGAGGGCAGCAAAGAGAAGAGAGCTGTCAGGCTTTCAAGAACTCTTTCTCTGTTGGAATGTCCTCAGCCCTGGTGGGACACCTGAATTCCAGCCTTGACTCCAGGAGATTCCCTGTCCTGTCAAGTCCCACCAGCCATTATGAGAATCCACCCAAAGGCCTGCATTCTCACCTCACCCCTTCTCTACCTTCAGACACACACACAGCATCTAGGAAGCAAGACTTTGAAAGCTGGTATGATCGGCAGGCAGTTGGCTGCCTAACTGAGTGAAAGGCCTCAGCTGGCGTGCCTGACAGATTAGCCTGAGGAATGAAGAAAAATGTCCCCCAAGAAGCTACTCGCTATTTGAAGTCATTCTATTTTGCTTTATGAGAAGATATATTTTGGGTTGAAAGAGCTCAGTCATCAAAGGGCTTTCTGCTCAATGCACAGGCAAGAAGGGAGGACATGAGAGATTCCTAGAGTCCACATTAAAATGATAAACATGCAAAGAAATCAGGCATTTTTCTAACTTCGGTGCTGGGGAAGCAGAGGCAGCAGGTCACCGAGGCTTTCTAGTCAGGTAGAGTAGTGTATTTGGAGACCTGCAGGCCAGTGAGAGGCTCTGCCTCCCAAACAAGGTGGAGGGCACCTGAAGAATGAACGACACTGGAGAATGCCCTCGGCTTCCACACGCATGCTCATGCAGGTGTGTTTTCACCCCGACACACACAAGGAAAAGAGGGTCTTCCATTTGATCAACTACCCCAAAATGGGCTGAATTTTGTTATGAATTTTAAATTCCCCAACCACCCCTAAGAGCCTGTAGCTCCTTCATGTCTTCTGATAGTATGAATTTCTCATTCTGGGAGGTAATGTTAGTATCTGACCACCAGGTGGCCATCTTTCCCTGCTCAACTATGTTCATAGCAGCATTGTTTGTAATAGCCAGAACCTGGAAACAACGTAGATGCCCTTCAATGGAAGAATGCATTTAAAATGTTTTAAGAACTAAAGATTTTTCATGACAACAAGACACATCTGCTCCTGGCAGCACCAATCTACTTCAAGAAGAAGATGGGCATTGAAGACGCTCCTTATGGAGTTTGCTAGCCATTTGGGCAATAAACTGTTCTAGCCTGGACTGCTTGATGATATGCTGTGTGAACTGGACCTGCAGGACCCACAGAGAAATGACTGCTGAAATTGCCTAAAGGTGAGACTATCCTTCAGGGTTCCTGCTTCATTAAAGAGTCTGATAGCCATTCTGCAGGACACAGACAAACTGCCAATATAGGTGGACTTGTCTTTGAAATTTCCTGCTTCATGGAAAAATCTGTTGGACACTATGGGCCTGTAGGCTGAAGATGGATGCCCCAACGGTACAGAGGACTTTTATTGACTGTCCAGGCAGTGAGGTGTCCCTGTCAATTCTAGAGTTTTGGTAGTTACTTACAATATGTTTTCTGTTTACTTAGGTAATATATCATTCTGGAGTCTTTGATGGAGTTAAAGAATTTATAGTTATAGTTACTGTTTTTCTTAGCTATAATAAAAGATAAAGTGGATATAACTATTATAATTGTAATTCTTGCTTGATAACTGTTTTATGTAATTTTACTATGTTAAAGTTAAAACTTTCCTTTTTATTTAAGCAGAAAAGGGGAAGTGATGCGGGATTCCCCTCTGTATGCTATGAATACCATTGGTTAATAAAGAAACTGCCTTGGCCTGTTGATAGGGCAGAATTTAGGTAAGCCAGGAAAACCAAATTGAATGCTGGAAAAAAGGAGGCAGAGTCAAGGAGAAGCCATTGAGCCTTTGTCAGAGATAGACATGCCAAAACTGTGGTGATGCACAGATTAATGGAAATAGGTTAAATTGAGACGTAAGAGTTAGTAAATAAGAAGCTAGAGCTAATGGGCAAAACAGTGATTTAAATAATCTGGATTCTGTGTGATTATTTCAGGAGGCTGAACAGCCAGGAGCCAACAGGCGGCCTCCTCACAGCAACATCCATGATGGATACACTGGCTTTCAGTATTTGCCCCCTCTTCACCCCCACCACCTCCTACCTCCCCATACATCCCTGGTTACGACAAGTATCATGTGTACCCACCTCTCCTCCCTCCAATATACTTAAGACATGCCTCTTAGTGAACAACAGGAATATGGCTATTTCTCCAGGTCTTAACCTCTTCCCTGTCCCATTCCTGGTGGCCACTCTGAAGGACTGCTCGGGGAATGCAGGTGGCACACCTAGCCATCCCAAGAGGGAATCCTCCCAGAATTCCAAGGTCCCCTGGGAGGTCTCCTGGTGTTGGTTCATCTTCTCTGATTGCTTCCATACAAGGCTGTGCTGGGTCCTTCTGGATCTTTCTCTTTACAGCTCCACCCCTCGCTACACCCATGAGTCTCTGAATCCTGTTTCCACAGCCAGCTGTGTCTTCCTCTGCAGCCACCGCTGTTACCCCCCCCCCCCACTTACATCCCGGGCTCCCAGCTTTGCTCTGGAGTCCTGGAGGGAGCACTGCCATGTCCTGCCAGTGTCCTCCTTGCTCACTGTCCTTCACCTTCCTGCTGTGAGCATTGTCTGAGAGACAGAGACCAGACAGGTCCCAGATGCTTCTGCAGCAGACACAAAACCACATTTCCTTCTGGTGAGTCTGCTCCAAGCCAGACTTTGTGTGTATGGTCACTATCATTCTCCAAATCTTGTGGGCAGCCCAGACATGGCCAGCTCATGTCCTCCAGGCCTGCAATCCCAGAAATCCCCCCCATAGTCTCTGGGTTACATCACCTAAAATAAATAAAGATAAAATGGTCAAAGTAGGTGAGCATGAGAGAGTAGGAACTCACAGGTGTGTACTTTACCATTGCTCAGAGCCTAAAGTGTCGTGCAGGGACGTGGTATCTATGGAATGAATGAACGGGTCTGCTTGTTTTAGCAACTCTCAGAAGGTCTGTGTTGATGTACACTGCATACTTGGAGGTCGGAGGCGGCAGGTGGCTGGTCCTCTGTGATTGGTTTTATGACTTATATCTCCTAGATACCAGCACAGTGTTTTATACACAGCAGGCTTCTTAACGGGATGCCCAGCGTACAGTCTCAGGTACAAGTGGGGCCTCACACCCAGTACACTTTCACCCCACTTACAGGTATGTGTGAGAAACCCCGTCTTCCACACTTGGTTGAGACGCCACCATCTCTTTAAAGCTTCTCAGGCTCTCTCTTACCACCAACCTTCCTGTTCCCACCTGCCTTTCCCATATGCACTCGAGACCCCACCTCCCGGAATCTCAGGCACTTGCCTACAATGCTGTAATGACGCTTTTTTGAGGATGTGCTACCTAGAGCACCCGCCTTCATTGGGCCCAGAGCCATGCATTGTTCATTCTTCTTCTTGTCACCCCAGCACCGGAGCAGACGTTTACAGAATGGGAACTATGTGCTGGACACTGTTAGCACATGGGAACCTGAGCGAGCAAGAAAGGGGCAAGGAATCTCCCCAGCTGCATGGGTTCTCCAGGTCCCTACCCATAACTCCTTGTCCCATCTTGCCAGACTCTTGCACGGTCTCTTTGATAGCCAAGTTCGCTTCTCCTACCTCAAAATACCCAAGCCACCAGCATTTCTCTGGCTCCTTCTGGCACCGGGATGGTTGTGCAACTAGTTGTGAGGTGAGGTGAACTGAAATCAGAGACGCTGCCCTCTGAACCCATCGGAGACAGTTCAGGACTCTTCCAGTCCTATGCAAGCCTTGGGGGTGTGGATGCTGTTATGTTAGATGACATGCACAGGAAGTGGCCTTGCCAGGTACTTTTTCTATGACCAAACCAGTGTTCCTCGTGTGTACAATGTCATCCTCCCCAAAGCCGGAGTCACAGACTGTCCACAACCACTCTCAAACATACTGAAATTGATCCTCAACCCTTGTGTTCAATTCCACCTCTCTTCATACAAGGCCAAGGATATTGCTGGCTGATTGATTTCTTGCATTAGCCAAGACATGTCCAGGTCTTGCCTCTCTCATCTGCCTGCCTGCTTACCTAGGTCATCTTTGTTCCCTGTGAAGGAGCCGTCATGTACATTGCTCCTTCCATATATGGTTGTAGGACAAAACCTCATCAGAGCCTTAAGACAACCACAAGCTGCCTCTGGGAATATTCCAAGGAAACAAAGAGCTACTCCCACAAGGAGGCCCCCTGTTTGTGATCCCTGGGTCTCATCTTGGAAAGGGAACATCTTTGCTGACTGAATCAGAACCTCTCTAAGCTGACCTTACTGTGAGACAGATCCCACAACACCACTCTGTGGTCACTGACACAGGGGCTGACGGATTCCATTCAGGGTCCCCCACACAACAGCTCTTTGATGTCTTTGGTCCCATCTGAGGAAATATCCATCTACATTTGTGAGCCTAGATGTAGGCTTGCTTCTCATGGGAGTCGTCTAGAAGAATGAGAACATGTACCAGCTTAAAAGTGTCTCCAAGGGGCCCACGGTATCGGCGTTTGCAAGCTATAAATTCTCATTCTCCATCGGGGTAGCTAAAGCATGATTAATAAAAACTCAGGGTCAGAAATAGGGGTTCAACCTGAAGATCTGAAAAGCAAAGCAGCCAGCCACTGGCTTTTACCTCGACCTCAGTCCGAAAATGGTGATCCTGCCCCTAGGAATCTCAGAATGAGACTGTCTGAGAGCTGTTGTCCCCTTGTATTAAATTTATCTGTAGGGCTGGGATTAAAGACATGCACCACCTGATTTCTATGGCAACTAGGGTGGCTACTGGGATTAAAGGTGTGTATCATTGTGGCTACTAAGTTTAAAGGTGTGTGTTACCATAACCTGGTCTGCAAGGCTGACCAGTGGGACTGTTTCACTCTCAGATCTTCAGGCAATCTTTATTTATTAAAATACATTTGAAATGCCGCTACAGGTATTCTAGACGTGACATGCCTCTACATGTAACTACTTCCCTGTTTGTTTCACCCAGCCCCCAAGACTGAGACCTCTCACACAACTTTCTTCCTACATAGACAATCATGTCCAGCTTCTCAGGGCAGCAGCTAAAGAAGAGTAACAGCCTGTGCAGCCCTGACCTTGCCTCAAAACAAGCCGTGTCAACCCCTGTCCAAATGCTCGCACATGCCATGCACATCAAAATAAAAGTGTTTTTAAATGTAACTCCACAATGTCTTCCACAGATTAAGAAAGGAAACCCTAAAATTCAAAAACCATCAGTGACTCTTTTCATGCCTGCCTGTCTTCTCCTTCCCAGTACAAGTGTGTCCCCTCTTCACTACCCACCATGTGTCCTGCTTGTGAAGACCCTCACCCTGGCCTTCATTCCCTCTGGCTCCTTTGTGTAAATGGAGGCAGTTTTTCTTTTGTCATGACTACCTGATCCCAAATAAACACACAAAAGCTTATGTTAATTAAAAAATGCTTGGCCAATTGCTCAGGCTTATTACTAACTAGCTCTTACATTTAAATTAACCCATTATCACTAATCTATGTATTGCCACATCACTCATGGCTTTACCTGTCCTCTAGCATCTTACTTCTTGGGTAGGTCACTGGGGTCTCTATCTGACTCTGCCCTTCTCTATTTTTTTTTAGTCTGGCTTTCTCTAGCCTTATTATATCTAGCTATGGAACAAATCTGCTTTATTATTAACCAATCAGTGTAATGCATATTCACAGCATACATAAGGATTATCCCACAGCACCTTTTCCTTACCCTGACCTCTGATCTCACCTCATACATGTCCCTGTTCCAAGGCTACACTGTCCGAGAACTTCCTGGCATGCTGGCATGCAGCTCATCCCATCCCTTCTCTGGTTCTCAGCTGCCATTCCCAGAAGACAGTGCCTATGCAGTTTCTCACAGCCTCTCTTCCCAGGAGTGGGGGCTTCCATGAGGATAACCCATGTCTTTCTTTATTGCCGTATCCCAGGGGCTGACATCATTCCTCACACATGACAATCATTCAAAAAACAGTTGTTGAAAGAAGCATGATTTAAGGAATTCATGGAAGCTTTCCAGCTGGTATCTGAAGAAAATCACAACTCAGGGAGAAGAGGAATGGAAAAGCTAAGCAATGCAGTGCCTTGATACTGACTGACCCCGTGGGCTGGAAAACTGAGGACCACAGAGAAGTGCACATGTGAGCATCTAGAAAACGTTTACTGATAACCCCAAAACTTGGGGGAAAATCAAGATGTCCTTTAGAAGGTGAATTAACAAATGAGCATCCCAACAATGGAATATTACTGAACACTAAAGAGAAATGAGCAGCCAATCATTTAAGTGTATGGGAGGGTGGACTTTAAATTGATTCATCAATGAAAGAAGCCCAAGTGATAAGGCTGCCTGCTCTGTGAGTCATGGCAAGTGGGAAAGGTGGAACTGTGGAGTTACTGAGGAGACCCCGGGGCTCCAGGGAAGAAACAGTAAATAGGAGAGCAGAGGGGAGTTTCACAGCAAGGCAGCTGTTCTTGTGACTCCGTGATGTACACAGATACAGCTTTACAAACCCATAGAACGTCCAACTCAAGAATGAAGCCTAATGTGGACAGCAAATCTCCACCAAACAAGCATGACTCAACACTGGTGGGAGTCAGCAGTACTGGGGAGATGCACACAGGCAGAGACAGGAATGCATGGGGAAACACCTCTCTGTACCGTCTCCTTGCTTTCTTTAAATAAACACAAACCCTTTGAAAAGTCAAGTCTACTGGAAAAACAAACAAGAACAAAGTGTTGGAGCAACAGCAGCCTCTGAGTCTGGGGCAGTTTGGTGTGCTGAAGTCAAAGCAGTTGGCAAGGGTCTCGAGAGAGCAAGGGGCCAAGGCTACATGCATGGAATAACTGAGGTGAGAGGTTGGCACAGGTCAGGTTGGATAGGCATTCACAAACTGAGTTAGAGAAGTTTCATAAAATTGAGTTTAGGAATGCAATAATATCGATATGGGAACAATGATTAATGGGGTTGTCCTAGGGCGTTGACAGGGAGACAAGAGTAGAAAAGGCAGAGAGGCAGTCCCGTGGCCATAATGCTGACATCAGGGGATATTTGACGGCGCTCCACACAGGGGAACAAGAAGGAAGAAGACCCAGTGTGAAGAGATGCCATTAAGGCTGGCAAGAGTGGTTGGGACAGTTGGTGGGCTTAGGGAATGGAAGGGATTGTGCCCCTTCCTGGGAGTCTAGCTTGAACCATCTGAAGGGAAGGGTGGGGTATCATTTACTGGGTAGACTGTTGACTTGCCAGTTAATCTTATAGAGATGGCAGGCCCAATCAAGTAGACACGTAATGGCTACTTGGCATCCCTAGTTTCACTGATATTTTAACATTTATTTATTCACCTGAGTGTATTTGCCTATGTGTGTGTGTGAGGGGAAGGTGGTGTGCACATGCCATGGTTTATTCATGGGGATCAGAAGACAGACTGCAGGAGTTGATTCTCTTCCTCCCGTATGTGGATCTGGTGATAATTTGTGTTTTAACAAATAAAGCTTACCTGAAGATCAGAGTGCAGAGCTAAGCCACTAGAGGTGGGTGGTGGTGGCACACACCTTTAATCCTAGCACTCGGGAGACAGAGGAAGAAGGTTAGTTTGTGGCCCTGTTTGTTCAGGGCCACCCTGGGCTACACAAGATTGAATCTGTTTGAAAAAGAAATAGAGTTCACACAAAAGTGATCCCAGCACTTGGGATCCCACACCTTTAATCCCAACACTAGGGAGGTGGAGACAGGAGTGATATGGCTGGGTGGAGAGAGGAATAGAAGGTGGAAGGAGGCAGGAGCAGTGCAGTATGAGGTTTGGTGGAGACAGTTGTAGTCTGAGGTTTGGGGGAGACAGCTGCAGTATGAGGTTTGGGGGAGACAGGTAAAGTCTGGAGATACAGTCTGAAGACAGGGTCACCCCTTCAGTCTGAGCATTGGTAGAGGTAAAAGAACTCTCTTCATGGCTGCCTTCTTTGCTTCTCTGGTCTTCAGCATTAACCCCTGTGTCTGAGTCTGGGGTATTATCAGTAAGACCAACTAGAATTTCTACATCTGTACACCAAGTAGAAATCGAGTTACCTGTGGGTCCTGAGGATTGAACTCAAATCATTAGATTTGGTGCCTAGCACTTCTGTGGAATATTCCTTTACACTGTGTGAATATTGGCTTAGGGTTAGGGCTTAGGGTTAAGGTTAGGGGGTTAGGGTTAAGGTTAGGGTTGGAGGATTAGGATTAAGGAGAAGAAAATGCTAGTTATCTTGAATGGATCATGACCTAACTAGTACATAAAATTACCACACTGTTCTATATACATACACATCATTTTTATTGTGTTTCAATTATTTGAGCAAAACCCGATGTAACTGGAATTTAGGCACAAGTTATACTTTGATGATTAGACATTCACAGGACAAGACATGTCTTGCTGACTGTGTACCTAGCAGTTCACAGATGAGCCATGAAGCTCTCAATGGCAGTGGAACTTAGAGTTTCTTGCTCTGGACAAAAAGAAGGTCTTGACACAGGCAGGATGTGGTGTCTCTATTTTGCCTTCAGCCTTCCTGAGTCCTGGAGGGCAGTCTCTGCTCCTTCCCTCTGGTCTGCCCTGGTCTACTGTTCTTCCAGAGTCCTGGCTTGCAGCCAGTTTCTGGTCCACTGACCAGCAATTCTGTGGAAACTGTACTTAATTTTTTTTCTACTCAGAACAGTTAGTGTCTTTTAAAACATTCTGAATTGACATATAATACTTGTATGTTTTTATTGAGCACACATATATGTATACACACAAACATATATATGTGTGTGTATATATACATATTTATATGTGTGTGTATATATACATATATATGTGTGTGTGTATATACATACATATATATATATATGATATGGCAGAAGGATTAAAACTGGGTAGTAGATACATCTGCCACCTCACCAGCTGTCATGACACATGGGGAGAATGTTATCAACTCCAGATGTATCTAAATATACCTGTAGGCACAATTTTCTGTCCTACCAGTCAGTCCCACCAACCAACTCCCAAATAACCACAGAGACTTATTAATTATAAATGCTTGTCTGATAGCTTAGTCTTATTACTAACTAGCTCTTACAACTTAAATTAACCCCTATTTCTTATCTACACTCTATCACATGGTTCGGCACTGTTTTTTACCACTGCATGTTCACCTTGCTTCTCCCTGCGTCTCCCAGTGACTCCACCCTTCTTCATCCCAGGGCTCTCTCCCTATCTACACGTCCTGCCGATTGTCTTCCTGCCTAGCTGTTGATCATTTAGTTATTTATTAAACCAATGACAGCAATGCATCTTCACAGATTGTTCCACAGTGTTCACCCCAGTTTGAGTGAGTGTGGAAGGTACCATGTGCCCTTTAAGGCTCTCCCACCAGGCAAGCGTGGCAGTTGCTCAGTTGTCTGGTTAGGTGTGGGAGGTAGAGTGTACCATGTTTGGGTGTGCTTCTGTCACCCATGGATGGACTAACTCAAAAGATAATGGGCAAAAGAAGGCAATGGACTCTGCTTTCTGGGTCTGCCATAAACATGTCATAATGGCCAGTGCTACAGAGACTTTGGTGAGCCCAGTAAAGATTCTACTCTTGGAAGGTTCTGTGCAATATTGTGGCAGTTTCAGCTCTGGGTGGTCAGACAGTTTTATCTGACACTTGCGTGCAGGGACCCTCGCCTTCATGCTAACCTTCTCTGGTGTGCCCCGCCCCCGTAGCTGCATGCCATTACTGACATTCCTGCAGTGGACAAACAGGAAGTGAGCTTCTGAGTCAGCCAGTTCCTTACAGGAGGAGTTCCAGGCAGAAGGGAAACAGGGTTCACCTCTCTGGGGAGCAGGGCTAAGCTATGAACTTCTGTAGCCTTGTTTCACAGTCTTGCACTCCCATCAGCACATTCAGAGACAATTTCCTGACTGTGTACCTGCCATAGACAGTTCCAGCAGTGATCTCACCATGGCCTGCCTCCCTCACATGATGTGGGATTCCCCTGTATGTTGTGAATATCATTGGTTAGTAAAGGAACTGCTTTGAGCCTAAAGCAGAGCAGGACAGGACTGGCAGAAAAACTGGACTGAATGCTGGAAGAAAGAAGGGCAGAGTCAAGAGACACCATGGATCCGTTGCCATAGATAGATGTGCTGGAACTTTGCTGGTAGGCCACAACCTCGGGGTGATACACAGATTAATAGAAATTGGTTAAATTAAGATGTAAGCGTTAGTCAATAAGAAGCTAGAGCTAATGGACCAAGCAGTGATTTAATTAATACAGTTTCTGTGTGATTATTTCAGTTCTGGGTGGCCAGGAAAAATAAGCAGTTCCCTGAAACACTCACATTCTGATAGCTCATTCCCCCAGAAGAGCTCTCAGGGGCTCTGTCTGGTACCCGAGTAGAGAGCACCTCCCTGCTCCTTCTGACCACTCTACCAGCAGTCCCAAAGCCTGCACTCAGCTGTGTTGTGTTGACAATAGCTAGTGGACTGTGCTCAGAGAATTTGTCCTGAGTATGTCCTGGTGTTCTTTCTCTAGGAGTTTCACCTGAGCATTGGTCCTGTTCTCCAAACCTGTCTCCTTCCGGGGACTGATAGTTTCCTTGACAATCCCTTTTTTAGTTCTTTTCCAATTCTTTCGGCTGCCCTGTCTTCATTCTGCCAGCATCCCCTCCTTCTTGGCTTTTGGGTACCCACTCAGAGGGCCTATCTCACTTTGGTACCACCTGGAAGAGCAGGCACACACACATTCCTTAATGCATCTAGAAGAACTCAGCTGTTCTTCAGTCCTAACATCTCTCTCCCTGCTATCAGACAAAGTCTGCTGCCGCATGAAAGGAGTCTTGCCCGCCCTCTCCCTCTCTGGACCTTTAGTCCCTAACAGTGAGTAGGTCCCTCCATCTCTCAACCACCCATCCTGACATGGATGCTACTGACACGTGTTCTTCTGCAGAATCCCTTCATGGAGGCTCTGTCTATCTGTCTCATCCAACCAAGCCTTGCCTCCTCCAACTTCCTGCCCAAGCCCAGTATTTCCTATAATTTATGCTGCATTAATCTAACTCAGAGTACTCACCCTGCCCTATTAACCAAGGCAGAGTTTAGAAAACAACAGAGTCATGTCCTCTATCTCCCACACTCCCCTCCCCCTACTCTCCTAAGCTCTTCTACACTCTTTAATCTGTAGGTCATAAATCCCAAACACTACATTTCACCACTGGGTCTACTCAAATGTATATTACACATCAATTCACAATACAGGGCTTAATCCATAATCATTTAACTAAAACACTTGGGACTAGTAGGCAGGGGCTATGTTTTAAGCACAGCCCTTGAGGGTGGCGTGAAATACTTTATGCTGTAACATCGGCTAGTCATGTGTGTAATGTGCTGCATAAAACCTTTTGGTTTTCACTTGTGTTTCAGATTCTCTGCCCCAAACCAGGGGGTAAGTATGTTGACTCACAGCTCTGGAATCCCACAGAGCGCTGGGGCATTTGTAAAGCCCTTGCTTTCCACGGGAAAACAGCAACGTGACCAGCATGGGGTCATGTTCTCTGCAAAGAAGGTTTAGCTCACAGATCTCAGATTTGACAAGAGCAAAAAGAATCCAATCCACTTTAAACTTGACAAACATGATCTATCGTCCTTGAACCAAGTGGTAGTGATTTGGAAGGAGAAAGAAAAACCTTTTTGGCAGCCAGAGTTTATGTTTTCAGTTCCCCTATCTAAAGGTCTTCCCATGTTTCTTTTTCAGGGGAAATTTCCAATTCCCACTAGACCTGATGAAACCTTCATGTATTGTATGACTCCCTCACCTAAAACCCCCGCAGGGAAGTAAAAGTTTGTGTTAAGATCCACCGTTTCTGTTCAACTGTTACTCATTGAATAACTATTGACTTCAGATCTGATCATAGCCAGCCACTGCCCTGGGGATGTGGAGCTGGAGGAGAAGCCATTCCGTTTCTCCATGCAACAGAGCCTGAAGAGCTGTGCTCCCATCTCCAGGAGTGATGCAGACGGAGGAGATGCGATCTCTTCTCCCAGTGTGATGGGAGTGAGGAGAAATATGCATCTCCAAGAGCGATGCAGGCCAAGGAGATGAGTGCTCTTCTCCAGGTATAACAGAATCTGAGTAGAAGCCCTCCAGCATCCAGCAGGGATGAGCCAGAGGAGGCACAGTTCCACCTCCAGGTCACTACAGCCTGACTGACTGAGCCTAGATCAAGTGTACTGGCTGCTGTATGGTACGTGAGCAGAGAGGCACTGCAGGGTCGGTTGCCATCAAGGATTCAGGAAAGCCTCACGAGGGATGCGGCATTTGGAGCTTGCCAGGAACCGTGCTATTGTTATCAGGGACAGGCATTCTCAAAAGGAAGGCAACAGTTTTGGCAAAGGAATATGACTGGGTCCTGACCTCATAAAGACAGATGAGAAGTAACACACGGCTAAAAGGGAGGTTGTCCATGGGGTGATGAGGAAACACTGCCCAAAAGGTGGATTTGGGGAGTCTATAAATTCCAGGGAAGACCTCAGCATCAAGAACACCACATTTGTGTGTTCTAACATTGGATGTTCAAGTCAAGAACTCTAGGGATGGCTTCCTTTTCTTTTTCTTTGGCACACAAACAGCATTTGAAACCCAAAGCTGCCCACAAATCCCACAAATATATGTACACACACACACACACACACACACACACACACTTGCAGACTCAGCAAAGCATTACAGGGAAAAACCAGCAACCTTGTATTCACCATCTAGAAATACCAGGGGGCAGTGTGGTCTTATGTAACTATTTAGGACTTAGTCCCCTACTGTGACTTTAGCCAGATACTTAATGTCTGGGAGGGCCTTTATCGATTCATTCAAAAAGCGGGGCAGCAAGTCCTCGCACTGTGCTATGGTGTGTATACGCAGTGGTCCTGGCAGACTGCAGGCAGGGATTCTGAGTAATAGGTGTGGAGCCATGGAGACACGGTGTTTGCAAGTCTGGGGCTCATCCACTTTTCTGCACTCCCCTTTCCCAGGCTGAGATCCTGTGAGAAGCAGCCCAACACAGACAGCAAATGCACTCCTTGGTGCTCCAAGTTAAAAAAAGAAGTTATCTGAGTATAGAGGCTGGTGACTGTCATCCCGGGGTCTGGAAGATGAAACCAAGAGGATTGCACAAAGTTTGCAGCCAGCCTGGGCTACACAGTGTTTCGGGATAGCCAAGGTGACATAGTGAGCGCTCGTCTCAAAAAAACCAAAATAAATAAATAAATAAACAATAAAAACAAAGCAGTTAAGCATACTATCTGTGAACTCCAACCAACCATTCACCAGGGAATGTTGTCTCTCTGGTTAAGCACTAAGGACTGTCTCGGGTGATGGCTGGATCATGGCAGCTACCGCTATTCATGGCTCATCCTCTATCCTGTGTGGCGGAGGGCGATGGTGGCGCACGCCTTTAATCCCAGCACTCGGGAGGCAGAGGCAGGAGGATCTCTGTGAGTTTGAGACCAGCCCGGTCTACAGAGCTAGTTCCAGGACAGGCTTCAAAGCCACAGAGAAACCCTGTTTCGAAAATCCAAAAAAAAAAAAAAAAAAAAAAAAAAGATACAATCAGGCTAAAAATCATGGTCTAGTCTTGCTTATTGGGTCTGCAATGCAATCACAAGCATTCACATAATAGGAACTGGGTCAAATCAGTGCAGAAATCAAGAGGTGTATAGACCAAAGCAGAGATGGGGTGAAACTTTGTGAAGATGAAGGGAGAGGGGACAGGCCAGAGAACGTAGGTGGTCAGTGCAGCTGGTGAAGCCTGGAATGCCTTCTCCTCTAAGTCTGCGTAGAACGGACCAGTGATTCCTGGACTTCAGTCCCTGAAGCTGGCCCTCTAGGGACACAGAGCGAAGACATTTGTGCTGTGTTAAGCTACCAGGCTTGTGGCAATGTGACCGAGCAGCCAACGGAATCAGAAACATTCATTTTTTTTCCTTATCACATAGATATAGGATCTGCTCTCTACATTTTTTTGCAAAGGATAAGTGAGTTAACTCATATAAAGCATCCAGATTTGAGTCTGGGTGCCACTTGCATGCCCAGTGCCCACAGAGATCAGAGGAAGGTGTTGCATCCCTGAAACTGGAGTCACAGAAGGCTGAAAGCCATTGTGTGAGTCCCGAGACTCCAGCTGGGTCCTCTGCAAGAGCAGCCAGTGTTCTTAGCCACCGAGCCATTCCTCCAGCCTTCTTTTTTCTTCACACACGTATCTTTATAAAAGTATCTTTCATGTCATTACAGCTGCCATTCCTCCCTGTCTGAGGGCCCTAGAGGGTGAATTCCTAGAAGCTAAATGACAGTTATAGGGAAGAGGCGCTCACTTTAGACAGCGATATGTGCTTGCCAGGTATCTAAGTTCTTTCTTGAAAAGTTGAAAAAAACAAAAACAAAAACAAAGTATCTCTCACGGAGACACAAAGAGCTCATGTAGATGACACATTCATCTCATGCAGGAGATGCTCAGTGGCCTGGGAGGCTGACTGTGGAGGGTGTGGGTGGAAGTCCTCACTGAGGACCCTAGAGGAGGCTGATGATGATGCACACTCTGCCCGGCCCTCACCTGATCCGGTGCATAACCAGCCCAGCATGGAGGTTACGGTTCATGTCCTTAGATGCTCACCAACAAATGTGCCACCATCTCGCTTCTGCTTTTAAAGAAATTTGCATGTGTTTCTTGGCCATGTATTCTAATCACTTTGCCTGTTTGTGTCCTCTGTCCACTTTCCTCCTGGGGAGCTCAGCCTTCTCCTCTTCACTCTGACATTATAATTCATCTTCTCTGCATGTTACAGATGTTCTAAATTTTCCACGGCCGCTTTAGATCTATGCTTTTCTCCAATGCAGAAATTTACATCCAGTATAAATCTATCAAACCCACTGGTATTTTTATTTATGGTTTTAATTCTTGGATTCTGTAGAAATACCCTTTCTTAACCCCAGCCCTGAAGGCTCATCTATACTTTTTTTCTTCTATATTTGGAGGCCGTTACTCTGTACTTTGATTTGTATTACATGAAAATTCATTTTAGAATGAGTGACGATTAGAAAATAGCTCCCCCCAGAGAACTGGCTGTTCTTCTCCATCCTGATCGCTGAAGAATAATTTGTCTTTCCCATCATCTTGTTCATATGTGAAGTCATGAGGATCCTAGTCTTCCCAGACTGTCTGTTCTACCCCCCACGTCTGCTTGTTATCTTGGCTGAAGGCCACACAATGTAAATTACTGTTGATTTATATTATAGTTCTTTATCTGGAAAAGCGGGCCTCCTTTAAAAGTCTTTTATTTGCAAATAGATTATTTTTATGGAACAAGGTGCTGTTTAAAGGCAGTGAGTTGTCATTTGGAGGCTAAGTATTTCAACTAAAAAGATATCATTCTCAGTGAAATACGCTGTCATTTATATTTGCCTATTTCTTAGTCATTTGTTTAATACACATTTAGCTTGGTTCCCCGGAAGGCAGAGCTATCATTCTCACTATCCCCCCAGGGCTGATTTTCCTGTGTGCACAGAGCATGAGACTGTCCTAAACACAGGGATCATCTGGATGCTGACTGGTAGTTCCGGGCGGTAGACAGCATGCACACGCTCATATCCATGATACAGCAAAGTCAGAGGCCTTAGGACATCATGGATCTTTGTGATTTGGTGTCACAGTCACTGAGCCAGATTTCCCCTGCTGGTTTCAGAGCACCTGAAGGAACATGCCTTGCAGGTTGGATCCAGATGGGCTGGAGAGTGCCACGTGCAGACCTTGCAGGCTTTCCCTATCACAGGTCCCATGGCTTTCTAAGAGTGGGGGACCGCTAGTCAGTGGCACCTCTGAGGCTCATCAGACAGGATCTTACCGAAGACCATGCTCCTGTATCAATACTATCCAGTTGTGGAAAAGGCACAATGTCCCTAACAATGAAACAACCTCAGCTATGATCGCGGGTACAGCAGCTGGAGCGGGGGCGGCTCCACCCCAGATGACAGTATCCTCACTTATCAGTGGCTTCTGTGCGTTCACCAGGAAGGAGTGGAGATAAGGAGGCTCAAGCCGAGGGTGTTGCCAGTCTCTCACTCTGGGACGGTCAGGGCTATTCGAGGATTTGCTTATACTGATTGTTTGCTTTTTCTGTGGAAAGGTCCCCATGACTGTCCTGCTCAGACTTGGCCACTTAGTAGTCTACTGTCAGTTGGTTGAAGTTGGTGCTCTCTGTTTAGGGTCTCATATGGTAAAATCAGGGTGTCGGCCAGGCTTTCTTCATTTCTAGGGAGCTCAGGGGGAAGACTCTGCTTCTAGGGCATCCAGGGGCCCACATAGTCTTGTCTTCAGGATATCAGGGTCATGGATCCAGAGCATACCCACAGTCTTCTTCACCCCGGCCTGCCACAGCTAATCCCTCACGTTGAATCCCCTCAACCCGACTGTCTTTCTTAGGGAAGAGCTTCTCCATTTTATGACTTCACCTACCTAGGTCAGGCTCAGCTGGAAGATACCGAGTGTCTAGCTAATGTTTGATTGAATACTTGAGAGGCAATTCATACGCACCAAGAGGGGCCATCTCAGAAGCTCCATAGAGCTTGGCCTCCCGTTTTCACTTCGTCTGTGTGGTACACTAGCAAGCTTACCCTTGTTCAACCCTCCTAGAGCTGCGACCCTTTAATACAGTTCCTCATGGTGTAGTGACCCCAACCATACAATTGTTTTCATCATTAGGTCATAACTAATTTTTCTACTGTTACAGTTCATAGTGTTTTCTGGTGGTCTTAGGCAACTCTTGAGCCTGAAGGGGTCACGACCCACAGGTTGAGAACCACTGCTCTAGACTTCCCTTTTGCTTTGATCTTGATAGGTGTGTCACCTGTGATCTGCAAGTGGACTGTTGGGGTGTGCCAAAGCCCCAGATCAGGGAGCATGATGCTGACCATCTGAGAAGACCTCCTCTGACCCTGCCAGGAGGGCTTCCTTGCTGCCTGCCCCCTTCTGTTCTAGGAACCAAAGGAGTCTACACACTGAAGATGGAATGGCTTACAGGATCTGCTTTAAGCTTTGCTGTTCACAGTTGATATGACACTCTGTATACCTGGGCAAGGGGACTTAAATAATAACCATAGTACCAAGAGACACTAATATAATTCACCTTCTGTTTGCCTTCATGAGGAAAGAAACCACCAGCCCCAGCTCCCCAGTTGAGACATTCTGATGCGGTTGTCACATTGTTGCTATGTGCCATTGATTTCCCAGGCCACCCTGATCTAATTCTCTGAATCTCTCATCCATTAAGAAATCACAAGTTTGCAAAAATTCCCGGGTTTGAACAGTTGTTAGTGAAATTCTAGCCTGTAGAAAACAGCAACCAAATCAGACTCCCTGGCCCTGATCGGCTATATGCTCTGTTTGAGGCAGCCTTGGGAAAGAGTGCAGGAGAGATGCTAAGGGCTGGCCCTGTTAGAACTCTATCCTTAGTCCTCCTTGCAGAAACCATCAGTTTCTACATGACCGGAGAAAGCTGTGAGTCCCTATGTTCATGAGACACGGCAGAGTTAGCCTGGACAGAAAAGAGAAGGCCCCCTGCACTGTTACTCAACTCCAGGCTAGTCACCAGTGGGATCCCAGAGCAGCTGTCCTTTTGGGGGGCTGATGTCATTGATAACACCAAGCCCAGGGACACAGGACCGTGTTCATATCATCAAGCTGCCTGGGTTTAATTTCCAGCCACCTCCCCATTGTCCCGTTGAGGAGCATTGAGAGCCAAACCCTTCACCCTTTCCACCTCTTGCAGGCATTTGGAGCAGTTTAATGCCTGTCCTGTGAGGAGACAGGAACAAGCAGAGAGCGATGAGAAATAAGGATTAGTAGTTGGAAGAGAAAGGCGAGATAATAAAAGTGTGATTTAGAACATCATACTTGTACAATTACCAGGGTAAGGCCTGCTTAACAGGGAATCTAAATTTAGTTCATTGCTGATGGTCCACTGTGAGAAATAAAATCAGAGGAGACCTATGGGGCTTTCTAGAACTCTAACAGGTCAGGATATGGGAAAGAAATTAGGGTGACAGTTACTCAAGAGTCTCCTGCTCCCTAAGTGTACCTGGCCCCTGCTGCAGTCTGAACCGAGGTGCTGGCCTGGACTCCTCCCACAGGCTTCTGGTCTTCTTTATTACAATGTCTGCTCTTGTCAATAGACCTTAAATCTCAGAATGGTAGACACTGAGCCAGTGCTTCAGGCCATTCCCTGACTTGTTTGAAACTAACTGCACCGATTCCCTCGGGACCTGGAACTCACCACCTCACACATATCCTTAGCACTGCCGGAAGTGCACTCTTCTCCTAAGCAGTGCCATCACCTGTTAGAAGTGTTGTGACTCACACCCAGAGCTCCGTTTCACCGCCAGATCTCACACACCTGTCTCTTCCCTTCTGAGCAGGCTGCTTCTTTCCCAGAAATACTCGAAGTTCCTCCCTATCTCCCCACCCATCCCTACTATTTCCTGTCCTCACAGGTGCCAGAGGAAAAAATTAAATGTCTGAGAAGCATCGTGTATGTCCTCACTCAAAGTCCTCCAATGGTTTTCTATCCTGCCTCAATTCCAGGGCTGATGTTCTGAGCTCCATAGAATCCACATTCTCTGATGCCAGTTCTTGCTCCTGCCCACCTCCACAGTGCTGTTTTTCTTGAGTCTGGAGAATTCACCAGCCCCTTTCCACTTGCTGTCTAGGCCCCAAGCCTTCTGTCTGAAATACAGTCCTTCCCTTTGGATTGTCCCATGGTACTTAGGTGTTAGTCCAAATGCAACTCTCCAGAACATTGCTCTGGCTCCATGAAGCATGAGTCCAGTGGGACCCCAGTCCTCAGGGTAACACCAACTCATATCGAACTCTCAAATATTTGAGAACTGAATGAATGGATGATGATAGTTAGTCATTGTCAACCAGACTGGGTATAGAGCCCGCTGAGAGATACATCTCTGGTGTGTTTCTGAACATTTCCAGACATGATAGGCTGAAGAGAAGAAAACTCTGATATGGGAGGCACCATCCTGAATGCTGGAATCCCAGACTGAATAAAAAGGAGAAGGTAAGTTGTACATAGGCATTCATCTCTCAACTTCCTGACTGCTGCCATGGTGTGACCAGGCACTTTCTGCCACATTATCACAGCTGGGCATATTCTCGGTAGGCCGCCTTCCCACCACAATGAGCTACCTTCAAACTATGAGCTGAAATAATCTCTTCCTTCCTTAGATTGCTATGTCACGTACTTTGTCCTAGCAATGATAAAAACGGCTAATGCATGAATAAACAAAACGAGCAATTTCCCCAGTATTCCAAAGGTGTGACCACTTAAACCCCGAGCTAAGGTTTACCGGATACTCTCCGACGTATCTAAGCAGTCTGTGCCATAGCACAGTCGCTGACCATGGGCAGCTATTGAAACACAAAACTTAATGAAAACAAAACACCATTAAAATGCCTAGGGCCTCAGTCATTTGCTGTGCTAGGGATGCACAGAGGCTGAGGACCCTTAATTGCTGATCCCTGAGCTTATCTTCTAAGATGAGGGGGGATTACCAGGAAAAGATGGGCTGTAGAAGATCATGGAGCGAATCTAGCAAGCACTGTGAAAATAAACACAGATGTAAGGGACTTAACAGAGATGGAAGGGTCCAAGGCTGCCGGCTCTTCTCTCTTTTCTTCTTTGCATGCTTTGTTTAAAAGAAAAAGCAATAAACTTGTCATTTAAATTCCCAGACTGACATCGACTGAGGGATCCCACAGTGAAATATTGGTCCTATTGGGTACAGTTAATGCCACCTAAGGGTCAACTAGAGACTGTGTAAGGCCGCATAGCTTTTGCCTTAGTCTATTTGTGGTACTATAACAAAGAACTTGGTTCAGAGAAATAAGAAGAACAAAAATTGATTTTCTCAGAACTTTAGAGATTGGGAAATCTAAGGCCATGGCTCAGTGTCACGGCTCCTTGTTGATGCATCGTCTGTGGAAGATGAATCCTGTGAGTTTATGTGGTTAAAAAAAAAGGCCTGAGTTAGTCCCTCTGGTCCTTTCTTTCAACACCAATCAAATCAACTCATTTAGTCAATGTATCAATTCTTTTAGCACTGCCATGAACAAATGCCCTGGGAAGACCCCTCAAGGGGAGAGGTAATTGTCACTGTTTGCAGTTACAGAGATGTCAGTCCTCCCTGGAGGAGGAGGGGTATGGAGAAACTCTGTGGTTTCCAGGAGCAAGCAGAGAATTTACCTGCATGCACTGGCGGGTTCTACCCTTTCTTTACCTCCTCTTACCCCATCCAGGGCTGTGGAGCGGTGCTGTCCATACGAAGTCAGGTCTTCAGGTCTCTTTCCTTAGTCAGTTTTTTTCTGGAAACACCTCAATAGACATATCCAGATGTGGCCAACTGAATAAATCTCAGTCCGGTCAAGTTGACAATTCAGGATTAACCTCCCTGTGATCCAGTGGATGCTCCAACACTCCTGCCTTTATGGACACCTCCAGGTGCCATTAATGGGCTATCATAAAAGAGATCTGAAATTGGGAGAGGGTGTGCTGGGAGAGGCATACAGGGAGGTGGAGGAGGGAAATGGGAGAAGATAGGATCACATATCACAGCATACACGCTTGAAAATTTTCAAAAATAAAAACGGAAAAGAAACAGTTAGTTATCCTAGTCCCAGCTTTAAGGCTCCTGGATTCCTCATATGGCCATGGTGGAAACTCTAGCAGGAATAATGGAATGACGGGAAGGTCATATTCAAACCAAAGAAGGAGCTATGCTAGCATGTATGTAAGCAATATCATCCTAAGACACCAACTGTAGTCTACCCCCTGTGGAGGACATACCTATGCTTTACATGACTTCAGCTTGAGACAGGTTCCACACACAAACTTGAGGGCTCCCTGTGCCCCCAGTGCCAAGAGCTGAGGCTTCTTGCCTATTGGGAGTTCAATGGCTTCTTCTCCCACTCTTTCCATGGCAGCTGCTTTCTTGACAGGATATGTGGTCAAGCGGTGAATGCACACACGGGAGAGCCTGTCTCCAAGCTTTCCACTCACTCTGCTTTGTGACCTCTGGTTCAGGCTGGATGGGGACATTTATGCAAATTCTTTATATAGGTCTTTGTTTTCCCTTTAGCACCTGGTAGAATCCTTTCCTGTAGTGAGCATTTCACCTTCAAATACTTGCCTTCTGAAATGGTGCTCTATGGCTTAAGGAAGCAGGGCTTCACCATTGCTGTTGTCCATCTCAGTCTCATTGCCCTCCCTGGACTGCAGGGAACAGAGAAATGACACAGAGCACTTGCCGACTTTGGCAGGAGCTCCAGAAACGATGGCACAGATAATTCCATTTCCAGGGACTGGGAGGAGAAGACAGTCATTGTGCAGAAGGAGGAAGCGTTGCCGATTGAGTCTTGTGGGGAGAGATGATGAACGGAGAAAGGTGAACTTGACTCAGACAGCAGTCTCTGAGACTGCCATTCAGGACAGAAAGGATGAGGGTGCCTGTAACCAGCTCCTGGCCATGCCCACACTGCGATGCACCAGCACAGAGGTAGGGTGTTTATACAGACCAGATGGTTCCTTGCCCACCTGCAAGGCCAGTTTTTCACAGCCATTGGAGGTTGCGATGCCTCCCCCACATTCACTGAAATGATACATCCAGCTGCTGTGAGCAGAATGAATGAATGTTGGCAGCCGAGTGCACTTTAAAATGATATTAATGCCAAGGTTGCTTTTTACAACTTTTGCTCAGTTTCGTACCACAATAGACCAAGCCTAGTTTCATGGTACCTGAGCCTAAATCAAACTCACAGTTTTTGATGAGTATTTAATTTGGTTTTGGCAGAGACGGTATGTTTTTCTTGGGCTTTACATCATTTAGGAGGTTGCATGGATACATTCTAACAAAACATCATCTATAATCAGATGAGACTCACAGAAGAAAGCGTTGCAGGCCAAGTCCAAATAGTCTTAGCCTTTATGGGAATACTTGTTTGCTATGAATGATTACGCAAACATCTGTGTCAACAGTTTCTGAGCTACAGATAGAGATGTTGCTCTCCAGGTTTATGTGAGACTGCAGCAGGCTCAAGCACAGCTCCTCAGAGCCAAACCCACGCTACTAAGTAATTACATAATTAATTATGATCATTAAAGGTGCGGATACTGGAACAGTGTGCGTGTGCATCCACTTAAGAGTTTTGCCTCATTCTTTAGTAAAATTTAAAACAGTGGTGTCTGTCTGCTGCTATATCAGGTTATGGAGTTATTTTTAGGGAGGGCAATTTTCTTTTCCCTGTTATACAGAAGCAGATGGTCCCATCTAGCCCTATAATCCAAGTGTCTCCCAGCCTTGGCCCCTCACAGAGACTCCCGTAGATTCTTCATAGGTGTCTGTGTGATTACGGATGACAGAGTTTTCAAAAACTGGATCCATTGTGAAAGACATCCAAGCAGTCAACATCTGCACATAACTGTCCGACACATTGCCACAGTTGTGGTTGTCATGGAGAATGTGATTACAATCACAGGACTTCCGGTCAGTGCCCGTGAAAAGGGAGCAGCATGTGTGCTGGAAGGGACGTCTTTCTACCCTGGGCTTGCTCTGGGTAATCTGCCATGCTCCTGGGTGAGACTGGCTTTCCTCACGTCTGCAGAGTAGGTCCTGAGGAGATGAGGCCTGCACACATTGGAGGCTTGATGCTTTCTTCAACTTGGAAAACAGTCCTAAGAGCTGATGATCAGAACCCAGACTGTGTCCCTAATCTGGGGTTAGGCTGACACGCCCAGCTCTAATTTTCTGTACTGGGGAAGTCAGGGCAAACAAGGCACTGCAATTACATCGAAATCCACCAAAAAACACACCGTTGCTGTTGGGATACGCAGCTGTCCCTGGCTGCCTCTGTTTGGTCAGCTGCATCCGCTGTGGGCATGAGAGGCTTTCCAAAATCCTCAGAGGGGGCCAACATGAAGCCTTGAGTCATCGGATCACAGAGACAAATTCCTTGTGTTTAATAAAAGGAACTTTTAAATCAAGTGAGCTTTCTCCCTGACTATCTGCTCCTATTGAATCTGAATCCCTCCTAAGACCCCAGACTGCCAGATGGAAGGCAAAGGGAAGAGGGCAGCCTGGGATGGTTTAGTCTCAACTTCCTGGGGATTCTTTGCACTACCAAGGGCTACCCTGGAGTGAAGTCCAGTTTCAGATCTTATTTCACTCTGGATAAACAGTCTTATCTCTTTGTTTCTGTGGGCTTGCCTCTTTGTTGGGTAGGGTTTAACTTTAATGAGGTAGAAGCATAGGAAAAAGGCTCCAACAAACCTAGATACAAATTGTGCAAGCGGAGCAAAGAGCCTTGCTGGATTTCTCTTGCTTACTCAGGGGAACATACCGCTGATGACAGAAGTTTGTAGACTTCCAGGAGGACTTGGGACCAGCTCCCACCTCCTGGACAGTACGCACACTTACCGCAGTCCTCTGGGTTTTCTCCAGTTGAATTCACTAAAGAGTTGCATCGTGTTCTGAGCTTGGCAGTTTCAACAGGGAAACAATTCATTACCTTTACTGAGAAACCTGCAAGTGACGGGTGAGAAGATTGGTTTTTATTTAATATTTCTGGGTTGGCAAACTGTGCAAGTTCAGTGAGCTGCAAGCGTCCTCTGTTCCACCCACGGTGACACAGGGACCCCTCAGCACTGCATTCCTGCCTCAGAACTCAGGGTCCAAACAGAAGCTCAATGCAATCGTCACCTCATTCGTACACTCAGGTTACCAGTGTCTAGTGTAGTTCAACAACACTCAGTGGAAAATTCTAGAAATAGACAAGTTGTAAGCTCTAAATCACCCACTTGGGGAAACATGGTGAGATTCAGGGTCATCTCTGTGTGTCCCACTAGGGACATGTGTTACCAGTGTCCAGTGTGTCTGAGTGCTGCCCCTTACCTGCCTGCTAGTCACTCAGTAGTCATCTCAGTAGTCACATCTGCTGTGCGGTATCTCAGGGCTTTTGTTGGACTGATCCTTACTTAAAAAGAGATTTAGGCCATAAGAGTCAAGAGGCTATCCTTTCAGATCTTCCCTAGAGAAGCCATAAAATATCTCTACTAAATGAAAAGACAGAAATTTTCAACTTGATAAGGTAAGAAAAGGTAATACCTTCCATTTGGGAGATTGAAGAAACAAACAAGAAATTCAGGTTCAGTCTCCCCCAGGGGCACAGTATGTTCTGACCATAGTGTAGATGACTGCTTGCTACATTGGAAAAGCTATGTCGTGTTAGTTCATGTATTAATATAGATGAAGGAGACATGGCATCTGTGGTTTTAGATGTCCCTTGGCATTTTGGAACATATTCCCTGGAACAGGGTAGGGGAGTGGTTACTGCACCTGGGACCGCATGGACAAGGGGACAAGGGTGTGTCTGCCGAGGCTTCTGCTGAGGACCCTTCTGTGCTCCTACTCCACCCAAGCCCTCTGAGCTCTTCCTCTGGTGTTTACAGCTCCTCTGGACAGTACTGAGGGCTTTCACAGGGGCAGCATCTGTCTAGACTGTGCATTAGGAGAAAGAAATGAGTGTGAGTTCTTCTCTAACTCGAGAAGTCACGACTCCCTTTAGAAGACAGCACCTTCGCGCCCAAATCCAGACAGCTTTGGGGGGGGGGGGCAGAGTAATGCACGGCAGAACGGAGTGGACTAACCACCGAGCTTCCAGACTCTCCTTTGGGAAACTGCTCAACCGTGGAAGGTAGGCAGTTCCACCACACTCCCGTCCTTGCTCTGGGAGGCACTGCTGTACCTCTTTCGTTTCCTGAGAGCATCACCCAACACCTGGTCTCCTCTGACTAGAATGATTTCAACATAGAATTCTGAAAACGGTAAAACCCAGGACATTGGAGGGTCTTTAATTCAAAGTATGCTATGGTTACCCTTTCTTGTTTGGAAAGAAAACAATGCCATTAACTGCTATATGTGGGTTTCATTGTATACACAGACACACACACACACACACGTATAAACACACTTATACATATATGTGCATGCACAAACACACACTGACACACACAAGACACACACAAATAGTTCTCTCCCTCACCCTTGGATGCTGTGCTCTAGAACTCTCAAGGGAGGCCAAAACCCTAAAACAAGAGTCCTGCATGGCCTGTCCTTTCTATGCATACAAACCAAAACACACTTCGGTGAGAATGCACCATTATGAAGAAGGACGCTTAAAAGAAATCCCACGCTAGCTCAGAATTGAGAATAATAGAGGGTTACTTATTTAGGGATAGACTCACAGATCAAATCCTGTGCTGGAACAGCAACTGAATCCTGCAGACGGAAAAAAGGCCAGATGCACGCTTTACATCTGCGTATATAGTATAAGAGGCCATGCCCATTCTTTCCTGTCAATCAAGAAAACTATTCTCATTGCATGTAGACAGAGTCTAAGATCATCCCTTTGAAGGACTTATTGGGAAATTCATAAAAACGGAGGTTTTTATATTCAAAAAGAAAATTACAGGAGGGCTTGGTTTGTTGCGATGGAGATTTATAACAGAAGCCTGCTCATTTGAATCTGAAACGGTGAAAAACTTGTTCATTCAGGGGCTTTGTATGTAGATTTAAGCACCAGGACTTTAGGGGAAGCATGGGGCAAAGCAGTCATGGAATTCAAGACAGTGGTCATCCAGGAGATGGGACAGATTCTCTATCATTCAACATTCCCCTGTGTGTGGTTTCCATGTGTCTATAGCTCACCTTGGTTATCACTCTGTGCCTGTGAGCCTGATCTAAAGGCTTCAGGGAGTCTATCCAGCCATCTCGGGCGGCTCTCGCTCTCGCTCTGGGGTTTCATCTGCTGCTTTTCTCATGGTTCCGGTCCCTGAGAAGGAACACTGAGCACTGTAGCACTCTGCCTCTGAGACCAATGACTTTCAAGTCCAATTCACCCAGAGGATCTATTTTCTTCACCCTTCTCACGTGTGTGTGTGTGTGTGTGTGTGTGTGTGCGCGCGTGCTGTGAGGAGGGATTCAGAGAGCAACCTGGGGAGCCTTGGGGGAGGATACACATTACTCACATCACTGTGGCTTGAATACATTTTATTTTTTCTCTGTCCCTTCCTCTGTGTGTGTGTGTGAGAGAGAGAGATGCATGTGTACGTATGGTGTCATGGGCATGAACGTGGAGGTCAGAGGGCAGCCTCTGTCATTGGTCTTCACCTTTGCCTTGTTTGAGACGGAGTCTAATTTTTAAACTAATTTTCATTATTATTTTCCATCCCAAAGGCGTTTCCCACCCCTCCTCTCCTCCCAGTCCTCCCTCTCCCCTACCCTCTCCTGCTCCTCCATCCAGTCCTCCTCTATTTCTGTCCAGGAAAGGGCAAGTCTCCCATGAGTAACAACAAACATGGCATATCAAGTTGCAGCACGCCTAGGGACCTCCCCTCATATTAAGGCTGGACAAGGCAACCCATCATTAGGAAGAGGGTCGTAAAAGTCAAAAACAGACTCAGAGACAGTCTCTGCTCCTGCTGTTAGGAGTCCCATGAGGAGACCAAGCTACATAACTGTCACATATACGCGGACAGCCTAGGCCAGTCTCATAAGGGCTCCCTGGTTGTTGGTTTAGTCTCTGTGAGTCCCTGGGAGCCCAGGTTAGATGATTTGAGACAGGATCTCTTATTTGTCACTTCTTATGCCAGGCTAGCTGACCCATAGGCTTCTGTGGGGTATGCTGTGTCTGCCTCCCACCATGCTGTAGAAATCCTGGGGTTACAGATGTGTGTTTGCTACATCTTCCTGCTTCTCATGGGCTCTAGAATCTGGCCTTAGGACAGATTCATAGATTCGTCAGCAATGCTGTGGACCAACATGAAAAACAGAAGGGAAAATGGAATCCCCCTGAAGGACACACAAACTCTGCTATTTTCTGTACTGATCCATGTGTATAAGAATGTGCTCACTTTGTTGAGGTTAATATCTACTTAGGAGAATAAATGTTGGATTTTTCTAAAGTCGTGAGTTTTAGACATTTGAAAATAATAACAAATTATCAAGTTATTCATATTTAAAATGACCAACACCCTATTTTATTGAATTATTTCTAGTTTGAAGAATCAGTGTAGCGTTGCTATGGAGAAATGAGTAAGATGACAGGAACATTCAGAGTTTGTTGTCTAAATGTTTTGGCTGCACCTTTTTTCTTGGAATGTCATTTAAAACCTTTGTTTCAAAGGATCTAGCAAAAATAAAAGTTTTTCAATTTCCCTGATTGGATTTTCCACTTTTAAAAAGGAAATGGAAAAGGCTAATTCAAGTAAATGGAAGAGTGGGTCAAACTCTGTTGCCTTAAGGTGTGGTCTCTGCTCTGTAAGCTTGGGTCGGGGAGAAAGGCAGCTGTGTCAGAAGGAGAGGACCACCTCCCACTCCGCAGCTAATGACTGGACAACTATTTCAGCAGGATGCTGGCAGCTGTGACGTAGTGGTCCAGAAGCATCCCACAGGAGCCTACACAAGTCCCAAAGAGCACGTGCAGTGTGAGGAGGTGACTGGCCCAACGGCACTACCAGGAAAAATCTGGTCAAGAAGAGGATGTGTATCTCTCTAATTCCTTCTTGGGAATTACCACATATCTTATGACACGGATTTCTAGTGAGTGTTTCTTTTTATTAGCCAGTTTTCTGAAACTGAAGCATGAGTCACTTCCTCTGGATGCAAGTGGCCCACCCCCTTTTCTTCTGCCTGTCATTTGTCCCCAGGCAAGGCTGTCTTTCTTTATGGGTTAACTGCCTTGTCTTCTCTGTGTTTTGCTCTGCTCATTCTGTGTCCCTCTGGGATGGTGACACACAGCTCTTTTTCTTCTCATGAGATAGCAGCCCCTGGCGCAGCCCCACCATCCACAAACATTCAAAGACCTTCCATCTCACACTTGAGGCTAGCGCTCCCCCAGTGCAGCTGTGGCGGCCAGCTCCTAGTCAGGGAGCTTAGATCACTGTGGCTTGTCTACACAGCTGGGTTTCTGGCAGGCCTGAGGAACCACTAATCCCTCCCTCATGGTGGAACCAAGAGTTTAGACTTCAATCCATTTTGCAGGCATACTCATGACCCTAAAACATGATGTGTTTGTCACAAGGGCCAAGCCAGAAGCCGTGAGCCTCTGCTGTAAGAGCATCCTCTTCCAAAGGCCTCTGTGGCAGTGATCTGGTGGTATGCCTGACCCTCCTTCAGTTTCTTCCCCATGGGTTCCGCAGGGACTGTTCTCAGGATCTTGTGTGAAGGTGTCATATGTGTGGAAGGAGTTTCTCTGTGTGGTGAGGTAGATACCGGCATGGTGAAGACTATGAATGATACTTCAGGGTGAATGTCTCTTGGTTCATGGTTCTTGTCATGACAATAGCCACAGCTGATTTGAAATCTGCTGGGTGAAACAAGACCCAATAGATTGGGTCCAAACCAGAAGAATGTCAAAAGGATGCCAGAAGGGAGTTGGGAATTAGGTAATGGGGAGGGAAAGGAGTCCATGACTGGGCTCTCAAGTCCATCTGTGGTCACCAACAGTCATGGCTTGGCTGAGTTCTCAGGAAGCCAAAGCCAAAGCTGTCAGGATAATAAGTCTGCTCAAATACAGACTCATCGTCATGGCACGTCTGAACACAAAGTGACTTTCCACCCAGTCCATGACCCAAGAGGCTGTGCCTGTTATCTGAGGTCACAGGGACTAAGGACCCATGTCTTGGTGACCTCCCTTCTGAGGGACAGAGAGTGAAATGTTGCTGGTTAGCACTTGAAGCTTGCTGTCACTGGGTCGTTGTGTCAGAGAAATCACACGGGGTTATGGCCACTAGAAAGGTCATATTGAAGCACCACTTAGGAGAAAAACAAACTCAGATGCCATCTGCCATACACGAACACCAAGTCTGTAAACTCTCACTGGCGTGATGGTCAAGGTTCCTCAGGGCTCCTTGGCCCTGGCCCCACTCTTCTTCCTCTGCCTTCGACTTGATCAAATCAGAAACTGTCCAGCTCTTCCATAAGCTTATGTCTATGGGATCCTTGATGTACCTGGTTTAGGAAATCAGATCCTGAAAATGAGCCTCTTCACCAGGGGGATTGATCAGAAATTCTCAGCTGGTGGAACTTGGCAACTTGATCAGGAGGATGTAGCTGGTCATTGGGAGACTTTGACTCGGCTTCCTGAATCCAAGGATGCTCTACTTTACCTGCACTGAGACTCAGCAATCCTAGAACTAGGAGATGCTTTCCTTCCAGGCAGCATCCAGGTCTCCCCTGGATTCTGACAAATGGCTAATGTTTCCCATGCTTGTGTGTGTCTAAATTTCTGTTTCTGGGCACCCAAGAAACCCCAGTCCACCAGTGGCTTTTGGTCTCAGCACTTCTGGCTCACAGGGAACACAAATCTCTTTACACCATTAAAGTAAACCAGCTGAGAAGCAGAAGCCCCACCTCATCCACAAGAACGGCAGTCCCAGGGATGAACGCAGATGAGCGTTGACCAACAGAGGACCCAGCTGCACAGCCAGGGGAAGCAGCAATCTATATTTGAGAACAGACATTTCAACTGAAGCTTTTCTGGAGCTGTATTCAGCTCTGCTTGCCTCTGGGACTGTGGGTCCTGAGGTTGAGAAGCAGGTGTGAGCTGAAAGACAGAAAGTTTCTGAAAACAGTGGGAATCGGGATATCTATCTAAACCTGCCTAACCTGATCCTGCTGACTACAGGTGCCTGCCCCAGAGATGGTGGGAGAGGAGGAAGCAGATTGGATATGAAGATGATTGACTTCAGTAAGTTATTGCTAAGCTGACTGGGTAGAATTTTTTAGAACTGGACAGAACATTCACAGGCCAGTGGGAACCAGTCCCAAGAAAACCTGCATAGAATTTAACAAGGGGAAGGTTCTGTCAGGTTAAAACATCTTTCGTTCTCAAAAAATAAGGAAAGGCTACAAAAATCATGATGGTGTGTCCCAGGCACATGAAGCCACCATAAAGAGCTCCCTCTAGTCAAACCTGGGTTGATCCCAGTTTTAAGATAATTAAAAATGGCAATGAATTATTAGAAGCAGTGCCTGGGAGCCCATGCCAGTAATATTTCAAAATTAAAATAAAGGTGGCAAATGTGGTTTTGCTCTAGCAGGGGCTAAATTAGGCTGGTCACAGTTCTGGATTATTAGATAGAAAAGCCCAGTCCTGATGTGGAACAAAGGCGTCTCTAAAGTTTCACTTCATGGATTTCTTAAACAAAAGGAATACAGGGTAGCTGCAGAGAAGAAAAATGGGTAACACTGTAGCCAAGGCCTGAGCAATGGGTGTGGTCTGTGCATCCACAAGCACAGCCTCTAGCTGTTACATAAGCACCCCAGTCTCCTCTTCTCCATCCAGGCTCCTATTAAACAGGCGCAACGCATGCGTGTACATCTCCATAATACAAGCTGAGGATTAGTAAGCCCCACGCCCTGGCTGTCTGCTCAGTTCCTCCACTGCCAGTGCGCTGTCCTTCCAGATTCTATCTGTATGCAGCATCTGGCCCAAGGCAGCACCTGGCTCCCTCCCCTCCTTGCCTTTGCAAAATTTCTTTCTTCTTTCTGAGATGTTTTTATTTCAGTTCACCCTCAGGGAGCAAAGGGTGAAAGCTGTCCAGCTGTGTGTGGACAATCAGTGTGTAGACAATCAACCCTGGCCTGGACTCTCCTGTGCCCTCAGAAATACTGTAAACAGCACACACACACACACACACACACACACACACACACACACACGCACCTTTATTTGATTATTTAATCTGGAAAACAGTCAATTCAGGATTCCAGGATGTTAGAAACAAAAGCTTTGTTAACTAACTAGGAGGCTTTAAATGGTGACATGCAGATATGATGCTGCCCACTCTTAGCTGACATCATCTGCAGGAAGCCACACTTAAGTGCTAACCCTCCCATTGGAAGTAGAACATTGTTAATTGCAATGGTTCTTTTAAAGTTGAGGAGCTGACAGCCGAAGCCGTAATCCTCATTCTGAGAGGACAAGAGGGAGATCCATGCCATGTGCTTTTGGGAGCTTGGAGCTGCTCACGACCGACAGGCCGCTCCTAAACCCATCACTTCACTTCGTCATCATAGCCTGCAGATCGAAGGAGGGTGGAGAGTGGTCAAGTAGCCAAGCTGAAGGAACAAGGTCACTGGTTCTTGAAGCAGGGACTGGGCCAGCAGCAGCAGCAGCCTGGTTCCTAGAGAGTCTTAGGGCAGAAGCCCGAGCCCTGGCATCCCGATATGCTAAGCTCAGCCACTGTCTTCACATGGCAAGAAAGAAAACAAGCAGTGCAGAGAAAAGAGATTTTCTCGGTGTGGCCATGCTGGGAAGATGGGGAGATAAGGGGTCCTATGACTCCAAGCCTGTCTTTGGAGTACTGAAGTAGGGGACCCAGGGTATGTATAACTAAGCAGTTTTTGTCTGTATGTGATGTCTGTGATTGCTTCTTCAGCTTCAGTCCTGCAAGGTGGTTGAACTTGCTTGAGGGGACAGGGTAGAAGCCACACTGACTAAAAACTGCCCTCCTCTGGGAGACAGTCTGTCTCGCCAGTTTGTTCTTCTTAAATCCAACATGATTGCAGGCTTAGGACAATGACTAATTTCTGTTTCTTCAGCCTTCTGGGAGCTAGGTAGACAGCCCTGCTTGAGTGGTAAACACATCAACCTGCAGCAGCCAGCTGTGGGTGATGCAGAGGAAAGATGGAGATACTGGGCTTTCAGCCCTCACTGAGTCATCAGGGGAGCTGTGAGAAGTCAGAGCTTCTAAATGGGGGTGGAGGAGGGGAAGGTGCAGGGGGTGGTGAGGGGGAGGGGTAGCTCTGAGGGTCTGCTATGCCCAGGCAACTGGAATCTTTGGTATGCTCAGAATTCTTGAGTGTTTCACCGAGGACTGTGTGTGATTCCTCTGCCCTTGCAGATGTGAGAAGTGTAAAGTGCTTCTCAGTCTCACCAGTCCCAGGAGAAGGGGTCTCACTCAGCTCTGGCACTCAGGTGACTTAGAGGGACTCTGTTGGGAGCTGTGAACCCCCCAGATCCTGAATTTCTGGTAAACAACTTGTAATGTTTGCAGCTGCTCTGAGCAGGAGACCCTCAGGAGTTCCTGATGGCAGGGGAGTGGTTTCTGGTGGGTTTGGCTGGGGAGTGGCTATCAATTAAGGATCCCTATAGACACAATAATGGGGGCATTCCTGTTTCAAGGATGACCTGTGTCTCTGTCTGTCTGTGTCTGTGTGTCTTTGTGTGTTTCAATCTCCAGCCCCTTGCCAGTTTCACCAACTGTGTGGTAGCACATAGAGTGCAGATGGGCGTGGTGCGCTACAGAACTCACATCAAACTACGCTTTCTTCAAAAATTCAAGGACAGAATTCCTCATCTTCCATCTCGCTTTAGCTTGGCTTCTTCGGGTTAGGCTACCTGGACCCTTTCAGCTTCATTGCAAAACGGGTGACTGAGTACCCCTTCCTAAACCCAGAATGGCCGAGTGTTTAAAAAGGAGACCGTATTGGAAAACTTGAGGGACTTTTACTTCTCTTTGCCTCCCGGACCTTACACTAGGATGTGGCAGGGACCATGAATGCAGAGAGAAGGCAGCTCTCTGGCTCACAGGAAGCTTATACCCCAGCCCGAAGGATGGGGAGTCCATGGTGGCTGTAGACATCCACATCTCCCCAGAACCAGTGCTGGACCCGGATGTTCACCTGCAGACATATAGACGGGAGGTTTACAAGCCATAGGGGCTCTCAGTGGGAGAGAGATGTTCATCCTTGCTTCAAAGGGATACTTAAGGGCATAGGAACAGAGCTAGGTTGGTAGTGAGATACAAAGATTTGGGTGTACACCAGTGTAATCAGTTAGTTATCATATTAGCTAGCTGCTTTCTGTCAAATATATCACCCTGTCTGGACATCCAGGGGACAGATGCTCTGTGCTCCTGGTGGGTGCCTCCCATCATCACTCCTGGGTGTGCTCGTCTGTATCCTAGGCAGGCCCTGCTGGGGGCACACTGTGGACATTCCGTGGTCAAGAGAGCATAGTCTGCATTTGGAAGGTGAGAACTTGCAAATGTGTGTGGAATCTCAGCAGCCCCTGTTCAAGCACCGAACTGCAGCAGAGCAGACTTGGTGGGCGTGTGGTTTTGTCCTGAGTCATGCACAGAGGTCTCTCTCCTTGTCCCACTATGACATTTGACTTTTCTCTGAGATTCCGAAGCCCCTCTCCCTCACACCTTTACTCTCCCAGTCCTCCTTATGGGCCCCTTTCACTGCTGTGAACCTGTAGCTGCTGCTACGAAAAGGCCAAGCCTTCTTCCTCTATCTCCACTCTGCCAAGGAGGTGCTCTATGGAGGAATGGAGGGAGGGACAGAGGGAGGGAGGGACAGAGAGGGAGGGAGGGAAGGAGGGAAGGAGGGAGAGCATCATATATGGCATGGGCAGCACCTTTCTTTTTCCTTCCTTTGCTTTCCTTTCCTGGATTCACTTACCCAGTTCACTTCCTTCTTGATGCACAGGTCTCTCTGCTACCCACCCGAGAGACCCCCTTCTCAGTCCCAGAATGTCTCTGCAGATGTTTGGATGGGTGTCTATCAAGGATACTCTGAGAATTACTTCCCTTCCACCCACAGCACTGTGAGTATCTAGCAAAAGTGCCAGCGTCATCAGCTTAACTGAAGTCTGCTGTGTTCAACAAGGGTGTCTGAGTTGGAAAAGGCTCCTCTGAATCCTGCTCCATCCTCTCATCATTACTGGAAGCCTTGCAGGAGCATCACCTCACTGTGCTGCCAGGGCTCTTAACGTGTCATAGGACCTTCCTTCTTGACGGGAGAGGGGAGAGGCTGGGCAGGGGGCAGGGTGGTGGTGCGGAAATCATGTAGGAATCTTCATGTAATGGCTTTCTCTCAGCAACCTATCTGACATTGTAAAATCAGTATTGGAGATTCGGTTCAAGACACTGGGACTTCTTATTAATTACAAAAGCTTGGCCTTTGGCTTAGGTTGTCCCACTAGTTCTTATAACTTAAATTAACCCATTTATTTTAATCTAAGTTCATTTGTGTGGCTTTTTACCTCATCTCTCCATACTGCCCACGTGACTTCCTCTGTGTCTGGCTGCGGGTAACTCTGCCTTTCTTCCCAGAATCCTCTCTGTCCCTGGAAGTTCCACCTAACCTCTTTATAGCCATTGGCCATTCAGTTTTTTTTTTTTTTTTTTTTTTTTTTTTTTTTTTTTTTTTTTTTTTTTTTTTTGGTTTTTCGAGACAGGGTTTCTCTGTGGCTTTGAAGCCTGTCCTGGAACTAGCTCTGTAGACCAGGCTGGTCTCGAACTCACAGAGATCCGCCTGCCTCTGCCTCCCGAGTGCTGGGATTAAAGGTGTGCGCCACCATCGCCCGGCCGCCATTCAGTTTTTTTATGACACCAATCATGGCAGTACATTTCCCCAAAGTGTACAAATACCCTACAAACCTCTTTCAACTCTTCTTCAGATAGTGAGCTGTGCACACCAGAACATCTGTCATTTCTAAGGAGATGCTGACCCCAGGTGGCAGGCACCTGTCCTGGAACGGAGCTCAAAGGCACCTTACCTCCCTCCTGCCATGACCCTGTAAAGTCTCCTTTTCCCACTCTGCCCAACTCTACTACAAAGAACCAAAGGATGAGCTGGTTCTGAGAAACTTGAGGCAAGAGCAGAGCTTGCATCTGGGTTTTTATGTCGGGTTGGAGGGTGAGGTTCAGAGAAGAGACAGCTGGCAGGAATGCTGGCTACTACCAGGCTGTGGCTGAGAGCATGCATGGGCTGGGCACTGACTAACATTAGGAGAGAGGGATTTGCTGCCTTAGTAAACCCAGGACACTGGGGTAGAGACCGCACGAGGAGAGCTCAGAGAAGATGGGAAAATCAGTTTTCAATAGCTCTCCAGTCTGAGCAGTGGGCGGACTGAGCAGAATCCCACGTCCTTGTAGAGAACGGAAAATTTCTTCCAGGTAGGTCCACAAGCAGTGTGGCTGCTCTTTAAACAGGCATGGGTGGGAGACCGCATCTTCGTCTTCTTGGTCTTTGAGAACACGAGTGTTTACAGACGACATGAGGTTTGTATACAGCCATTGTGTTTGCTTTTGCCAACTTGACACAAGCTAGAGTCACTGGGGAAGAAGTAACTTCAAATATAAAAACATCTCCACCAGATTGTAGGCAAATCTGTGGGGGTGCTTTCTGGATTAACGGTTGATGTGAGAGCGCCTAGCTCACCGTGGGCAGTGCTGCCCCTGGCCAGGTCATTCTGGGATGTATGAGAAAGCAGGCTGTGCAGGCCACAGAAGCAAGCCAGTGAGCTGCATTCCTCCATGGTTCCTGCCTCTGCTCCTGCTTGACTTCCTTCTCTGACTTCCCTCAGCGATGGGCTGCGATGGGGACGTGCAAGTCAATTAAACTCCTTCCTCCCCAAGTTGCTGCTGGATAGTCCTTTAACACAGTAAAGGAAGCAAGCCGGGTCATGGAGAGAAGAGGCTGCCTTTGCTAAGATGACATGGTTTTCCCTCACTATCCCCAGGACGTTTCTTTTCAGGCTGGCTTGCTGATCACTCCCACTTGCTCCTGAACATCTGGGCCTAAGGAGCCCATCATCGATTCTCTTGGATATGCGTGTCTCTATGAGAAAGTAAATGAAAGACATTTTTCTCCAAGAGACTGCCAGAAGCCAAAGGTAGTGTGGAGGATGCTTGTGTGATTCCTCTATTGATCTCAATGATAAATTACATTGTTCCAGTTGTCAGAAAAGCTTAATCTTGAGGGCTGAAGGCTGGCTGGTATTAACGACTACTGGATTCGGTGGGTTCTTCAAAATTCCACAGTGGTGTGGAGACATTCTTCGTCTCCCTGGAGATCTGTCTCAGTAGCCTTCACTCTTAACCAAGACTCTAAAACAATATTTTCAGAGTCCATGCCTTATCAGCACACACTTGACATTCTGAACACATTTGGCCCAAATTTACATAAAATGTAGGCTTAAATAATGAATATTCTTCACGTTGTCCCCAAAATGCTGATGAGTTTGCCATATACACTGTGTCCACCTGCCCCCACTCTCTCTGTTGGTGAGGCCCCAGCTAGGCACACTGTGTGACATCTTTGAAATAAGGAATTACGAGAACATTTGGAGGAGGCAGGTAGGTCCTTGTGCTTGTAGATAAGCACCAGGGGAGCCAGGAATGTTAAACATAGGGTTGTTTCTTCGAAGGGAGAGAGGTAGATAACCTGTTTTCCATCCTGGAGGCTGGGAGTGGACATAGTTAATAGCCTAGTGACTTTTGAGCTATCTGTGCCTGTGCCCAAGGCCACCGTGGACCCTCCCCCAGACCCTTATCTCGAGCTCATTTTTCTTGAGTCACCTCTCTTTGTAGAAGTTGCTGCTTGGGCTTTATAAGAGCATCTCTGTACTCATGCCTTAAGCTTTGTTGTGCACGTAGGATTGAGTTAATTATCACCAGGAAACTTCTGTCCAAATTGTGCTGGGCTTAAATACTCCTAAAAATAAACTACTTAATATCAGAATCTTGAAGTTTGGCCAGTACTGACTTCTGAGGCGTGTTTAACCAAACTGCCTTGTTACTTCTTGTGGACCACCCCTCTGCTGGCTGTGGTGGTGGCAGGGACCCCTGCAGACGCTTATGCAGGCTATATCTTAGCACACAAAGATAGACCACACCCATGATTGACTCGTGAAGTCAGGTAAGTACTCAAATGTCAGGTTCAAATATGAAAACATCCAGAACAGTCATTCTATAGTGTGTGTTGTATTCATCTTCTGAGAGTGTTGGAGAATGTGAATTAAAAGCGAAGTTAATCATTGCATGCCTGGGAGAGCCCTGTCTTGGTATTGTGACGTGTCTCAAAGCACAGCATTTCCTTGTTCAGAATGATCAAAAACTATCACGTGTGAGGACAGTGATTCTCCAAGTTCTCCTTTCTTCTTGGGAATATGGGGGTTTTCTGCGAGTCTAGCTTTCCAGGTGGATGAGGTCCCTGGCTACAGGTGAAGTCCCTGCTGTAAATGAGCTTGTGTTCTAATGTGTTTCTTTGACGTCTTACAGCAGGTTCCATTCTCCTGGATCACACTCTGTTGCTTGTATCATTAGGGATGGTTCATCTTGGTTTTAGACGTGGAATATCTCAAGTCCAAAATGAGTCTCTGATCCATGATCATAGGTTGTTTGTAGTTTGAAGACAATTAATGAAAATATTTCACAGCAGTTCCTAAAAAGAATAAATTAATCAATCTTCTTTGTTCAAAATGCATAAAGCAAAAATGGCTGGTACAATAGGCAGACATGCATGCTGCAGCCCACGACTGTGTGAGGAGACTGGAGAGTAACTTACATGCTAAAATTGTTATCAGAGGTCTCTGCTTCAGAAGACACCAGTGGAATAAGTTGCTTCTGAGGCAGAGGCCTTCAACACAGAGAGAACAGTGCCAGAATTGTGTCCTAACGCTGAGGTCCCAGTTAAGAGTTCTCTGGAATGATAGTATGCTATGAGTCACATTCTGGATTGCCTAGTCAAAAGTGCAGACTGAGCAGGACCCTGAGTCATGGCTGCAGGGGTGGGTCAGAACTGGAACGGGTCTTCAGTGAAGCCCAGTTGCTTCTGTGACCTCTCATCTATACCAACCGGAATTTGAGCCCTCGGGTCACACACCTGCCATGATTCCATTAAGCTGACGCAGAGGCCAGCATAACTCTGCCCTCCTCTTTTCACTCAATGAGGGATCAATGCTTACAATCTGTCCTGCAGCTTCAAATCTTTCTTCCTGAGGTTGAAAAGGCAGAGGTAGCTGACTAGGGGCCGCTTCTGGCTTCTAGAAGAGTGGGTAGATAACGGTCTGACCCTCAGTCTGTGGTTATCCGTGCATCCTCCTCTTGAAGTCCCTTCAGGAGAGGCCACTGCTGGATACTTTTCACAGGGGGTGGAAGTTAGTCCCTGTGTGCTCAGCCTGCCCACGTGCAGCCTTGGAAGAACAAAGGCGAACAGGAGTGCTGACCAGTCCTGCCCAAACCCTTGGTGAAAACTTTGAGGATGCTTTCGTGTGCATTTTGATATGGAACTAGCCCCACAGGATGAGATGGAAACAGATTTGGGAAAGGGAAGGATGTCTTTGGTGACATGAGTTGCTTCATGGTAGGAAATGTAATCATCTCTCCCCAGCACTCAGCTCCTTTCATCCACCCTGCAGAGAGAGGAGCTTTGGTGGTTACCTCCAAAAGTCTCTTGCAGGAGACATCTGCAATTCCTGCATTCCAGGTGCAAGAATGAGGAAATGGGAATACTGGATTCCTTTGGCAACTGCTATCTATCTTTCCTCCTGCTCAGTGGCTCGTGAACTGATAAGGATTCATGCCTGGCTCTCTGAGGGTCTTTTTGTTGTCTGGGTTCTCTGGGATTGTGAATTGTAGGCTGATTTTTCTTTGCTTTATATCTACAAGTCACTTATGAGTGAGTACATATGATATTTGTCTATCTGGGTCTGAGTTACCTCACTCAACATGATGTTTGCTAAATCCATCCATTTGCCCACAACTTTCAAGACATACATGGATATAATCTACTTGGGAAGTAGAAAAAGATAAGATCTCTGGAGTAAATTGGGAGTGTGGGGATCATGGGAAAGGGTAGAAGGAGCAGGCAGGGAAAGGGAGGGGAACAGAGAAAAATATATAGCTCAATAAAAACAGTAAAAAGAAAAAAATAATTACATAAAAAGGAACAAAATGCAATGGCCATAAAAAAGAAAACTAAAACAAAAGGAGCCCAGGGCCATCACATCCCATGGGGAGCCACAGGGGGCAGCACACAGCCTTGCAAAGGAATCTGTTGGGGCAGAAGAAGACCCAACCACTGACTTGAAAGACTCCATTTCCAATAACATGGCCAACCTGTAAAACACACACACACACACACACACACACACACACACACACACACATCTCAGTTCTGAAACCAAAATTGGGTGACAAAATATCTTCCACATGGTTAACTCAAATGACCAAAAGATTGCCATTTGGACAGACAAGCTTCTGAAGAGTCAGGCTGACTGGAGATAAATTCTATGGCTGTCTATTAATGCATTCACGTGATAAATTAGTGAGTGACTTGCCTCTGCATCTAAGATGTCCTAATCTTTGACCTCCACGACCACAACTCGCATGAATGTTTTGCCAAATAGTCACTATTTTTATACTCCATAGTTCTGTAGACTAGAAAGTCTGTGATCAAGGTTCCAGTACATTCACTTCTTGGTGAACGCTTGTTTTGGGGTTGCCAGGTAACTGTCTTCTCACTATATGCTCACACTGCATGACAATTGAATGACTCTCTCTTGTGTCTCTTGTAAGAGAATTAATCACATCATGAAATCACATCAGACCCCCTAGCAGTATCTGAGAACCAGCATATTGGGATTCAATTTGAACTCTGGAGGACAGGATCAGTCCACCTGAGAGAGCCCTTGTTTAGCTTGGACAGGGTTTATTAACTACTTGTGTGTGTGCGCACACGCACATGTGCGTACACGCACCTTCCCCTGAGTTGTGCTTGCTCCGGCTCATCTCTTCACAGTTGCCAGTTCTCTTCCACTCTGCTCCCTCGGTACTTAAATCTTACTGGTTCCTGCAGGTGGTTGAGAGTGAGACCTCCAAAATGGCCATCCTCATGATAAAGGAGCCAGGATACTGTCGTGATTTACAGATCTCATCCTTGTCAGGGCCGTTGATCACTTACTGTCTTTGGTGATCTACTGATGATCATTAAACTTGGTGTGGGATAGCTGAGAAAATGTATGTTTATTGTCTTTAGATTGGTACAAACCTTATCTGTGTTTATCTAGGCATCAGACTTTACCAAAAGGGGAGGCCCTTGAAGCTGGAAGAGATATTTGGGAGCATCTAAGCCCCTGAATTTGCTGTTAATTGAACTGGTAGTAATGGGATACAGCTGAAATTCTGAGTCTGCAGCTCTCTACTTGTAGCTATCCCCTTTGAATATATCATGGAAAACAGTGAGTGCATTCCTTCCCAGAACTAACCCCCCAAAGCCCACATCTCATGGATCCTGAGGTCTGACTGGTTATACGTGAAGCATGTGCAAACAAAGCATGCTCAATGCCTCATGGTTGGGGGAGTCTACAATATATACAGATCTGTAGGTGCACCCCTGAATGGTCCTGGGGAGGGAACTTCGGCTCTACCCACTTCAGTGAATACCAAGTGGAGCTGAGCGATAGATACGTGATGACATAAGTGGGAGCAGCGATTTTAGAGAAGATACGAGGTAGGGGGCTGGCAAGAGAGGCTTGACATTCCCTGGACACTGCTGTTGGACAGTCAGGAAAATGCCTCAGACTCAGGGGACCACTGATGACCACAGGACATCCGTGCCAAGTCCCTAGCGGCCTTGGCTGAATCCCTTAGGATGCTAGAGGCGCTATCAGAGAAAGTCACGTGCACAGCGACACTAAAAATAAACCCAGAAGTAGCGCTCATTTGGCCTCTTCAGCTTCCCTGGCAGACTTTTAGTACAAGTTTTTGTACTTAGAGCTTGATTCTTCTCATGCTCTTGACCTTGGAAGTTACCAGCACACGCCCAAGGACAATCAGAGAACCGTGCTGCATGACCCCAGATTCAATTCTGAAATAAATCTTTAGTTTAACCAAGGTTTGTTGTGGCACCAGCTCCATTCAGGGGGCTGAATGTGTGGTTGTAAAGCTAGGGACAAGCATTCCATCCTTCTGAGGATCTGTTTCAGGGGATGGAGCCTGTCAAGGAGAAGACAAATGGGAAGTTCACTCAGGCAATTACTAGATTACTAGATATTTTAAAGCTTCATTCTGCTGTTCCATAAATTAAGGCAATCCTGTTTCACAACTTTTGGAGCCCTGTATATAAACCTTGAACGTGTTGCTTGTTTCTTAGTCCTCTGTAAAAAAAAAAAAAAAAAAAAAAAGAAAGAAAGAAAAAAACAGTAATTACCCTCTGATAACTTATGTGCTTCGGATACCAAATCAAAGCAATTGATGTTGTTCAAAGTAGAGGGTAAAATTTGTTTTTCAAGTACTTTTATTCCAAGGGTGTGGCTGTGATACTTTAGACAGATTGAGAACTTTTGGTACTGTCTACTTGTATATTCTGAAGAAACTTCTTGATGAGTATCTGCCACTCAAAATCTCACCTTTAAATTACTTGATAAGTTTGGGTCCTAGATTTTGTTAAAGTGTGAACAATCTAAATGTACAGTAGCTTCCAGGAAGGGCTGTATCACTTACATTGTTTTAAATCTATCCAGTGAGTCCTGAGAAAGTTGACAGTGGAGCAGCTTCTGGATGGAGAATGACGAGATGGCGTGGGAAAGCAACGAGGAGAGCGGATAAACAGAACGTCTGCTCTCCTTAGCTGTAAGAAGGTCAGCCTGGTCACTCCACGAGTGAGAGGTCATGGACAGTGGCCATGTTCTGTATGAATCCACTTACGTGAAACACTGTGTAGGCAAAATCGTGCAGACAGGATGTCAATTAGGGGTTGCCAGAGGTGGGGCATCTGAGCGCTATAGGATGGAGTGTCTTTGTGGGTTGATGAAATGTTCTGGAATTGGTTGGTGGTGAGAACCGTGGATATGCCAGAACAGCCATGGAGGCAATTTGCTGCGTTCTGTCTTGATTTTGTGGAGCAGAAGAAAGCTCCACAGACATTTTTTATTGAGCTACACATTTTTTACCCTCCCTTCCTCCCCTTCTACCCTCTCCTGTGACCCCCAAGCTCCCAATTTACTCAAGAGATCTTTTTCTCCTTCCTATGTAGATCTATATATGTCTCTCTTAGGGTCCTCATTGTTGTCTAGGTTCTCTGGGATTGTGAATTGTGGGCTGATTTTTCTTTGCTTTATGTCTAAAAGCCACTTATGAGTGAATACATATTATATTTGACTTTCTGTGTCTGGGTTACCTCACTCAATATGATTTTTTCTAGATTCATCCATTTGCTTACAAATTTCAAATTTTCGTTTTTTGAGACAGATTTCTCTGTAGCTTTGCAGCCTGTCCTGGAACTAGCTCTTGTAGACCAGGCTGGCCTAAAACTGTCTCTGCTTCCTGAGTGCTGGGATTAAAGGCATGTGCTACCGCCACCTGGCTTAAAATGTCATTATTTTTTCTGCTGTGTAGTCCTTCATTGTGTAAACGTACCACATTTTCTTTATTCATTCTTCGGTCGAGGGGCTTTTAGGTTGTTTCCAGGTTCTGACTATTACAATTAACGCTGTTGTGAACATAACTGAGCACGTGTCATTGTGGTGCGATTGAGCCTCCTTTTGGTAGATTCCCAAAAGTGATTTTGCTGGGTCTTGAGGTAGATTGTTTCTTAATTTTCTAAGAAATTACCATACTGATTTCCAAAGCTACTGTACAAGTTTTCCCTTCCTTCCTTCCTTCCTTCCTTCCTTCCTTCCTTCCTTCCTTCCTTCCTTCCTTCCTTCCTTCCTTCCTCCCTCCCTCCCTCCCTCCCTCCCTCCCTCTTTTTTTTTCCTTTCTTTCATCTGTGTTTGAATGTTTGCCTGCAAGTCCTCATACCACCTGCATGCAGTGCCTATGCAGGACACAAGAGGGCGTATATAGCTAGAACCGGATTTACAAATAATTCCCAGCCTCGATGTGGCTGCTGGGAATTGAACCTCAGTCCTTTAGAAGAACAGTCAATGCTCTCAAGCATAGAACCATCACTAGATCTCCAGCCTACCAATTTTTAATGCTGTGCAGTTTGGGGATAGCTGGTTATTACTCAGATCAATTCCTCATCAGTTTTAGGGTCTGGACACATGGGTAGTGCTCATGAGTGAAGGTCATTTGTTTCTCTGAGCTCAGTCCTGGACCATCCACGACTAGTCTCCAAGAACCCACACATGCTGCATGAAAGACCCAGAAAAAGAGGAAAAGGCTGTAAGGTTCCATCTGCAATTGATTTTCCACACACTTAGAGATAAGCTGATCACAATCCATTCAAAGAGAAGTAGGGAAGGGGAAGTCCGCAGCCTTGTGGGAATGTACCGGGTCCCATGCCGTGTGAAAGCTGGGTAATTACAAGATGAGTCATGTCAGCAAGAAACAAAGGCATGGAGGATCCCACCAATGGAGGAGGCTGGAGCGGGGCCTGGTGGGAGGGGCCTGGTGGGACAGAACTCAGGGTGTGGGTGGGCAGGCTGGGAAAAATATGCTAATATTTAGCCTCATCCGTAGCTCATTCCCTTGTTGCTAATTGTAGCCTTCCGGCTCTCTCATCACAGTAAATTTTGCCTGCGTGGGTTGGTAGATTAATTGCCTTCCTCGGTTATGTGGTTTTGAGATTTTAGCCTACCTCCAACTCCTTCCATTATCAAGGATTCGGCTCTCTGGAGAGTCACACAGCTCTCTTCTGACCTCAGACCTTTCCAGAGGGGGGATGGAAATGCCAAAATGGAGATGCCGAACTCCTTAATACAAATCAGAGGCCAATTGATAACTGTTTTATAATTTGGGCTTTGTGAACAATTTATGTCTTTTCATGAAACAGGGCAATTAGCACCAAAAGGGTCCTGCTTCCAAAAAGGCTTAATGGCATTTTTTTGAGATTAAAAAAAGAAATGTATCTGTAGGTTTAGCTGTGAGTTCTAGACCTGACTCTGGAAAGTGGCTACAGCAACAGCCCTGGAGAAGCCCAGGGGGCATTTAGATGGGTCTGTTGCGTCTAAGAAGGAACATGGGTATACAGCCTCCTGAGATGTGTTCATTGAGACCTGACGACTGTAGAGGAGCAGTGGCAGTGTGGTCTAGAACTCTCCAGCGACCTCTGCTCCTGGGCCGCTCTGACAATGGGCCGGAGAGCTGGACTTGCATCCTGTCTGCCATGACTGCTGCCTGTGGTGAGGCAGGCTCTTCCGGACTCCTAAGAAAGGAGCAGGATGCTCACCTTAATAGACCTGGATGGAGATGGGTGGTCCTTGGACCTCCCACAGGGCAGAGAAACCTGCTTGCTCTTTGGGCTGAGGAGGAAGGAAGACTTGATTGGGGGAGGGGGAGGGAATGGGAGGTGGTGGCGGGGAAGAGGCAGAAATCTTTAATAATTAAATAAATTAATTAATAAAAAAAGAAAAAAAAAACAAACCATTTACCCACAAAAAAAAATTTCCTTTGGAATTACCGATTCAGATGAATTGTGCATATTTGAACCGCATGGTAAATATTTCACTATAAAATAAAGAATTATTTCAAATTGCAAAAAAAAAAAAAAAAAAAGAAAGGAGCAGGAATCACAGTGGATCATTCAAGAGCCGACCCAAGATTCATCCTCATGAAGTCGTGTATGTTGCCGACTCTCCAGGCTGGGCCGTCATTACCAATGCCACCATGCATATTCATAAGGTTTCCAGTGAATATGGTTTCAATTTTCCTGTGCTTATACATAAAGGTTTCTTAGCTGTGTCGTGTGATAAATCTGTTACGCTACTTGAGGGGCAGCCAAGCTGCTTTCCACAGGGGCTGGCTGCGGCATTTTGCATTCTCAGTTCTTGGAGCTTAAAGACTTTATAATGAACTTGTTATTGTAGCTCTCTCTGCTCGTGGGTGTGAAGTGCTGGCTCTCTGTGGCGTTAGCTTGCAGTTCCCTGATGATTAATAACATTTACCAGCTCTTTATCATCTTAGTGCCTATTTGTAGATCTTTGGGAAAACAGAGAAGAATATTTTTTGTGTGAGTTTTTTTTTTTTTTTTTAATTTGAGCTATTTGCCCTTTTGCTATTTTTAAAAGTTTTGCAGTTTCTGGATAGAAGGCCTTGCCTTTATCTTTCTGGGCCATTGTGTTACCTGGTTGCTTTCTGACTTGGGATGTTGGTAGACCATTATAAATGTGTTAAGTTGAGAATATCATTAAACTAAAAACTCATTTCATGTATCCCCCCACCCCCTTACCAACATCATGGTTTAGGCTAGTATGCATCTTCCATGTTCTGAACACTTACTTCAGCCCACAGATAGGTGTGGCCATCAGCCAGGAAGCCCACACTGTGCACATTGTGATAGAGTACTGTGTGGCTCGTGGAATGTACTTAGTGCCATGATGAAAAGGAGGCAAGAACAGGCGTGTGGGGGTAGCTTTGCAGCACAGTGCAGTTAAAAACATGCTAAGTCACAGTGGGGTCAAGTCTACCTTCTACCAGAATGAGAAATCCATAGACCAGTGCTTACCTAACTGCTCTCGAACCTGAGAAGTTGAGGAATGTCAACCAAAGAAGCCAAGTTGTGTTGGCTCAGCCTTGGCAGCATCGGTCCTTAGGTGGTGAAGGATTAGAAAGGAGGAGAGTCCCTCATGGTGGTGAAGATGTGGTAGAGAAGCTGTGTCCTGCTCTGCATCCAGAAGCGGGGACCAAAGGGGTTGGCATTTTTATGTCCTCTCAAGGGCACACCTCTACCGATACAAACTCCTTTTAGAAGGTGAAGCATCACCTGTTAAAGGTTCCGCCACTTTCCAGTAGTGCCACATGCTGGAGACAAAATCCTAAGTGCATGGGCCTCCGGGGATAGTGAGGTCCAGAGTCCACTTCCTTCCCTCCTGCCTCTTCCTTCCCTCTTTGTGCGTGTGTGAGTGTCTCTGTGTAGTGTAGTGTGTATGTGTCTATATGTGATACATGTCTGTGTAGAATATGTCTGTGAGTGTACCCATCTCTGTGTGTATCGGGAGAATAGAGGTGGTCATGTAGAACACCACACACACACACACACATGAATGGCTCTCATGTAGCCTCAGATTTGATGTGTGGACAGCAATGACCCCTAACTTCCGATGCTACCACCTCTACCTCTCAAATGCTGGGATTATAGGCGTGGACCACCACACCTGAGCCAACTTCACTCTTTCGCTCCGTGGTTTGTTTGAATGTCTGGTTTTGGAAACATGATCCTATTCCACTGAATTGTCCTGGTCCAAATTTCAGAGTAAATGAAATCTATTATCTGACCTTTTTGTTTTTTCTAATTTCATAGTTTTAGATTACTTTCTACTGATTTCCACTGGGTAGTATTTCTTAAAATTTTCCTGGACTTTAACTCTTTTTATCAGAAATGATCTGAAAATAGGTACAAATGCTGGGTGTTGAAAAGCCTTAACTGTGGGTTCTGCAAGCAAACATACCTGCAATGACCCAGTGACTTTGTGGTTACTGTCCCACTGTGGATGAACGCTAAAGTCCTCTTACTATTTATAGCTGAAGTTGGACTTGGGCCAGGTCACCCTGGGCATCCTCTGCATATTCACGGGATTCTGGATTGTGTACTTTGTGTGATCTGGTGGTAGATTTGTCTTCATGGAACCATCACTGTTTATTAGATTCCTGTCCCTGTTTCCCTATGAATGGATACAAACATGCTCAGGTGTGAGTGTGGCACCCATGGCTGAGCCAGGGTGAAAGCTCTCTCAGCAGCACCTGGCACTGGCTTTCCTTGGAGGGCATGAGCTGCTCCTGGAGGGTGTGCCTGGAGTTTCTTTTGACATAAAGATCACATTACATGAACCATCCCAAAGGATGATGTTTCAGAGTGGAGAATTATCCTCCCTGGAGTAGTGGAACTACATTGTAGAACTCACCCCTAAAAGCAAACTTGGTAACTTTATAAAATTCCATTAATTCCTCTGGTACCACTACCCATATAACCAGTTCAGGAATGCTGGGAAATTCCAGGAGAGTAGTCAGGTATCTGTAACAATCCAGGATGGCTCTATAGTGATATTTTATTTGTGTTTTCATAAATAAAGCTTGCCTGAAGATTGGAGTGCAGAACTAAGCTATTAGAGGCCAGAGAGTGATGGCACACACCTTTAATCCCAGGACTCAAGGCCACCCTTGCTTGTTTCTAGGGAGCACCATAAGGAATGTCTCCTGGCTCAGCAGAATGTGACCTCTGGGGATGAGATGATTGGCACATGGGGGCAGAAGGCAGTCCCAGAGGCAGGGGCTTGATTCTATGCCTGACAATCTCTGTATAAAGGAAGTGCCCACATCCACTGTCTCCCATCATGCCAACTGCTCAGTTCACACTGCCTGTCGAGCAGGATGCCAGGGTCGAAACAGGGCAAAAACAAAGTCACTCCAGAGGTGACATGTTTCCAATTACAGAAGTTCAGTCCACCATTATCATCATGGAGGGAAACATGAGGGTATGCAGACAGGCATGGTGCTGGAGCTGAGAGTCTTACATCTTGACAGGCAACAGGAAGTCAACTGACAATCACACTGAGTGAAGCTTGAGAAAAGAGGCCTCAAAGCCCGCCCCACAGTGACACACTTCCTCCATCAAGACCTCACCTCCTAATAGTGTCCCTCTCTTTGAGTGCCATTTCTTTCAAACCACCACACATGACCTTTGTTTGCAGCGGTGGGAGGGACTGGTGGCTATTCTCTTATGAGCAGTGGTCCTACTGCATCATGGTCCTGCCCTCATGACCTCATCAGACTTCTCTGAGCTCATTTAAAATCCTGTTTCTAAAGTCAACTACACCGGAGTTAAGCGAATCAGTGTGTGGACTTGGGGAACACACATAATTCCATGAATAACATGGACTGGGGGAAGAGTTCTTAAGCTTCCTTAGGATCCTGGAAACAATAGCAACAAGGGCAGAAGCAGGGCCAAGCACTGTGAATTCCAGAACAATCACAGTCACTTAAGAGTGAGGGAAGAGAGTATAATTAAACAAATACTTGGTCCATTTCCTCTCAGTGAGTGATACATTGCCAAGGTAACGAGGGAGGTTTGGATATATCCCAGCTACTGAAGAAAACAGAGCCGTGTGACCTCATTTGTATTGGTAGATGCTGCCTTCAGGGAGGACAGCTCTGTGATATCAAATGCCTCTACAGAAGGCACAGAGTTCAGTGCGAGCGAGAGTTGGCAGCTAATTGCATCCCTTGGCACAGAGACACACGAAGCAATGAGCCAGAGGAAGCAAATCTCCTGGGATTTGGAGAGACATAGGCAGCATGCCTTCCTCGGCCCTGAAAAGAGGGTGGCGGTGATCAGATGTATAAGCACAGCAGGCAGACTCAGTGGAGCCTCTGTACCCCAGGCTACCTGCCTAGGAGCACAGCAGGGCCCAGCTCTTTCTACACTCCTAGTCATGGGGCACACAATGACACAATGGCTGCTAGCTCATCCTTCACTTCAGATTAGCAATCCCCTGATCCTCTGTGGGTCTTAGTTCCCAGCTGAAGAGACAGCTTAACCCAGCTGTCAAAAGCACATCTCCATCCTGTGAGCATGGCTCGGTGCTAGCCCCAGGTGGGTGCCCTGAGCTGAGCTTCTCCGCTCATGCACCCAGGCACGAGTGAGGGAGCTGGGTTGCTTTCAGATCCAGTCAAGAGGCACATGCATGTAGAAACGGCTGCTGTAGGGAGACACTGACAAGAAGCTCCCAGTCTACATATCTCCTCCTTTCCCAAGTAGCCAGGTAGCCCTGGACTCTATAGACCCAGCCTCTTCCTGCTCTGCCTGTGACATGGAGTCTGGGTCTGGGCATGAGGATTTCAGCAGCAAAGGCCAAAATGATCCCTGAAAAACCTACAGAATCTCTTCACATTTTCTTTCTGTTTCGAAGCAACACTTTCCCACCAGCTAGCTACCTGATGAGTGACATCCTAATTTCAAGGTTGGTTCATGACATTGAGTTGCTCAGTGGTTAAGAGCACATTTCACTCTTCCAGAAGACCCAGGTTTGATTCCCAGCTCCCACATGGCTGCTACTAACCGTCTCCAACTGCAGTTTCAGGGATCTGGCACCATTTCTGGCCTATGCAAGCATTGCATTGAATGCACAAAGTACACAGACACAGATGCTAGCAAAATACCTAACATAAAATAATTTTTTTAAAAAATTAGCTCAATGATAGTAAAACAGAATGGCTTAGAATTTTTGAGAACTCACAGGGATTGGATTCATTGTTTTATAGATGATAAAACCAACAAGTAGAGTCCAAGCTGATGTAACACTCCTGTTTCACCACGGGTCCTAGGGCAGGGCTGACACAGTAGAGGACCTTGTAAAGGGAGGCAAGATCAGTAGCCCTGTAGTGCTCTTCAGAGCCTTGCAGTGGCAGTGCACCAAACAGCCTGCACTGCCGATGACCACATGGACCCACACAGCCAGAACTCCTCCCCTGCCTCGCGGATATCATGCACTGCTCTAGCCAGTGGACAATGACCACACAGAACTACCCGTCCAGAACTCCTCCCCTGCCTCGTGGATATCATGCATTGCTCTAGCCAGAGGACTGTGTGCTAAAACGCCAATGTTCTCACTGAGAGCAGAAGCGCAGAGGAAGCAGACATGTCCAGTCAGCAAGTAAGCATGTCATTTGTTCTACTGGGCCAATGGAGCAGTATGTCCATGTAGGAAGCTGGAAAAAACAATCCATAAGGCACTGTGCAGTCCACATAGGAAATGGATAGTGTGAAGTCTAGGTTGTTATGGTAACATGAAAGGGAAGGTGTGCAGTGAGGATGTGGTGGCTCAAGAGAAGGATAACTGTCGAGTCACACTCCGTCCTGCTGGGTACCTCCTAAATACTGTGGGATTCATTCACACTTGGGCCACTGCCTTAGAAGTCAGGGGCAGGGTAGATGAGAATACACTGGAGGAATATGACATGGATGGGGAATGTGAGCTGATCAGCATCCTCGTGAATTCAACCTGAGATGTGTGTAGCACTAGCCTGCTGCCTGATGGGTATGCCTCAAGCAGCTAGTCAGATAAATCGTTCATCTCTGGTAATTCACAGAAGATATGAGCTCCCATGACTACTTCTGGCCATGGGAAAACATCTGGTAGGTCGGAAACACAAGACAGGTTGTGGTCTGGTTTGCAGAAGGCGGGGAGCTACTCCAGGTAGGTATGTGTCATGCATGTAAGTCTTGTACTGCCCTCATCCAGAGTGTGCATGTCATGAGCCCTTTCGTAATTTCAAGGAGATTCCATTTGATAATGGCACACGTCCACATCCTAGGATTAACCCAGACACGACGGCAAAGCTTCCTGATCTGGGTGCTAGCAAGTATGACTAGCCGAAGTGTAAGGGGGGAAAGACCTTGATAGTGTTGAATTGAAGATAGCTAAAATCAGTTAATATGAAAAGAATTGGCTTCAAATACACCTAAGCCACACTTAAGTGTTGATTCTGTAGAGTTGAACATGCATGTAGAAACAAAGCAGAATTTATAGGTTGTGTTTTCGGTCTCTCTTCTCAGTACTCATTGATGGTGCTCTTTTGGGGGAGGTTTTAGGGAAATATAGAGTCTTGTTTGAGAAAACACACCATTGCGGTATGCTGTGAGGGTTTAGAGCCTCACCCAGCTTCTAGGTCACTCTCTCTGCTTCTCAAATTAGGGTGGAAATGTGATCCATCTTTCAGGTTCTTGCTCCAGCTGACTACTGCCATGCTTCCTTACCATGACTGACTCATCCTTCTGAAATTCAAATAAACTCTTCATTCTGTAAGGTACCTTAGCCATGGTATCTTTATCACAACAACAAAAGGATGAGTTAGAATTTTCTATTTTGTTAGAAAGGAGGACATTTTCAGGTAAATGGTGGTGTTAGATTTCTGTGAAGTAGCTGATGTATGAAGAGGACATGGGGCTCCAGTGAATGGCAGTGTGCACCACGTGAGTTCCTGCTAAGTAGGTAGATCAAGGGGAGGCCATTGCAGGCCCTCAGTGAATAGCAGTGTGGACCATACCAGGTATGAACCATGAGGAAAGTCTTTCCTGGCATCACCCGGGAGGTGGGTGACCTTGGCCACAGTCCAGGTTAGAGGAAGGAATGGAGGGCGTGCTTGGAGCTCTTTGCTGGTAGGGGTTCTGGAGGTGCCCTGGAAGGAGGGACTGCCAAGAACAGTGGCAAGCTCTCTGGTTTCGAAAACTTTGAGTATGGCCCCAAGTTAGGGCAGACATGAGGAATACCTATGGACGTAGAGGGGAAGGAGGAGGCTAGCCTGGAGTACCCTGTGGTGGAGAGCCTGTGCTTGCCACAGGACAGACAGTGCTCAAGGTGCAGAGGAATTTTATAATGTGATGGTGTCCACTGTGTGGGGCTGAAGGAATCCATGTGAGAAGCAGCACTGGCTTTCACAACCAGGAGGGTTTATTGCCTCTTTTAACAGCTATCTCATGGGAAGGTTCAGGGTATATGCCAGAAGTTATGGGTGAGGAGGGGGTGTGTGATCATCTGTCAAATCTGACCATTTTCCTTCTAGAAGAGTTGATATTTTCTCTGTGCTAAGACAGAATGACCGTGAGGAGTTGGCCGCAATGTCTGCTCTGCTCTGTCTTATGTTCCAGTGTCCAGAAACTGTTACGTTGCCTTCTGGCCTCCCACGGGCTGAAATATTATAAACCTGGAATCCGCAGGGTGAAGTCAGACTGCACGATCTCTAGAGTGGCCCCTGGTAGGGGTCAGGAACCAACCACACCAGCAGGAATTTGTATTTATTTTGCCCTTGTTTAGGTTCTTGTCTGGGGTAGAGCCGAGTGGCTCACTGGGAGGCTCAGGGGCTGCCCTTTATTGGGAAGCCCTTCTGGTCTCTCTGCCTGTGGCTCACTCAGATTCAGCCAGAGAAGTCCCATCATGGGAAGGAATGGTTGGCCTTTCTCTTTGCATTTAGAGAAGAAACAGATATCAGGAATGTGTGGATAGGCCCCCAAACAAGGTGTCTTGGTAGGTGGACCTGTGGTCTCTATTCAGGTAGCATAGTCACTCTCTTTGCTCCCACTGGGGACCATTGCTTGTAAGATTCACCAGCCTCAGCCTCCTGAAGTAAATGAGAAGCAGTTCTAGGGGCATGACTTGTTTTTTTTTATTTTTATTTTCAGTTTATTTATTTATTTATTAAAGATTTCTGCCTCCTTCCCGCCACTGCCTCCCATTCCCTCCCCCTCCCCCAATCAAGTCCCCCTCCCTCGTCAGCCCTAAGAGCAATCAGGGTTCCCTGCCCTGTGGGAAGTCCAAGGACCACCCACCTCCATCCAGGTCTAGTAAGGTGAGCATCCAAACTGCCTAGGCTCCCACAAAGCCAGTACGTGCAGTAGGATCAAAAACCCATTGCCATTGTTCTTGAGTTCTCAGTAGTCCTCATTGTCTGCTATGTTCAGCGAGTCCGGTTTTATCCCTTGCTTTTTCAGACCCAGGCCAGCTGGCCTTGGTGAGTTCCTGATAGAACATCCCCATTGTCTCAGTGTGTGGGTGCACCCCTCGCGGTCCTGAGTTCCTTGCTCGTGCTGTCTCTCCTTCTGCTCCTGATTTGGACCTTGAGATTTCAGTCCGGTGCTCCAATGTGGGTCTCTGTCTCCTTTCATCACCTGATGAAGGTTAATATTCAGGAGGATGCCTATATGTTTTTCTTTGGGTTCACCTTCTTATGACTTAACTTATAGGATGAGGATGGGAAGCTTAGGGGAAAGAGGCATATCAGAGTTAGAGTACAAAGACCAGAGCCAAGAAAGACAAGCTTGCTTCCTGTTCTTCGGCCCAAGGTAGGAGTAGGTTAGCTCAAAACAGAGTCAAGAGGGCTTTGATGCGCCCCATGAGATACAGAGGCATGAGCACCTACCAGGAACAAAGCCAGGAGTGAAACGTGGCTGCTCTGGCTTCCCAGACAGGCTCAGCATTAGAAAGATAAGCAGTAAGGCTGGGTATAGGGTGGGGAAGGGTGAGTACTGTCATAGGAATTTTGGGGATATTGGAGAGACTTTCTTTATCTTAAAGTCTCCCACAGATGTCAGGCACTGAAATTGTTGGGTTAGTCCAGGAGGAATTGTTTGCCTCAGGGAGCATTGGTGGTTATCTATAGGGACAGAAAGGCAGACAGGGAGGAGAGGGTCTCCAGCTCTGGTTTGACCGGTTGGGGCTGGTTCCTCACTTTGTCTCACCACAATTTAGTTTTGTCTGACTCCCTCACAGCCCAGAATTCCTGGGGTCTGCATGTAGTCCAGATGGCTGTGGTTCCTGTTGCTGGAACATTCTGGGCTTACCCCATCAGGTTCCAAAAAAGCAGCGCCTGGCACGATTCCCAAGAGGCCAGTGAGACAGGACAATGGCTGTCTGCGGCTCTGCCATGGCTTCTGAAGACAATTGACAAAGGAGCAGAGAAAATCCCCACCTAAGCCCCTGTGATAAGGTGCAGCCAGGGTCCTGACTCACTGTGAAGTCGTCAGACACCAAGCATGTCGAGGCTGTAAGGAAGTCTCTCAACGCCCTTTGTCACCCATGTCTAACAGGACACCCCAGGATGACCAAAGGTCCTCGGAGCTCAGAACCACACAATGCTTCCCGAGCAGTACCATTGGCCATAGGTGAGGGAAGGGCCCTAAGAAAGGAGGGTGTGCTGAGCATCCTCATGGGGCCACGGCTAACCAGTAACAAACATTTTATATAGAGTGTTGGGGTGGTGAGGGTAGAAGGACAGGGCTCTGCCATCTACTTGGGATTGAGTTCATCTCTGTGGCATTCCTGTGCTCGGTACCTAGAACAATTTTCTGGCCCAAAGTGGACCACTTAAGTTGAAAAAGATTGAGAGATATCCCCTAATTAGGAAGAGATTATTTGATGACCCGATATTTCTGGAGACTGGAGAGTGAGTGTAAGTGGGGTCCAGGTTCAGTGGGTGGGGCCCCTGTCCAGTGGGTGGGTAGGTGGGTCCCTGCCCAGCAGGAAAGTCCAGCACTTTTCTTTAAGGAGACCCCGGGCTACCAGTGAGAGGCAACAGCATGTCTCTTTCTTTTGGAGTGCTCAGTGGCACTGGCAGATAGCTCAGGGGGTTGGAGCTGACTGAGAATGTCTGGCAGCGAGTCAAGAGAGCTGCAGTACTGTCCAGATAGGAGCATCCACCAAGGGAAAGAACCAGACAGAGTGGAATAAGAATATGTGCTGTGGCTGCTGTCACTGCTGGGCTCCTGCTTTCTGGTCCAAACCAGTTTTGCAGCTTGCAGCTTGAGGGTCTGGAAGTCACCTAGCTGTCCTGTGCACTCACCTCCTCCCTCTGAAACTGGAATGGCCCCTCAGAATGAGAGTCAAATATTCAGCACTGGTAGTCTCTTATCTCTGCTCCATACACAGTAGGCACTAACACATCCCAGCTGCACGCAGTCCTGGACAGTTGCATTCTCCAATGCTGATGGCAGAGAGCAGATAAAGACTCTCATCAGTCTTGTAAGAGCTCTTCTGTGCCCTTCTGAAGAAGCCTGGTGATGACCTGGAGAGGGGGTGCTTAGAAGGGCCCCAGTTTTCAGTTCTATTAGTCTGACTTTGGCAGGTTCAGTTCCCCTGTTCACTGTTTTCCCCGAGAGCAGAGCCACAGGCAGATGGTGGTTGCTCCATTCACATCTTCACCTTCTCAGAGGTCCATCCTCACTCTCAGCACCAAGTGGAAGGCGGTTCCTCCTTCACACCATTGCTCCATGGAGAAGCCAGCACCTGCCTGCCTGGTCCTACTCATGTGGAATCCTGCTGTGGGTGTCTGTGTCAATTTGTAACTGCGTATTATCGTGTTATGGGATTGGGACCACGTCTTTGTCATATTTGCTCTTTTCATACAACTAGGCCAACAGGTGTCTTAGGAGGAGCCAATGGAGAACATAACAGGTTCCCAAGCATCTGCTCTGTTGGCAGCGGCTTGGAAAGCTGCCTTAGAGGATTGGTGAACCAACAGGGCTGCGAAGTCAGGAGAGCTAGGACTCTGAAATGGGCCACACTAAACCATACAGCATCCTATAGAAACCTATAAACCCCCTTTCTGGTCTGTGTCTTCAGGGAGCACTTCATAGAGTTTCTCTCTTGATCTGTGTATAAAATGGGTTGTGGGATCTTTCCGTTCAGGTAGATGAGATGGTCTGTGTACTGGGAGCTATGGTGTGATCTTGCCCCAGCAGGGGACACTTTCAAACAAAGCAGTCTATGCTGGTTAAGTGGGCCAGTCATGAGGAGCTGGTATTCTTACAGTGGGCTGGTTGGTGAGTCCCTGTGGGAAGGGATCTGCCTCAGTCATGGGAACAGCAATGACTTCCCGTGGGCCCCTATTAGGGCTGGATACCTCTGAACCAGAGGGAGTGCTGTGGTGGTTATTCTGATTGGCCAGGGCATACGATAGTCAAGTAAATACCAGACAACATGCTCTGTCAACGTGCTTTCTAGACGTGATTAACACTTAATTATTAGTCTTAAAAGAAAGATTCTCCAACATGTGAGTGGACCTTAGCAGATCAGCCTAGGGGACCTACAGAAAAGACAGAGGTTCCCCCAGAAAAGACTGGGTCAACACTGAAACTATTACTTGGTTGGTAGAGGATGTGCTTCACACCAATGAAACTATGGTTCCATTCCTGGCACATCATAAGCCAGGCACAGTCCCACACCCTGATATCCCAGTACTTGAGGCGTGGAGGCAAGGGGGTGGCCAGAAGTTCATGGTCATCCTTGGCTAGACAGAGGATTAAAAGGCAGCTGAAATGAAAGTCACACCCAAGTTTGCAGTCTGATGTCTTTTGGGATTCACACTCAAAATGTCCACAACTTTGTTTCAGACTGCAGGTATCCACTATAGACCTCAAGGGGACCAAGCTCTGTAATCAGTGGCCAGTTGCTTGAATGACCTCTCTTCTCTCTACCGCCTGTGGGCTCTGCTTCTCAGCACAGCCTCACATAGAGCCAGTAGGGCCTGCTGCACAGATGATCTACATGGCCTTGTCACCTGTCACTGCCCATCTCTCTTGCAGCTCTATCTTCTCAGCAACAGGAGTAGAAAATGGCCCATGATGTTCTAAAACTCTCTTAGACATTGGTATCCTCTGCCAGCCCTTCCCCTCGGAAGCAAACCTCATGACAAACTATGATGCGATTTCAAAGCACACTGTACGATATAAAATTTATTATAAAATTTCAGCAAATATAAATATCTAGCCGCCTATTTGGAAGGCCTAGGTGGGGAGATCAGAAATAAGCACCAATAATGACAGAGAGGTACAGGGGTAGGTTGGAGGGTTGCCATGAGTCCTTCCATTTGAAGGTCGTTGGCCTCTGCTCTCAGCTCAGAAGTAAACTTACAGAATGGATTTTAAAACCACTCAACACACAAACCACAGCCTGGGGCTTAACACTAACAGCACATCAGTGACTTGGCTGGCATCGGTTACTGGGGACCCTGATGTTCCAGGGACACCTATATTCTCATGTAACCCATGCTTCTGATTCCTCCTTTAAAACAGAACAGCACTAAGAAATGGGTTGAAACAGTAACTCACTGTAAATAACCAAGAAAGAAAAAAAATATCAAAGTTGCTCCTCCAGGGCAAGATCTGGAAGTACAGAAAGCACCTTAGTGGGGATTTGGTTCTCCCATTTCCAAGTATGCAAAGTCCTAAGTCAGAGGCCCCAGCAGGTACCTGCTCTAGGGGCCACTGGGGTAGGAGAGAGCTATCTCAACCTGCCCCTCAGTGTCCACAAGCCTTTCACGATGACAGTGGAGCCCCCGAGGTTGGAGGGAGACCAGTGTGCTGGATGGCAGATGCTCTGAACCCTTTCCTGGTTCTTACACTTCTCTTTTTGGAAATACATCCAGCATTTGCTGTTAGTACTGCCTGTCTTTGGCATTTGGTTTGGCTGAATGCCAACACGGGGAACGGCTGCTTCCTGCGCACCATAGCACAGGCCCCTCCTGTCCATATGCAGGAGGTCACCCAGCGGGACCCCACTTTCCCACCTAACAGAAGATCAGAACATGCCCTTTGTGAGTGCAAATATGTGCTCCCATACTCAGAAACACATTGATGCACCCTGGGTCAGAAGCCCAACAATCCGTCTCCTTCCAGCTCCTGTCTTCCTGGATGCATCTCAATGTACACTGCACAGCTGTCTGGTCTGGCCTCTCTCTGCTGCTCTCAGGGGGCATCTTCTTGCTGCCGGGACCGGTCCTAGCTCACAGGTTGGATCTGGAGCAGGTGTTGCAACACTGCTTGCTGTAGAATCTGTGACTGCACATGCCATGGTGAGGTACTAGGTAACACCAGTGGAAGAGGTCTTGGCAGAAGGTGTCTAGAAATGAGAACACTGTGTTAGTCTGAGGCTCCTATGGGCAGCCCTGGACTCTGCCAGCGTCTCTGGTACACAGAGAAACGTGAGTTTGTTATAGCCAAGGAGGAGCTCCCCTCCAGACCAGTTATTGTTGGAGTATGAAATATCCCCTACAGACTGTTTGGGCTGAACTCTTTGTCCCCAGTTGGTGGTGATGTTATGGAAGGCTGTGGAACCTTAGGAAGTTGAAAAGGGTCCTGTAAGGGGTGGGTCTTGAAGTTGTATAATCTGACCCTCACTTCCTTTCTCTTTGCTGCTTTCGGACTATGAATGGATACAATGTGGCAAGCTCACACTCCTGCCACCATTTCCCTGATCCCTGCTGGATACAGTGTATCAAGCTGCTCATACTCCTGCCACCATTTCCCTGATCCCTGCTGGATACAATGTGTCAAGCTGCTCATACTCCTGCGACCATTTCCCTGATCCCTGCTGGATACAATGTGTCAAGCTGCTCACATTCCTGCTGCCATTTCCCTGACCCCTGCTGGATACAATGTAGCAAGCTTCTCACACTCCTGCCACCATTTCTCTGACCCCTGCTACCAGGACTGCACCCCTTGGAAATATAAGCCAAAGAAAACCCCAAGCTTCCTAAGATACTTCCTGTCAGGAATTTGGTCATAGCAATGAGACGGTAACTAACTTAAGGGGTAAATGGGGTTCGTGGGACCGTTGTTTCCATAAAGTCCTTCCTGTAAAACTGGGGTCTTCTGGCTCTAAATATGCTAGTGTGACTCCTTGCCCAGGAAGGATGTGTAAAACATGGACACTGAATGCCAATTGCCTAGTTCTCAGGGTTATCCAGCCCGGCTATAGGCTACCTCCGAAACAGTCTGCCTAAGACACTGCCCAGGAAGTCGGGGCATCAGGCTCAGCAATTGCCTGAGGCATTTTGTGCAGATACAGGGATGGTTTTTAGAGTCTACCCATGGAATAAGGAGGTTTTGTGCAGCTCAAGAATACTTTTGCTAAAACTGTCTTTCTAAATGCCACAAACTGTATATAAAAAGGGGTAAGCATATGCTTTTTAGAGGACAAACACATCACCAACGATTCTATTCCTTCTGCAATGGAATGAGAGTGGCAGTGACAGCATTGTGACTCTTTGGTTGTAAAAGTGGAAGAGATGAAGAGAGGGACAGAATATTACAGGTAGAAGACCCCGACTCCAGGGTGCTCCAGTCAGCACCCCATCTCCTGGGATCTTCTAAGAAACTTCTGCAGAAGTCCAGCTAAAAGGTTCCGACACTCACCTCTCTTCTCTGCAATAGGGCAGAAATGGGTGTTGCAGGCAGAGGAGATCTCTGGTTTCTGGTGCAGGAAGCAATCTGAGGCTGGCTGTCCCCCCAGCAGGCACTGCACAGTTCTCCTCTGCACACCACCCCCACAGCTGGCTGTGCACTGCAAAGCAAAGAACCACCGTCACATGCCGTCAGGACGTCAGCCAAGCTCAACTATTGGCATGCCACTTGTCAGAGGGCAGAGCTGTACACCGAAGCGATGGTAACAGGGACAAAGATCCCTGAAGTGAGATGATACTTGGCCCTTTCCCAGGACACCGCAAACCAGCCCCGTGATATATAGCTGCCCTGTGATGTGGCTGCCATCCCACCCTTCTCAGGAATCAAGAGAAGACAGCCTTGGTCTTTCAGGATGTGCTCCAGTGAGAATTTGATACTGCAACTTTTATTAAGGTTTCCTAGGAACAACACACTTGTTAAAAGCATTAGAGTATTGCATAAGGACACAGGTATCTGTGGATTGGCCTAGGATCTCCTCAAATTATAGACAGTGTGGAAAATGAAGACTCAGAGCCTATCTCCAGGTTACTCTTATGTTAAAAAAAATCAGGGATGCTCCCCCCTCCATCATTTTGGTTTCTGTTTAAGGTATTTGAGAGAATGAAATTGCTGATTTGCACTTTATCAGTGCCAGGTACTTTCTCACCTGTGTGGGGCTTTGTCTTGAACCAGGTCTGATGATACCCATGGTGCCAAAACCTTATCGTCCCTTCCCTTGCTCTCTTCTGCCATGAAGGTAGCTGTGTTCAGAGAAACTGCAGATACAAACCTGTAGAGAGCCGTGTGGAGTCACACCTGATGGCAATGTAGAGAGCTGCGTGGAGTCGCACCTGATGGTGCTGGCTCCCGCCCTCCGCAATCCCGAAAGCGAGTGCTCTCTGTGATAATCAACTCCTAATATCAACTAGGCCTGACTTATGCTATTATCATGCAATGATTGTCAGCTGCTTGCATATGCGTGGACCTATGGGCAGTGCCCACCTGGCAATCTGAGGTTGGTGGCCCAGGCCTACTTAAGGGCTGGGAGAGGTTTGCCCAGAGGAGAGAGGGGGAGAGAGAGAGATTTTACAGTTGTCAAAAGGTCCTGAATAAAACTGCAGTGAGAAGAGCTCTGGTGGTCGCGTCATCCTTGCTGGACGAGGGTGGCCGCGACAGTTGGTGGCCCGTACGGGGACAAGACAAGTGGTGCCGTGTACGGGGATCCTCCAAACCTCTCTCCGTGGAGCCCAGAACTTGCTGCAGTCAGGAGGTGCATCGGATAATCCTCAGGTAAAGACTGGGGATCCGCGAAAAAAGCGGGTTTTCCACTCTCGCCGGTAGAAGGGAGAGTGGGGGTAATGAGAGCCACGACCAAAGTGGACGGTTTAAAGTAAAAATAAAAGAAAGAATGGGATTTTAGAATGGGTGCTTCAACATCACACCTGATTTTTCTGGCTCTTAACGAGCTGTTAAGGAGCGCATTGGAAAAGTTTTTGACTAAATGTGACACAATTGCTCCTTGGTTTGCCGTCTCTGGCAATCTTAATGTGTCATCCTGGGACAAGCTTGGTAGAGATCTGAATTTTGCTGCTGAACAAGGTATGCTAAGGAAGGGAGTTAGATTCATGTGGTTTGAATTACCGAGACCTCCTGAGTTTGCAGTGGAGTGTGAGCAGCTGCGGCTCCAAGGCTAAGCAGCACTGAGGGTCTGCGAAGCTGCAAACACCCAGGACCTGCCTTGAGGACCAACAAGGCCAGAACGCTAGGCCACTCCCAGCGTGTGCCTCAGGGCATAGAAGCGCAGCACAACCAGGGCTGTTCTGCACTGCCACACCTCCACCTTCCAGCTGGGTGGGGAGGTAGAGTCTCTGCCTCTCCCCAGTCGCTGCCGTGACCTGCGTCCAAACAAGGCTGAAAATGGCAGTAAAAATGCAACGTCCCCGCTCAGCAGGAAGTAGCCAGACAGATTGACAACGCCCAAATTCCCTAAAACGTGTAAGTGGGGACCCTTCAATGGTTGCAGAGCAGCAAGCCTGCTTTCCTGAGTTCCGCTCCACTCCGTGCACCAGTCTGGACCCAGAACGAATGCAGCTGGGGCAGAAAGGCAGCTGGAACAGAGCTGGAGCAGAGCTTTGCTAGGTGGCTGTGGTGGAAGGCACATTGCCTCAGCAGTCGGTGCCTAGCCTGGCAGATGCCACAGCAGTGCTAAGAGTATCAGCAAAGCAGCAAGTGCTGGAGCTGAGACAAGCCGGAGCACAGACCCCACAGGGCTGCCCGAGAACGCAGCGTAGCTGCAGGGCAAGGAAAAGGCAATGGCAGTTTCAGGCTCTGCACGCCGCTGAAGAGTCTGCAACAGAGCGAATTTAAATCAAGAGACTGCCCTATTGTAAGAACAGGTACCTGTGTGTACTGTTTTAGCCAAAGGGTTGGTAGAATACCATAGCCCAAATGGGAGGTTGGGTCTAGTGGTGATTAGGAACCCTACTGCTGGCAATCTCAATACCTGTTGTCATGGGCATTTATCTTTAAATCCTGTGTAAGATCAGACAACCCATGAGAATACAGCATATGGTCATTTAGCAGAAGCAGGATCAGCTGAGCTGCTAGGGAAGCCAAAGAGGTGCACGAGGGAGAAGGTGTCTTCCATGCACTCAGCTGACAATGAATGTGCCATGGGGGTATGGCAGCTGGGGTATGTTAAGAGAGGCAAGTCCATACCCTAGTCTGTCAGACATTTCTATCCATCCAGGGCTGTGTGTGACCAGCATTCAGTATGAAAGATTAACCCATGCAGCTAATCTGTCTAAAGAATTGTCTAGATATCTTTTAGGTAATTGGTCTGGTGAATTCGAAAACAACTGGAAAAGCTGCGGACGACGATTGCGACTGCAGATTCCACACGCATGGATACCAGCCTGGCAGAAGGACTATCCTCCTGGATCACTCCATGGATCATCTGAAGGAGTGGGCGGGAGTAGGAGCCCTAGCAGGCTTAATGGTGCTTGCCTCCCTGGTATGCCTGTGGTGCATCTGTCACATAAGGGTTTCACAGCATCGCAATGCAGTTATGATCATTCAGGCCTTCACGGCCATTGAAGCAGGACAGTCTCCCCAAATTTGGCTATCTATCTTAAGCAAGCACAGGATGCGAGGCTTGCGCACTGCACTTGAGGTAAGCATACATCAACCTCAAGAAGAGCAAGTCTGATTGCATGTGGGTTGGTGTCTAACTCCCACCTCTGTAAAAGGACACCGGACAGGTCTAGTGTTCTCTGGGTGGATGACACCTGGACAGACACTAGTACATGTTCCATTTTTAACAGAGATCAGACCTCTACTCTTGCCTGTTGCTTTGCAAAACAAAAAGGGGGAACTGTAGAGAGCCGTGTGGAGTCACACCTGATGGCAATGTAGAGAGCTGCGTGGAGTCGCACCTGATGGTGCTGGCTCCTGCCCTCCGCAATCCCGAAAGCGAGTGCTCTCTGTGATAATCAACTCCTAATATCAACTAGGCCTGACTTATGCTATTATCATGCAATGATTGTCAGCTGCTTGCATATGCGTGGACCTATGGGCAGTGCTCACCTGGCAATCTGAGGTTGGCGGCCCAGGCCTACTTAAGGGCGGAGAGAGAGAGAGAGAGAGAGAGAGAGAGAGAGAGAGAGAGAGAGAGAGAGAGAGAGAGAGAGAGAGAGAGAGGTTTTACAGTTGTCAAAAGGTCCTGAATAAAACTGCAGTGAGAAGAGCTCCGGTGGTCGCGTCATCCTTGCTGGACGAGGGTGGCCGTGACACAAACCTCTGTCTAGAATGTTCTTGGATGGAATACTGAAGGTTCAATGGACACAGGGAACTAGTGCCTGCAGAAGGATCCCAGGCTGCTTTCTCATGGCATGAAGGGATGCACAGTGTTTTGGGAGACAAAATGGCACCTTTATTGATAAACCTGGGGAGCCTCAGAGGTGTTCAAACCAGACCCTTTTGGAGCCCAGGTTCAGGACTCCTGTGCCTAGGCCAGCATGTCATCCAGGAACCCTTTGAGTTAGGGCATTATGTCTTAGCACCCTAAGCAGCAGTGACACAGGGAGAATGAAGAGTGAGCTAAATAGACCCTGCTGACTAACTGTCAAGGTGCACACTCCACTGTATAGGACCTTTCTGATGCTAACCGTTTGCCAGAAATCAAAGAAAGAGCAGCTAGACAGACAGGGGGACTTCAGTGGGCCCATGGAGATTAATTTGACCCAAGAAAGAAAATAGCACAAGTCTAGACTGGGCTATATAAGCTGTGTTTAGGCAAGACTGTTGCCTAAAGTATGTCAAGAATGTGGGAGATTAAAGGGACACCTGGAAGAAGATGAGGTCAGCTCTCAGTTGGGATGTCCTGGTGCGCAGCAGACAAACTGGCCAGGAATCACTCTTGGGACACAGACGGCTGACTCATGTTGCTCATCCCCACTTCCTAGACAACATACTGGAGGACGAGTCCCAATGCAGAGAACTGGAGCACCAGGCAAGGGCCAACTCACTGGCACAAAGCTGCATGCCAGTATCATCAACCAGATGCTGAACCTGTCCTTGCTGCCTGCCACCATCAGAGCATTCAGAGTGACCTCGGATTCATTGGGACTGGTGTACAGCTTCCCATCTCCAGTGAGGAGATGAATTGTACACATAGTGTGCCGGGAATCTCAAAATCTCAGACTGGAGGGGTTGCTTTTCCTTCTTTCTTCTTCTTCGGGTAAAGCAGGGTCAGGCCTGGAGCCTGTGTCTGGAACATTTCCTAGGCTTTCACTCCTTTATTTCAAGATCAGAATTAGTGAAAGTCATCCACCACTCTGTTTCAACTTGTAACTATGACAACCAGAACAAGTAACGCAGTGGACAGATGCATATCTTATTCTTGAATCGCCAGGGTCAGAGGGGCCAGCAGATGTTTCCCACTGTGAATCTTATTTCTGACACGCTGCAAAAGCTCAACTCAGCGCTTGGTTCTTTGCTTTGTGAATGTCAGGTGCCCCCACTCAGCCCCCGGGCTATTGAGAGCTCTTGGACTATGGGCGAACAGCACCAAGCCAGCAGCGGACCTGGTCTCATTGGGGACATGTGCAGCCATTTCTATCCACCTGCCTCTTATCCTTCAAGCTGATCCTGTTCCTGTTCAACTGAAGATTATACTCAGGATGACAGTGTGATGTGTCCGGCTGTAAAATACAGCCATGCAGAGTCTTCTACAAGGCTCGTCCTTGAGAACCGTGCAATCGAGCTACCAAAATAAAGTCTATAAAAATCTCCCGATGTTTTACATACATTTATGATTCTGAATGGGGCTGTACTCACAGCCGTCCTCTGTTGGCTGAGTCCCATAGATTGGACACACTTCACAGTTTCCAGACCATTCATGTGCGGTTTGGTGTGTTTTGCTACAGATTGCTTTAATGGTCACGTATTAACCACTCATCGCTCCTTTGCCAGGGCATGTTCTACATACTCCATGCTCAGTGATGAACATGAATGACTCAGCACCAGGTCTCAGGGTTACCTGAGGAAGCCACTGGCCAAAGTATGGCCCTAAGCCAGGCAGTGCCAGCAGCAGTGGGAGCTCAGGCCCTCGGCAGTGCCAACTCTGGCATCTTCACCTCCCAGACTTCCACCCCTCCCTGCTTCAGGCTTGGCACTATCCCTGGTGATTCAGAAGCCCTAGTTTAGAGAGTTTGAGAATTCCTCATGAGAAAAAAACCCACATATTTATGTAAGAAACAGTCTCTCAGATTCTCAATATTTGCATTTCTCTACATTAGGCTGGAAGAAAAGAAATATTCAGCTTAAAACTTTGGAAATGCTTTGAGTTGATAAAGATTGTGGTATATAAGGAGATGAAATGAAAATACGAAGTTTAACAAATGTGTCTTCTTTTTCTTTCCAGGAAGGGAAAGGATGCAAACTGTTTATCAATTATACAAACATCGTGGCTTCAAGCTTAGCTGTATGTTTAGGGTTTTTATCACAGGATTCTTGTTAGGTCTTCCATTCACAAACACATAAGGAGCACCTGGAGCCCCCCATCAGGGGCTGGAAAGCAGGTAGGCAATTGAGGCCAAGAGACAGGGAGGCAGGAGAAGGCAGGGAGGCAGCAGGGCCAAGAGGAGGCAGGGAGGCAGCAGGAGCCTGAGGTTCAGTTGGATGCTTGCTGTGGGCAAGTCAATGACAGCAGTTTTGAGAGAAAGTGTAAGTAGAGACTGCTTGTTCATCCCTGGCCACCCAGACCTAAATAATCACACAGAGACTGTATTAATTACAACACTGCTTGGCCTATTAGCTCAGGCTTTTTATTGACTAACTCTTACATCTTAAATAAACCCATTTCTATTATTTTATATTTTACCACAAGGCTTGTGGTTTATTACCCCTTGCTTGTTGAGCTGCTACATGGCATCTCTCTGACTCCACCTACTCTCTCTCTATATCTCTGTTTGGATTTTCTGCCTGGCTTTACTTTGCCATTGGCCAAAATAGCTTTATTCATCAACCAATAAAAAGCAACCCATATACAGAAGGCCATCCCACATCAAGAAAGAATGTTCAAAGGAGACTCTAGAGCCTAAAAGCTTTGCCATCTTCCTATAGTTTTTCAGGACTTCTGCTGAGCAAGCTTTTCATGGCCCAGACAGCCTGCTGCTTTGTAACCGTGATCTGTACTGGCTCAGCTGACTCTCCACACAGCCACCTGAGGCAGATACCTATACAAATCTCCGGGATTGGTGGATTCATGCTGGGCTTGTGGCTCTCACATTAGAAGCACTTGGAGGACTGTATACAACAGATCACTATCCAAGAACTCTTGTAAATACTTTGCCAGTTCTAGGGATTGGATGTGACAGGAGTCACCACCGTGTCCAGGAAGATGGTCCTCTCTAGGGTCCAGCAAGGAGTGTCCTTCTACAGCTCTAAGATGAAATTACCTTCTCCAGTCTAAACACATTTTCTTTCTGAATAAAAAGACCACCACACTAAATCTACAGTCTCAGGGAGACTGCAGGTGGGGTTGCTTCTACTATGTAGACAGGCTAACTGAAGACCTTTGCTGGGGGTTGCTTCTACAATGTAGACAGGCTAACTGAAGACCTTTGCTGACCAATTCTCACTCAGAACCGTCTCCATTCCTGCTTCTCAGACTTCAGAACACTTCTGGATCAGAAGTGATCCTGATGTTTGAGAGATCAACGACTCACACACAGAAGGTACTGGATACTAAATGAGTGACAGGAAGGATTATTCATTCCATCAGTAATGAACAGATGCATCTCAAATAACTGCATATGCTTTAGTGGCTTTTGAATGGAATAAGAGAAAGCCTGCTCCTTTGTAACGTTGGTCTTTCTGGAACATGGTAGCTGCTAATCTTTCAGTAAGGATGGTGGTTAACAACTGGGTTCCCTCAAACTTGCAGGACCATGGAGATGGAGACCATGGACTTAACACAGCTCAACCTTCTAAACCCAGAGGACAATAGATATAGATGCACACAGCAGTTCTGGGGACCCAGGTCTCCAATCTGCCACCTCTTCTCTCTAGAGCCTCTATTAAGAGGCATCATTAAGTCAGTCCCTTAATGTAGTGTTTTCCTCTCCAAATCCAGAGCATTTCCCAGGGACATGGAGATCACACGCCGAAGCTGTGCAGTATGGGATTGCACAAACCTCAGTGGCCTTAATCGTAACAGCTTCTGACATAATTATGGATGGGGTTGTGAAGTTTTGTGCAAAGTCACCCGGTCCCAAACATGAACTCCCTTGCCACAAGGAGGCGCAGATTGTGGATTATCCATCAATAGCCCTCAGCTGGTTCCTATTTTCCCATGCCCACTTAGAGCTTTAGGAGTTGAGAGCAGATGAGTGATCACATTGTGCATACAGGGCAGCATCCATCTGGTTTGCAAGTATGCCTGTACTCTGGGCATGCTCCTCTCTCCATCTCTTTCTCTGCAGTTGCCATGACGTATCAGGTATAGTTGTCATTTATGGAAGCCCATGGTGTCATCTGGAACCCAGCTGCTGACCCTTCATAGGCCATGTTCTTCCCAAATAATCTGTGCTGTCCTGGTGAAGCAGTCCTGCTCTACCAACATTTGACATATTCATTTGTGACACGTGAAGTGAAGAGAGCAACAGGTGATTAAATTTAAGCTGTTCCCAGATCCCACGGCCTGGGAACCACCTGATCCTCAGTACACATGCCTGGAATGATTTAGATCAGCCTTATACCATGGCTCACCATGAAATGAGAGGATAAACAAAGCTATTTGAGTTTGAAGAGACCCCAGATAGCAAATCACCACAATGTCCTCTAACTGGGACAAGGATAAACCTGTCTGCTGTGGAGGGTCAGCCAGTCATGGACCATCCATTACTACCTGAAATTTTTCCAGCCCATAAAATTTCTACAGTTTATGTGCAGGGTCATGGGTACAAATGCTTACTGCAAATATTCCCCATGAATTATTCTTGTGCTGTAGAAGTTATGGTTTTGAATCAACAAGCGGATCACAGAGGATATAAACCATAGCCAGTAGATACAAATTAATCATTAAACAAATCAGGGATTTCAGAGTTACCAAAGCTATTGAAGACTAGGCTAAGTTTCAGGTTTGGGTTTAAGTAAAGTGTTGATAAACCTTTGCACACCCCAAGAGAATAGACCCAGGCTGGAGAGAGCTGGTCAATGCTGGTGTGGACTATCTCAGTTGGTCAACTCCACTAGTCACTTGGGTCACATGACCACAAACCCCCCTAGTTCTTGGGCTTTGATCAAGCACCTTTTTCTACAGTCTTTTCCTCTGCAGGACCAAGTGTGAGGACTGGTATTGCTTTGCTTGTAGTGAGCGGTGACTTTGCCTAACTCTCACATCCTTATGAACTTAGCTACATAAAAATAGCTACTAGCCTTTGGAACTAGGTAGGCCATGGTCAGCCTGAGAGGTTGACTGCAGCCACTTGTTGAGCTGTGACCCTGAACCAACCATTCTCACAGGATCAGGTGGTTTAACATTTGGTCTTCAGTAGGTGGCGCTGTTCTTTCGAGGCTGTGGACATTTTAAGAGGTAGGGCCTCGCTAGAGGAAGTGGGTCATAGAGGGGGCAGCCTTCAGATGTGTGCCTGTCTCTCTCCTCTCCTCTCCTCTCCTCTCCTCTCCTCTCCTCTCCTCTCCTCTCCTCTCCTCTCCTCTTCCTCTTCCTCTTCCTCTTCCTCTTCCTCTTCCTCTTCCTCTTCCTCTTCCTCTCCTCTTCCTCTTCCTCTTCCTCTTCCTCTTCCTCTTCCTCTCCTCTCCTCTCCTCTTCCTCTTCCTCTTCCTCTCCTCTTCCTCTTCCTCTTCCTCTTCCTCTCCTCTTCCTCTCCTCTCCTCTCCTCTTCCTCTCCTCTCCTCTCCTCTCCTCTCCTCTTCCTCTTCCTCTTCCTCTTCCTCTCCTCTCCTCTTCCTCTTCCTCTCCTCTCCTCTCCTCTCCTCTCCTCTCCTCTCCTCTCCTCTCTTCTTCCTCTTCCTCTCCTCTCCTCTCCTCTCCTCTCCTCTCCTCTCCTCTCCTCTCCTCTCCTCTCCTCTCTCTCCTTCTCCCCCTCTCTCTCCCTCTCCCTTTCCTTCTCCCTCTCTCTCTGTCTCTCTCTCTCTGTCTCTCTCTGTCTCTCTCTCTCTCTCTCTCTCTCTCTCTCTCTCTCTCTCCTAGAACAAAGGCATGAAAGGAAAGCCCTGAGCCGGCGGCTGGAAGTCTATCAGCTGTATGCAGGCCTCAGCAGCTTTAGGGTCTGAGCTCACCCAATCTGGCAGCACTCAGACGGGGCACTGAGGAAGGAGGCAGGGAGTACATGAGTGACAGATATCAAGAAACCAGGGCCCGAGGAACAGAAGCCCATGGGACTAAGCTTCTGGGAAGTCAAGCAGAGACAAGACAAGGAAGAAAGGTAAGCCAGAAGAGTCTTGGTAGAGGTGAGGCAGTGGGTAAAGAGGAGAGTTTGGGGAAGCCAAAAGCCCCTAGAGCAGTGGTTCTCAATCTGTGGATTGTGGTCTCTTTGGGGTGCAAACAACCTTTTCACAGGGGTTGCCAAAGACAATCTGCCTATCATATATTTACATTACGATCCATAACAGTAGCAAAATTACAGTTATGAAGTAACAATGACAATAAGTCTATGGTTGGAGGTCACCCCAACATGAGGAACTGTATTAAAGGGTCACAGCATTAGGAAGGTTGAGAATCACCTCCCTAGGGGGACTCTGATACCCTCAGCCCAGGTTGCTGTTCCAAGGGCCCAGGCACAACATGAAAATCCCCATCTCATTTTCACAGCCACATGGTTGGCTATAAACTAACCACTGCTGATTTATTATGGATCTCGGTTTTTCCATTCACACCCATCTCTAGGGATCTCTGCCCAGGTTTTACCAAGAGTATTACATTTCCTTACACTTGGTGCCATAAACATTTGCAATGATGCCCAGGGGCCCAATGAGGTCCAACAACATGTGGAGTTGATCCTCAGCAGGCCATACCCACCCTCGAGGGGCCACCCACGTGTGGGAGAGAAAGGCCAGGAGGGCTCAGTGGGCTTTGGGGTATATACCCCGACAGGTAGCTACCCCCCAACCAATGTGAGCCAGTCCCCAGCATCAGTGTCTTACCTGAGACCAGGGTGAGGCAAACCAGCTGCCTCTTGGGGGGCCTGCAGCAGAATATGGAAGGTTCTTGGGACAGGGGAACAGGGCACAGGCCCGCTCCAGTTCCAGGTCCGGCTTCGGCAGATGCAGGCACTTCTTGGAGGCCAGCTCTCTGTACTTTCCAGAGACATACTTCTCGGCACACCTGAGAACTCTGTGCTGTGTCCCCCTCTCGCATGTCACAGAGCACTGGGGAGAGGAAGGAAAGAAGGGCTCAACAGTCGAGTGTTCCTTGATGGCACCGGCTTCAACACTCACATACATATAGATATTTCATGGCTTGGGCCTTGGCATTTTTTTAAAAAGAGACATTTATAATATCCAATATTAAAGTCAATAAGGAGGATTTGAGATTGGGTACTGTGGTACAGAAACTCCCAGCAGGAGGATGGCAAACTGAAGACCCTAACTCAAAACAAAACTACAAACAGCAGATAATACTATAGGCGATACATAGGGGTGGTGCAGAAGGAAACCTCGTGGGTGTGATTCTGAGGACACTTCTACTGCTAAGTTTAAATGCTTGGCTGTCACTGATAACAACAGAGAAATATTATGAACAAAGATATGCAGTGAATCATAGCCCTCTGTATCGCCCCCACACCTCCTCTGCAGCCACAGTAAGGGCCCCTAGAGTATTCCAGGGTTCAGAAACCTTCCCTAGAAACCTAAGTGATTCCTGGAAAGGAAGCGGCTAGGCTCGGGGGCGGGGGTGAGAGCATTACTTGCTCTCTTTGGGATGCAAGCCAAGCCCAAGCGATCCCTTCTGCCTGGTTCCTGCATGAGCTGAGAGGCCCTGGATGGAACAGTGAGTGGACACGAGAAGCTGTAGCATCTGCTAAGCAGAAATGGCACGTGAGACTGCATCCCCTGTGACCGTAGGCCAGTGCTGGTGTCCGCAGCAGGGATCCCAGCTCTGAGATTTGCTGGCTTTTGCTGGATAGAGTGGCAATGCTGGGCAGCCTCAGGACCACTGGGTCAAGCTGCCAACAGGGGATCTAAGGGAGCAGAGCTCCTCACACTCACTTACTAGCTTCCAAATGCCTCTGTGTCCCCTCTATCCAAGACAGAGTCCCTATTAGAAGACTATTCTCTGCTGCCTATTGAGTATAGCACAGAGAGGAACTCTGGTATATGTGTGTAAGTCTGTATATGTGTGATTGTGTATATTCTCTGTGTATGTGCATGTATGTATATGTGTGTATATCTCTATATATGTATATATAACATGTGTATATATAATATATATGTATACATACATCTCTTTCTCTGGGTGAGATGTATGTGTACATGTATTATTTTGAGTGGTAACCTTTGAATTTCTTTTCTTCTTATTTTTGTTTTTGTCACTGTTTTTATTTTTTAACTTATTTAATTTTTTTTATGTGCATTGGTGTGAAGGTATCAAATCTCCTGGAACTGGAATTACAGACAGTTGTAAGCTGCCATGTGGTTGCTGGTAATTGAACCCAATGCTCTTAACTGCTGAGTCATCTCTCCAGCCCTTCTCTCTCTCTCTCTCTCTCTCTCTCTCTCTCTCTCTCTCTCTCTCTCTCTCTCTCTCCATCTGTAGTGTTTTAAATTCCACATCAAGAATTTCCTCCCTGGACAGAGCTCATAGATTATGCAGCCTAAGCCTCCTGCTGTCTGCCTCTAGCCTCAGAGGTTTGCCCAGTAGACTCGACTTTCCTACTGAAGTTGGAAACCCATCCAGGGTCACCTTCCATTTGCTCTGGGTATCGTGAACATGTGCACTTGACTAGCAGTGGTGAACTTACTCTATCCACCGGACAAGGCTGCACTTAGTTTTCAGTGGCAAACAGTGTCTCAGGAAGATGCAATGCCCTGGGGGTCACACTGACCTTCCTCCTAAACAAGGCACTACCTGGTGTGTGTGTGGAGAGACAGGGCACCTTTGGCCCTGCCCTGAGAAGTGTGAACAGAAACAGTCGGTGACTTTCTTTCCCAGCTGCCATGGGAAGCTGGAAGTTTGGCCTTGGGGGACAGTACATCCTTGGCTGGTGTGGAAAGATTTCCAGGGGCCTGTTGGGCTTACTTAGACCAAGGCTAGTCAGGAAACCTCTTTACTCCAAGCTCAGAGCTCCATGGCTAGTCCTCCCGTAGCGTCTGGACATCTCCAGTCAGATGAAAGGGGATGTGCTCTTCATCGCCATCCCTGCTGTCCTTGGCTCCACAGCCAGTGGTTCAGCAGTGCAACCCAAGACATTTCTACAAACATGAACTGACTGCCCACGGAGACCCTCTTCAGAAATGCGTTCTGTGCTTTCTGAATGAGCACATCCACTCCCTGATGTGCCCAAGGCTTGAGAAAGGTTACCAGTGACATTGTGAGGAGGGACTGGGCACTGAGGGAGGGCATCATGGATGGATGCCAGGGAAGCAGGTGATCTGGGGCCACGACTGACAGAATGGACTGACTCAAAGCATGGGAAACAACTTGCGCAGTATGAGAAGACATGGTGAAGCTAGAGGAGGCAGAAGCAAGCTGCTTGGAGGAGTGAGGCGACCCCATTCTGAGGGAATCTGGTGGGCCGTACCTGGGACCAGGCAGACACCAGCCACTGCAGCTTCTTGTGCTTGTGGCAGCGCTTGAGCAGGCAGACTTCATGGGTCCTTGGCTTGGGTTCCGAGGTGCAGGCAGCGTCGTGCAGCAGCTGGGCTCTGGCGGAGGGGTTGGTGCTCTTGCAGGCCACCGTTCTCTTTCTCCACCCTTTCCCACAAGTCCGCGAGCACTGCGCAAGAGAGAGAAACTTTCAAGCAAAGCTGGGAAAATGTTCAGACTCGGCTGGATGTCCCAGGCTTCCGACAGAGCATCCCACAGTGTGTGGTCCAGCCTCTGTCCCTTCTCCGCCCCACCTGGTTACCTCGGCCCAGGGCCCGGTGCTCCATGCGGGTGGGCAGCTTTGAGAGTTGCAGGCCTGGTGACTGGAGGGTGCAGGCTGCGGGCACAGGCTGACTGAGATGGGCTCGTCACGGTAGTGCGCCCTCCGCATACACTGCGCAGGTCTGCTCTGAGTGCCTCCGCCACACGACCGGCTGCATGTGCTCCAGTTTCCTACGGACCAGCTGGCAGGGGACCCAGAAACACAGAAAACCACAGTGAGGGTAGGGATGGCGCAATGGCTCCAAGTCAGTGGGTACGTGTATGTGTTGACAGGTGGCCCATGGCTTTCCTGTGATACCTGACACAAATGTAATCTTTTCCCACAACAGTTTTCATAGAGAGGCCATTTCTGCCCATGTGTCGCTGGTACTGAATCTGACTCTACGCCTTTAAGGGGAATCTGGTTTCCCTGTATTTGCAAATAACCCACCTTAGAACAGATCTTTAATCTCCCTCTAAACTTTTTTTTTTATAAAAATAGAAAACTCCAATCATATCCCAAATAAAAAACCTCTGTGCTTACACCCACTCAGCTTCAACAGCCATTAACATCTGACCTTAACCTATGTAACTGTGTTCAAAATTCAAATGCAGCTATTTCAATATAACATGTGTATGTCAATTTCAGACAGTTATTTCCATGTGCATTCCTTGAGGATTCAAATTCCTTGTGTTTTTAAAAATGTAACCACAATATCATTATATCTAACACTTTATGGTATTTAACATGTGTGTATGGGGGTGAGATTCAGAGGAGCTGGAGGGGTGGGGGGAGAATGATCAAAATACATTGTATGAATTCATGATCCTTATCTTCCATACAGTCTGCTCCCCTCCCCCCCATTACAGGATTTTGGATGCTGTGTCTCTGCCTTTCCTATATTACTTAGCAGCTGGGTAATTCAGATTGATTTGATGTCACCTGTGGTCACCCAGGGATTGGTGTACCCTGTTGATAGGATGCTGTGTTAGCTCATCATCTTTTCAGTTTCTCCACAGTGTTTTCTCCCAAAGCTACACTGTGACTTCCATCTCTGGTTTTAAAAGCATCCTTGTTGGTGAATGTGCTGGCTGGAACTGGGGGGTGAAATGGAGGTGGGTCCAAGTTCAGCCCAATGGTGCCTTACTAGGTGTGAGCTAAGCTTTGGTTTGACTGCACTGCCTTGGGTCGGATAAGTCAGAACAAGGGACCATGAGGACACCTATTTCAGCATAACCATGATGGTCAACCAGTCCAGGGGACCATGAGGACACACACTTTGACATGGCCACAAGGCCCAACCTGTATAGGGACTGTGAGGACACACAGTATGGTGTGACCATGATGGATGCTCAGCCAGACAGGAGCTGTGAGGACACACAATGTGGTGGGGAGTTTGCCCAGGAAGCCATCTCCTTGCTTTAGTTTGGGACTCCTTGGACAGTATTAAGACTAAGGTGGTACATCTGAAAGGAGAGGCAGCTGAGGACACTTCCTGGAAGAGAAAGGGGAGCCCCCACTCTGAGTTCCGCGATGCCTTCAAACTCGGTAGCAGCCGGTGCTTCTGCTTAGTTTTGTTTTGGAGGCACCATACGCTGCTTTATTCTTGAAAATATTCCATTACATGTTGAAGCAAACTGTAAAAAGCCTGTAATTTTGAAACATATAAAAAGAAAACACACAAGGGCTCTTGCAACTGGTTCCACATCAACTGTGGGAACACCAGATTCTCAGTATCAGAAAGATGAGTGTTTTTTACTGCACACTAACAGATAAGTGGGTGGCACATCCTTCTGGTGAGGGACTGGTGTCTGCTGTGGTGGTGTGACAGCTCCGCACTCGGATCCTCTTGGCTGCTCCTTGGCCACCTCTGTACGCTTTCATGTTGTTTTTTTTTTAAATATTTTCCCATTTCTTATGTTTGTTCTCAGCCCTGCAGCCTTATAAATGGTAATTGGTGTCCACGCTGGGGCCGTGAAAGGCAGCTTGGCTGCTCACACACTTTCCACACCTCCTCCCTAAGTCTCCTGTCTCCACCATCTCCAGCCACTCCAACTGGGTTGAACCGTTCTCCACCGGCTCCCTTAACTGCAGGTCATTAAGAAAAGCCTTCTGAACAGAAATCACGCAAATTGCTTCTGCAAGCGCCAAGTGTCTGTTTTGCTTCACGGACGGAGCTCACGGGAAATGCCTTCACTCCAGCTTAGGAAAGAGTTTCAGTCCTCACTGTTCTGATGCCGCCCCAGGGAGGGTTCCCCATGCTGGAGCAAACCTCATTCAGCAACTGATCACAGACCACAGCAACTACTGCTTTGTTTAGTTTGCCTGTGTCTATAAGTGGAAACAAGAAGGCTACTCTTCCTCAGGCAGTGAGGGTTCCCAGCAGGACATGGATGCACTCAGCCTCCACTGTGGGGGCTTTCTCACAGGGCCTGCCTGTGTGGCTCTCACCATGGCTGTGAGTCGTACAGAGAGTTGCTTTATTTCAGAATATAAGCTGTGTTTCTTGGTATCTTTTGCCCCACATTAAGTATCTGTACTGATTAACAGCTACTAAGGTTTGGATCTGGACTGTTCCTCAAAGGCCAGGGTGTTGAAGATTGACGTCAACCCTCAGTGCTATTGCGATCTATTGTGATGTAGGAACTGTTAAGAGGTGGGGTCTTGTCACAGGGATTAAGGTAACCAGGGCATAGCCTTGAAAGAGCTGCTGAGACTCCAGGCCCTTTTGGCCTCTCATCTGCTTCTGGGACGCTATGAGGTAGCAGATTTCTCGGGTTCACGTTCCTGCATGAAGTGATGTTTCCCCACAAGCCCATGAAACAGGGAAACCAGCTATAGAAACCTCCAAAACTGCAAACCAAAATGAAGTCTTCTCCTTCTTAGTTGACTCATCCCTGGCTTTGTTCCAGTAACAGAGCACTGATCAACACACCAGGTGTTAGATGTTTCTCAATGAAATCCTCCTTCCCATCCAGTACCCTTTTAAGATACAAATAATACAGGGCTTCATCCTGTCTATTGGCTTTGTTGGCATTTCAAGGTCAGGCATTTTGTTCTGTTTTCAGAGTTAACTCTCAGTGGACACTTTTGGGTGCAGTAATCATGGCGAATGATGGACACACAAATCCCAGTCACAACCCACCTGCAAGAAGCTGTGATGAGCATTCTGTGCCCATGGAGAGAAGTCATTTGACAGATGAGGATAGATGTCATTTGACAGACAGTCTGGAGGCTCTAACTTGAGCATTTATCATCAGGTGGGTTTTTACAACATGGCTTTCCCACGTAATAGCCTCTGTCATAACACTCAGGTCTCTTATGATTAAACCATCTTCTTCACATGTGTACGTGATCCCTAATGAGTCCCATGATACCTCCCACCCAGTGCACACACACAGTCAGCGCTTAGCAGCTTCCAGCTGCTTCTGTGGCTTGAGAGGATGGGTGCTAGCCATGCTCCAAAGCCACATAAACCTCGTCAGCATGTGTAAGTCATTTGCGATCCACCACCCTTTTCAAATGAAATGTCTCAACTATAACAGTTCACATCCAGCAGTGAACACAGGCACTTTGAAGCAGCTGCCCTTTCCATAGGACAAAATGAGCTTATTTAGAGCAGAAGCCGGCTGGCTGGCCATGGCCTGAGGTCAGTGGATGGAGGACATAAAAGAGGCAGGTGATCAGGGCCCCGTAGGTCTCCCTTCTTATCAGGTGATGAGAATTTAGGGTTGGTCTCTCTGCCAAAGGACATTTCTGTCACCATCTCTCAGCACCAGTCTCAAAACAGGTTCCATCTCTGCAGGAGCCAGGGAGCCTGTTAGGTAACCAGACACATAAGTGTGAGCTGTGGGATCAGGTGGACAGGCATGGCAGACTGCTACAGTCTTGGGGCATGTGCTGATCTCTTGAGCCCAGGAGAATCTCCAGAATCTCCAGGTTCTTTTGACATGTGACAAGCTCTAGAGGCTCAGAGTCATGGTGTGGCTTGGCTGGCACGCTTTCTCCTCCTCCTCCACCAAAGGTGGTTTACATAGGTGACTGACATACTGACCAGCAGGCCAGGACCTTCTCTGTGATGTGTCCTTCAGGGGTTCATCTGTGTCTGCCTCTGCTGTCTAGGTCAGAGCAGAAAGCCCACTCTGACTGACAGCTGCCAGCAAGGGGAAAGCGCTGGAAGCCAAGCCCTCCCCGGGCACCTTGAGGATTTCCACTCAGCAGTTACTTCATTTTCTTTAGCCTCAAAAAGTTGGACTACTTTCTTTCCTTTGAAGAGTTGAAAAGCAGATTTATAATGAACCAGACATGGACCCTGAACTGTTTTCATGTCTAGATGCAGGATTTCTCTGTGGAAGTGTGCAGAGCCAGACATCAAAAACTTACTCCAAAGGAGTCACCACACTGTTAATTTTATAAACTGTGAGGACTCAGAGGCCTATAAAGGCTCACTTAAATATTAAGATGCTATTTTTACCAGATTTTCTTCTCTCACTGTCCTGCCATTGCAGACTACCTTACAAACAAACAGAAAGGACCACAGAGCTTCATTTACACAGGGTAAAGAAAAGGAAAAAGGGAATTCTGGAAGACACAAAAACAGCAACCTGACCACCAAGTTATACATGGTCTCAGTTCTTCTAGGTTTCAACCAACAGTGTCCATCTGTATTGATAGAGGTTTCTGTCTTGCCCAGTCCTGCAGTAGTTCAGTCCCAAGGAAACACACAAAGGTCTACACTAATCATAAACTAGTTGGCCTATTAGCCCAGACTTCAAATAACTCTTTCATCCTACATTAACCTATAACTCTTGTCTGTGTCAACCACGTGGCTTGGTACCTTTTGTCAGCGAGGCATTCTCATCTTTCTTCCTCTGTGTCTGGATGACAACTGCAGACCGACCCTTTCTTCTTCCCAGAATTCTCCTGTTTTCATCACCCTGCCTCTACTTCCTGCCTGGCTACTGGCCAATCAGCATTTTATTAAAACAATATGAGACCATTGTCCCATGGCACATCTGGGAGTTTACTCCCTGCAGAACACTGGGCTGTTGCAGTAAACTTCTCACGATGCTTTAGAGGGACTGATTAGTTCCAGAGTGAAGTGAAGTCATGGCTCCTGGGGAGTCTGTCCTTCATGCATGCAGTTTCCACCATGAATAGGATGGAAAGGGTGGGCATTTGATCCTGGTAAGGCAGCAGAGGTGACTCCTGTTGACCAGCTTCATCTCCAAGAGGTTAGTCTAAGAGTTCTGGTGCCCAGTACGTGAGTGAGCTGAAACAGGAGCAGGCTCTGTCCCCAGACAGAACCGAGGTCTACATTTGCCTTTGTTCTGCTGGAAATAATTAGGGCTTCCTGTGTTCAAAAATCAGTTTGTGGCTACAACTCCCTTCGGCCTGCTGCTGAGAAGGAAGCTACTCCTTGGGTACTGGGTCAGCAAGGTCCTTGGCTTAGGATGTCCTCCAGGGACCGAGCCATCCTCTAGGCTTTGGCAGAAGACTACATGCCTTCCGGCGTTAAAACAAAACCACCTGGGAGGTTAGAGGAAACTGTCCCCAATAGTTCATTCCTCCACATCTCTCAGACAATCCACCTTGGGAAGTGAGGGACTTTCTTGCCTTTGAAGGGCAAAAGTAAATAGGAGAAGGCAGAGTGAGGTAGTGGGGTGTTCACAGCTGAGTACAGGTTCCCCAGACTGTACTTACAGCAGCCTTTCTCAGGGGCAGGTTCTCACTGTGCCCTCTCGTGTTCCTCTCTCAGCAGAGAACCACTCAAATGGGCTTCTGTCCTGCTGTCCTTTTCCCAAGACATCAACAGCATGGCCCGAGTGGTCTCCTCCTTGCCCATGGGCTCACACTGGCCTCATTAGAAGCTGGTGTGTATTCTCACTGAACGGAGGGCATCCACTCCCTGCGATTCTTCACCCCAGAGGGAGCTCTCTGGCCCTGCTCACTAATGAAGCTCCAGCCTGGAGATGCCAATCTTGCCCCTGGATGTCTGCAGCCTTTTGTTTTTGCTGTTGTCTTTTGGGTTCCATCCACCCTGCTGCGTCAGCCCTTAAAGCCTGTTTATGCCAACGGGTCCTGTCACTGCAACTATGTAACATAATTAGGTTTGGTGTAACTTTGTGAAACACAAGCATGAAAAGAGAGGCTTGTTTCTAAGAAAATGAACTTGAGTCTTGGGAATGACTCAGTAAAGACCAGTCATTAAATGGGACTGCTGTCAAATTAGGTGTGGCCGAGGAAAAACTAAAACACAGAGGAAAAAAAAAAACAATCTGAAATGATTTTGCTCTGGGATGAGTGGCGTGAGCTCATGCATTTCAGAAACTCAAACTGGAAACCAGTGCCCTGAGCTTGTTGGTGGATCCTTAGTTATCAGAAAGGTCGGGTCATTAATTAAGTAACTCGCCAGGTGACACAGTTACGGATCTCAAATGGAAATAAATATTAAAACCCCCTCCCAGTCTCTCTTGTAAATTCCGCAAATTCTGCACTTTTTGAAAACCAGTGGGTAGATAGGCCTTGTTTTGATGGCTCCTCGCCCACCCTGCGGACCTTGAACATTTTCCTTCAACGGCCAGTGGCCCATCTCAGCTCCTACTACCTGGGTAGGATCCTGCACTGAAGCTGGTCCCTGGCCACTGTCCCCTAGGTCACTGCCACTGTCCTACTCCCTAGCAAAGCTCTTCATTTCAGCCGTGGGGATTCAAGCCGTTTCAAGCCTTTACTTTATTTAGCTCAGTAGATGCTGTCCCCAGGGCAGCCCCTATAGACCAGGCAACATTCCTAGCCAGACAGACTTTGAGAAAGCCTATGGGAAGGACGGTCACATCTAGAATCGTGAGTGCAAAGATGGGCCGCATGGGCCTCTAAGGTGACAATGATAGAGAATTTCAGTGTGGCAAAGATGAATGTTGGAGGACAAGGTTAGGAGAGGGTCAGGGTGTGGCAGTACAGTGCTCTGGGGCGCTAGAGGCCTGGGTGGCATTTGGGATTCTGGAGGATGATAGTGGGGAGACTGACTGGAAGGCATCTAGAGAAGGGAGGGACCAGCAGAGACAGCGCCACTGAAGATGCTGAGCCTACTGGATACCAGTATGACTGTAGGTGCTGGTGGCAGGTTACTCACAGTAGTGGCTCACACTGAGTGGCCACAGAACATGTTCCAGAATTGGCTATGTCATCATTGCCTTTGTGAAATTCACAGGTTGAAGAAAATGCAGAGTCTACAAATTGACAGTCCCCAGCAACCGAGCCCAGACATGAAGGTGCTGTGTAAGAATCACGATGCTCCTCATGGTTCCCAGTGGGTTCACCACAGTGACCGTGTGCGGGGAGAGCGCATTCTTCCTATGGATATAGAAATGCATCAGCCTGTAACCACGAGTGAACAGGATTGTGCTGATCAAAGCCCCTGTTTGCTCCTGACCTTGGATACATTGCTTCCCACTTTCTGGGTTCTGACCATGGGGGCAGCGTGATGTGGGATAGAAAAGTGGCCCTGGGCCAGGATGTCTGGTGTCTTACCTCGGCCCCTCTTCCTTAGAAGGCCTTTGGAGAATCATGAGTATCCTTAGCCATATCAGCAGCCGTAGACTGGAGCTCATCCTAACACGCCCCTCTCCCACGCAGCATTGGAACAGGAGCTGGGCATACAGCAGGGGCTGCTGAACTCTGAGCTGCGGTTCTCAGGGAGGCAGCCATCCTCTCTTCTTCACCCTTCCCTCGGCCTCTGCTCCTCATCCCTTCTTCAGAAAAGTAATGATGCCCCACGTGGTATACAGGACTCAATAAACCCAGTCCCTTATCTACTTAATGCACAAACAGGAAGATAAAACTGTTTCCTATAGCATTACTTATATGTTTGTTTTCAGAAATTCTGTGAAAGGCCATTAAAAGCACAGTCAATCAATATGAATTATTTTAAAGCCAAAACAACCACAGAGACACGAACACTGGTTGTATAGCATCTTACTGTTTTCCCTCACATACTAATATAAAGTAATAAAGAGAGCATGATGCTGAGATTCTGCCAAAATATTCAGTCTGTCGCCAATATTGTAAATTTTAAATTTCTACAAGTGAGAGGGAGAGGAAGAAGAATGAATGAAGACAGCTGTATAGTTCAAGTAAAGAAAACCAAGTGCATGAATGCATTTCTAAAGAGAAGGAAGCGATTCACTAGATTAGAAATACCAGCAAGATCTGCAAAAGTGCCTCCCTCCATCTTTGCCAGAAAAATGCCCCGGGGCTCATAAAGGTGCATGAGCATAGGAAAGAAATGTCTGGGGAGCTCTCACAAATCCTGTGCTTTATATGGAAAACATAACCAGGTACTTGAACAGCCCCCAGGAGAAGCCTCAGAGGCCCACTGAGTAAAGGAAGGAGAACCCTGGGGTACATTGTGTTGCTTATAGGCAACACCACCTGATGTTCCAAAAGAGGGTGAGGTCTTTCTTCCTCCTGCTCACGCTCACATTCACAGGCACAGGCTCTCCTAGGCATCTTATTTGCTGGCCAGGGAATGTCCTGCTTACAACATTTAGGTGAAAACCATCTATACGAACATGAACTTGCATGCTACATAGGTGTGAGAATTCCATACCTAAGATGCTTTATCCCTTGGGAGATTTCCTGTCCTAGGATGTGCCATGTTCCTGACTGAGGATAACCTCCACCCAAATTGTTCAGAAGATGAATCCGCTAAGGAAAACATCACCTAAATCACCCCAAAAGATGCCCATGAGATTTCCCTGATCAGCCTGGCATCCAAAGCTTGGGTAACAGAATCATTAAAGACACTCTCATGGGGGGGATGCTGTCCCCTGGCCGGGGGGGAGGCAAATAGCCTATGAAAAGGGTCACCTAATGAAAGGCTCAGTTTAGTGATCTGTTTCAGAAGCAGAGATGTTCCTCCCACACCCCCTACAGCCATAGCTGTAACCACACATGCAGATCTGATTGCAGCTGCATTGGGCCCCCGGGGCCAACATTCACCCTGATGATTGAATTCATTTTGTTGATTCTTCAAACTTAGGATCCCTTTGCCATACTCTGTGGATCTTCACATAAATATGTTTTTTGGATTCTCTTTTTTGTTGTTCTTGGGTTTTTGTTTGTTTGTTTGTTTAGTTTTTCAAGGCAGGGTTTCTCTGTGCATCAGTCTTGACAGTCATGGAACTCACTCTATAGACCAGGCAATCCTCTAACTCTCAGAGATCTGCCTGTCTCTGCCTCCTGAGTCCTGGGATTAAAGTTGTGTTCCTCCACCACCAAGCAGCATGATTGTCTTTATTGTCTGAGTTCCCTTGGCTCTGTGAAGGGGCTCATTGAAGTTAAAGTTTTAACATCTCAAGTGATTTTTCACCTCCCATTGTGACCTGTCCTCCATGAAGACAGAGACAGAAAAGTCCCAGAATCAGGACTTATATGGCCAGTAACTCCTATTTCTCAGGAAACTCCCAACCTCACATCTCAAAGAAGAGATGGTTGGCAGTCTCCAGGGAAGAAATGAGGTGACAGACAGCTTGGCTCACCCATGCACGAGACTGTGACAATAAGTCCCAGTTGCTTACAAGTGACTCATCCAGTGCCTGTCACTAGTAACTAAGTAGCAAACAGCAGCAACTGATACTGGAGAATTTAGGAGAATCCATTATTCTCCTATTATAAGCACTATGACATGCTTATAAAAACATCAGGATGCTAAGGGAAGAACTCCCTCTCATAGGTGAAAGAATTTCCAGGCTATGTATCACCCAAAAGACTTTTTCCTGATCCTACATTAAGTCAGCTCTTGTTCCATTTCCCTCTCTGCTGCACTGAACCTGGAGCTGGCAATGATCAATTCTCAGTCTCTAGACTCACGAGCTCTAAGGATCTGTGGACCCTGAGCCTTCTTACCTGGGAGGACAGGCTGACACCTTGCAGGGCACCAGCCCTGTGGCAGGTCGAGTCTTGGGGTTGCAGAAGGATGCATTCACTTGAACTCTCAGGTCTCTGTAGCATCCCACTTTTGAGTTCATCTTGCCTGTAGAAAGGGAACATGCAATAAAGACAAGGAGCCATGACCAGAGATAAAGATGCAGAAGAGCTAGCAAAGCCATCTTTAAAATTGTTTGAAAAACCTTAACTGTTTGCATGCCTTTGTGTTAATGCCCAACGCTCCAGAATTTACACATTTCTCTCTACAGCTTAACATTTTTTAATTCAATGTGTATTGCCCTGAGGACATAGCCTAGTGGTAGATTGCTTCCCCAGTAAGCACAAAGTCTAGGTTCAATCCCCAGGACTATAAAAAATGAACAAACAAAATAATAAATAAATTTAACATAGTTTTGTAAGCAATGCTGTCATTCATTTGATGAAATTAAGTCATTTTGCAAAAAAGTTAATTTCCCCAATATATTAATTGAATTTTTTAAATTTAATGTTTAAACATTTTATATGTGAATTCTACATTTATACCATTTCCATCCCTTTCCTTTCTGATCTCATGTCCACTCCCTCCCTCTCAAATTCATGACCTCATTTTATTTATTATAGTTAATATATGTAACCTACTGAGTTGATTTAAATAAATATGGATATTAATAATGTTAGTCTCACATATATTTTCATGAAATGGTAAGAGGAATCAATAATTAATGAATAAATCAGTAAAAACACAACAACAAAATGATGATCAGTTTCTCAGCTGAGAACCTATAGCTAAACATCACCAGGCTACACTCTAAATACCATGCACCTCACAGTTATGGTTTAGGAGAGCATCAAGAGATCACCACCGAAGTTTGGTTTGATACTTGGCCTTCATACATGCACTATCTAAGGCTCTGTTTGTGTCCTGTATTATGCTCAATGTTTCAATGAGCTACGTTCTTCCACCAGACATATATGAGATATCAGGAATAGCCAAATACAGAGAGAAATCTGATTGGCGGCTGCCAGGGCAAGAAGGTACAAGAATGAGGGCTTGATGCTTAATGAACACAGAGATCTAGGGGGATGAAAATGTCCAGGGGATGTAAGGTGGTCATGGTTGTACAACAACATAAACACACTTAGTGCTTCAAACTGTACTTTCATCAAGGTTTAAAACGGTACACTTTTATATATATATATATGTGTGTGTGTGTGTGTGTGTGTGTGTATGTATGTATATACATATATATATATCGCCATGATATAAAAATAGGCTATTACTAGTTATGGACTTTGAAAGATGGCAATTAAATGCTTTCAACAGAAGGAAGAAGAGGAGCATATCTGTGTCAGTATGAGATGAACACAAACAAAGACAGGTGAACAACTGTGCTTGATAACTTGGCGAAGAGGCTACACTTTGCCTTGAGGACCCTCTGTTCTTTAGGCCATCAGCTACTCCATAGGACTCAGCCTGGCCTCTGACCATGTCCCTCTCAACTCCAACTCCTTTGGCCATAGGCAGTGAGAGCTTTGCATGAGCAAAGGGGCAAGATGGTTTCCAGGAACCAAAGCAACCCAGCAACTCCCAAGATTCCTTTTCCCAGGGAGTTGAGTATTTTTGAAGAAGTGAAAAGTCTCTGAGAACACATGAGAACCAAGCTAGAGACTAGTTCTCCTGAATTCAAAATCAAGGTCCTCTGCAAGCCCATGGTTCTGAGACCCAGCCCCCATTCTATGACGCTTCCCGAGTGGGCAGCCTTTGTGAAATTATTCAGCAATGGGGTGCAGTGAGTATATATAAACATAATAAACCAAATCAAATCTGTCCTCATTGGAGTTCCTCAAGTGAGAATTTTGAAACGACTTTATTTTAATGACTTCTGATGAGGGTGGTTTATTTAAAATAGCAGATAAATATCATACAATATTCTATAAAAGTAAAAGAATATTTATGTAAATATAGTGTATCTGGAATGCTAACCATGAAAGAATATGATGTCATCATGCACAATGATTTCAGAGATTGAATATGAAATTGAGTTGGTACCCACGGATCCTTAATCCCGTGTGTGTGTGTGTGTGTGTGTGTGTGTGTGTGTGTATACAATCTATGTGAGTTGAAGTAGCTCCATGTCCTGGGAGTCACAGAAGATTTACTGACTAGTCTGAGAGAGCCTACCTCCCATTTGATTCAGATGGAGAAAAGCTACTTAGCATGGTTCTCTGGGTACAGGCTGCCTGCAAACAGAACTGGCAGAATAATAAAGCCCAGACACCCACATATCAGATCTACAAATAAACCAAACCCTGTGTCACAGACAGAAGAGACCCAAAGAAGAACCTGTGACCCTCCAGGGGTCAGAGGCCCCACTCACTGTCTGTGAAAGCGGCAGAGCAGTTGTGAGCAGGAGTGTGTGTGAGGGGGGTAGACAACACTGATGACCCTCACACTGATAAGCACCATGCCAGGAAACCCCACTTGAGTGAGCGTGGGACAGTGAAAGGCTGTGTGTGTGTTGTCCTGCACACTGTTCAGGATGTCACATCCCGAAATGCTCATGACCAAGGCCTGGCCAGGCTCTGCTGGACATTGTTGCCTATCAATGTTCCCTGAACATTCTAGTCCTACCTTAATTTCTGAAGCAGTTTCATCTTTGGTTGGGTTACTATTGTTGAATTTTAACAATGGGAGTTTTAGTGTAATCCCTCAAAAGAAGGAAACTGAGAGGGTTTGGCATCCCTCTGCTGCAGTGGACAGCAGCATTAGATCAGGATTGGAAGGGCCGCATTTGCTTGTATGAGTTGCTTAGAATTCTTTTTATAATTTATTTTTATCTTATGTGCATTGGTGTTTTGTTTGAATGTATGTCTGTCTTGTCAGATCCCCTGGAATGGAGTTACAGACAGTTGTGAGCCACCATGTGGGTGCTGAGAATTGAACCCAGGTCTTCTGGAAGAGCAGCCTGTGCTCTTACCTAATGAGATACCTCTTCATCCCTGCTTAGATTTCTTATCACCAGAGACTTCTGTATCTTTCAGGATCTTTAGAGAACCAGGGTGACCCAGAAATCTACAGAAGACTATCTGTGGTCACTGTTTTTGCTTTATAAGCAATTAATCTGCATAATAAAAATGTTTAAATCTCTAGAATGATTTCTCACTTCCTGGCTAATCTGTCACCAATATTCTTACTTAATAATATAAGAAATGAGCCCAAATATGTAAACTTAAATGAAAAATGTTTCAAATCTATGATAATCACACAAAAGCTCCTAAAGTATTCAATTTGAGCACGTAAAATAAAATTTGAAGTCTTGTAGAAAAACATGTTTCATTAGAAATACTAACTTCAGAGGGGGTAAACAAAGTGATGCAATTACTACAAAAATAAAAGTATATAAATATCTAATTCTTACAATAAACAAGATTCTTAAATGCTTCCATTGTAAATTCTACTGAAAGTTGAGAAACATAATACAAACATTACTTAAAATACTTCAAAATATAAAAAATAAATGTTTCCAACATAGAAAGGAAATGAATTTTGTACATTTTATCACATAAAAGAAAAACTACAGCTGGGTAATACTTCACAACAATATAGAAAATACTTCTGAGTTTGGAGATAGAAGTGTCAAACAGCCCTTTGGAAAAGAACGTAAAGATGGCTGGCTGTAAGGACTGTGAGTACATTTCACCACAAAGTGAGTGAATCACAAAGCAAACCCTAACTTAACTGCAGATATAATAAGCTCTACATGTGAAATTCAGCTTCCATTTTTGATAAAAATAGATGCTTATTCTTTAATTAGACCTAGCACTTAGTATTATTGGAGAATCAAGGAGGATTTTCAAGGACATGAATAATAAAATCATTTTAATTATTAGCCCTGTCAGCTAAAAGTATCGTGGGGATGCTGATTTAGACAATGAGGCAAAAGCTACAAACAGCAAGTGGAGAACACATGTGTATGGTTGCATGCCTAGAACACATGTGTTGTGGTTGCATGCCTAGAACACGTGTATGTTTGCATATCTAGAACACATGTGTTGTGGTTGCATGCCTAGAACACATGTGGTATGGTTGCATGTAGAGAAGAACTGGCTGTACCCACCAGGGTAAGGCTGGTGTTCTGTGCCCAAGGCCCAGGATAGACACTTGACCTTTGCACCTTATTTTATTCTAAGATAATAAATCTATAAGTACTATATCTTTCTGTCATGATATTTCTTATCATAGTCAATAAAGTTTTTACACCATGAAGTTTTCTGGGGGATTTGAGTATACAAGTTGGTGACAAACGACCGTTAATTTCATCAGTAAGGTTGATTAGGAACCACACTCTCCATCACTATTTTCTGTGTATGAGTCTGTTTCTCAGCACTCATGGCCTGCTTTCATTCAGCTACCCACACACCACTTCTGGGGTAGTATAAGAAGTGTCCTAGCTTCTCCACAGGAGACGATAACTCTGGGCATACGATGGCCCAGGTGTAGCTGGGCTGGGCATTTGGTACCTATTCTCCACCTCTGGGACAGCATGAGAAGTGACCTACCTCCTCCACAGGAGACAGAACACTCTGAGCGTATGATGGCCCACGTGTAGCTGGGTTGGACAGCTGGGGTCTTCTTATCATTTGACCTTGGCAGTGAGAATTCCCAGGCCACACCAGGGTTCCTGCCCTGGAATAAAAGCTGCAAAAGAAGAAAGAGAAAGCATTAAGTAAATTAGAGCAACATCAATGACTCTCTGATAACTAGTTTGCTTTAAACTACATAAAATAATACCTTATAAAACTAATCACACGATAAAATACTGTCTATTTTCTAAAATGCCCATTGGATACATGCAACAAAATTATTTCCCCAAAATGAGTAAGAATACACACAAATGAATGAGCAAATAAATACTATAAAACCTATGGAGAACTAAAGACATTTTAATACAAGTACAAACTGAAGCAGGACATGGCCATTGGCAGCCATTGTAGAGGACAGCTAAGGTAGCTTTACACATAGACAAGGAAGAATGGCAGAATCCATTGGCAACAAAACAAATAAGCTTCAGGTGGGGAAGAGATTGGAAAAGGGAAACATAGGAAAACACTACAAAGTCTCACCCAGTAAATCACCAAAACCCTCATATGAATCAAGGAGAAAGAAATGGGAAAAATAAATCTACCAAGAAAAGAACCAACAAAATCACAAGACTCAAATCCCTCCCAACAGAAAGCCTCTAGGTCTCAGGTTGAAGATGTGGAGCAGTTTGTTAACTAAGCAGTAAGCATGGATGGTTTGTAAGAAACTGGCGAAGATGCATCCATTCTGAAAGTGAAGATGTGGAAGTGGAACAGAAAACAAGCAGGCACAGCCATCCTCTCTGATAAGTTAGGAGAGATAAGAAAGTCACTACATATCAATAAAGAAAATAATGTATCAATATGGTATAAGAACCATATATACATGAGCTTCAAACACTGATAAATCCTAATTGATGAAAGAAACAGAAATAGACACAGAGGCACTGACTGGTCCAGCTGCAGCAGCAGTGGATGACTTCAGTGCCACACTTTCCCTGAGTGTGAACACATACTGACTAATAGAACATACAGACAACAACAACAACAACAACAATGAAAACAACAAAGGAAGTTCAAACTTGTGCCCTGCCATAGTTCATAGGAACTTAACAGACATCTATGAAACACATCATCCAAAAGACAGAATAAACCATTCTCAGCAGCCAATGGGAATTATTAGAAAATATACATAAAGCAGTAGCTTTACCCCAAATAGTGAGTATGCCAAGAAAGAAGTCAGGAAAACAACTGCAATCATAACCCTCAAAAAGAATTCCTAGGAATAAAGTTAACTGAGCGGCTGATGGACTTCAGTACAGAAAGCTTCAAAACATTTTATAAAAAAATTGAAAAATAAACTACATTAATATTAATAAAGACCTGATGGTTTGGCAGAATTAATACTGTGAGAAAGGCCACACTATCAAGAGCAATTTATAGATATAATACAATCCTTGTCAAAATTCCAGTGTCACTCTCCACAGAGATATGAGAAATAATTCTGAAACTCATCAGGCAGCATGTAGCATCCTGGATGGCCAACACAACCTACTCAAAAAGAGTGAGACTGGGGACATCAAAATATTTAATTTAAGCTTATACTACAGAGTCATAGTAACAAAAACAGCTCGTTACTGGTCAAAAATGGATGTTGAGACCATGACATAAAATAGAGAATGAAATATACTCTTCCAGAAATAGAGTCTTGACTTTCAACAACTTTCCCAACACAAACATTGGAGAAAATGCAGCATCTTCAGTGATGCTAGGAAAACTGCACGTTTACATCAGAAAAATTAAACTGGACCCATGGGTCTCATCTTATTTAAAAACTCATATAATGGATCAATGACTTTAGCTATAAGGCAAGGCTCTCAGAAATTGCTGGAAAAAAACAGAGAGAATACACTCACAATATCATTGTAGGTAAAAACTTCATAAAGGCCTCCAAAGTTCAAGAAATATCAAAAGCAGCCAGGACTTCTGTGGGTCTGGGTGCAAGTCTGGGACCTCCGAGGGAATAGACAAGAGCCAGAGACCTTTGTGGGACTAAGCCCAAGCCAGGGATCTCTGTGGGAGTGGGCCCAGACCAGGGACATTTACAGAAACAGGACTAAGCCAGCAACCTAGGCCAGAGCAGGCCTGAGACAGTGAATTCCATAGGAGAAGGGACAAGGGAGCAACTGCTGGGGGGAGTGAGCCAGAACCAGAGACCTCTGTGGGTTCAGGTGTGAGTCTGGGACTTCCAGCGGAGTAGGCAAGAACCAGAGACCTCAAGCGCTGAAGATATAATAGAGGAAATAGACTCAATGGTCAAAGAGAGCATTAACTCTAACAAAAACTTAACACAAAATATCCAGGAAATATGGAAAACCATGAAAAAAACCAAACCTAAGAATAATCGGTATAGAAGAAGGAGAAGAAGTCTAACTCAAAAGCACAGAAAATATATTTAACAAAATCGTAATAGAAAACTTTCCCAACCCAAAGAAAGATATGCCTATAAACATATAAGAAGCCTACAGAACACCAAATAGACTGGATCAAAAAAAAATTCCCTCATCACATAAAAATCAAAACACTAAACTTATAGAATAAACAAAGACTATTAAGATCTGCAAAGAAAAAAGGCCAAGTAACATATAAAGGCAGACCTATCAGAATTACACTGACTTATCAATGGAAACAATGAAAGCCATAAGGTCTTGGTCAAGTGTTATGCAGACAGTAAGAGACCTTGGATGCCAACCCAGACTACTATAGCCAGCAAAAATTTCAATCACCATATAAGGACAAAATAAAATATTTCATGACAAAACCATATTTAACGAATACCTATCCACAAACCCAGCCCTACACAAAGTACTAGAAGGAAAACTCCAACCCAAGAAAGTTGGCTACATCAACAAAAACACAGGAAATAGATGATCTCACAGAAGCAAATCCAAAGAAGGAAAAAACACACAAAATAACATCTCCAACAACAAAAACTACATTAATAGGAGATAGATAACAATCACTGGCCATTAATATTCCTTAATATAAATAGATTCAACTCACCTATAAAAAGAAACAGGTTAACAGTTTTTTTGTTTGGATACAAAAACCGAATCCATCCTTCTGCAAGCATCCAAGAAACACACCTCAACCTCAAAGACAGATATCACCTCAGAGTAAAGGGTTGGGAAAAATTTTCCAGTCCAATGGACTTAAGAAACTAGTAGGTGTAGCTATCCTAATACCTAACAAACTAAAGTCAATCAAAAGAGACAAAGAAGGACATTTCATATTAGGCACAGGAAAAAATCCACCAAGAGGAAATCTCAACACTGAACATATATGCCCCAAATACAAGGGCACCCTCATATTAAAAGAAACACTTCTAAAGCTTAAATCATACATTAAACTCCACACACTAATAATGCAAGACCTCAACACTCCACTCTAACCACTGAACAGGTCAGTCAGGAAAAAATTAACAGAGAAATAAGGGAATTAGATGTTAGGATTCAAATGGACTTAATAGACATCTATAGAATATTTCATCCAAACATAAAAGAACATGCCTTCTTCTCAGCACCTCATGGAGCCTTCTCAAAAACTGACCACATACTCGGAAACAAAATAAACCTCAACAGATACAAAAAAAGTTGTAACAACCCCATGTATCTTATCAGATCACCATGGCTTAAAATTAGAATTCAACAGCAACACTAATAACAGAAAGCCCACAAACACATTGGAAATTAAACAATGCTTACTTGAATCATCAATCAATCAAGGAAGAAATAAAGGGAAGAAATTAAAGACTTCCTAAAATTCAATGACAATGACCACACAATATACCCAAATTTATGGGACACAATGAAAGCAAAAGTCCATAGCACTCAATACCTACATAAAGAAGCTGGAAAAGTCTTGCACTAGTGAATTGGCAGAACATTTGAAAACTTTAGAACAAAAGGAAGCAAACACAGAGAAATAGATGGCAGTAAATAATCAAATTGAGAGCTGAAATCAACAAAATAGAAACAAAGAAAACAATACAAAGAATCAATGAGATAAAGAGTTGGTTCTTTGAGAAAAATCAACAAAACAGACAAACCTTTATCCAAACTAACCAAAAGGCAAAGAAAAATATATCCAAATTAACAAAATCAGAAATGAAAAGGAAGACATAACAACAGACATGGAAGAAATCCAAAGAATCATTAGGTCACATTTCAAAAACCTGTACTCTACCTAATTGGAAAACATACAGGAAATGATCACTTTCTTGATAAAATATCACTTACCAAAATTAAATCAAGACCAGATAAGCAAATTAAATAAGATTAGCTCAGAATTCTGATCTCTAAAATGTACAAAGAACTCAAGAAATTGGTCATCAAAAGAACAAATAATCCAATAAAAAATGGTGTATAGCCCTAAACAGAAAACTCTCAACAGAGGAATCTAAAATGGCTGAAAGACGCTTAAGGAAATGCTCAACATCCTTAGCCATCAGAGAAATGCAAATCAAAACAACTCAGAGATTCCATCTTCCCCCTAGACAACAAAGAGGACCCTAAGATATATATATATATATATATATATATATATATATATATATATATATATATGGATCTAACCTACATGGGATGTAGAAAAAGACAAGATCTCCTGAGTAAATTGGGAGCATGGGGACCATGGGAGAGGGTTGAAGGGGAGGGGAGAGGAGGGGAGCAGAGAAAATGTATAGCTCAATAAATTCAATTTAAAAATATAAAATTAAAAAAAGAAAAAAGGAAAATAAAAAGAAATACCAAAAGCTGGTGAATAGAACTGCATAATATTAAAACAAACAGCATAGCAGATAAAATAAACAAAACCAGAAAAGGACAAATTAAATAAATTATTACTATTATCATTATTATTATATGTCTGGTTTCTAATGAGAAAGAAAGGGTATGGAATTGTGTGGGTGGGAAGTGGGAGGATCTGTGAGGAGTTGAGGAAGGGTAACTATAATCAGAATACACTGGATGAAAAGATCAACCAATAAAAGAACAGCACAGCAGAAGAAACTATCTCCACACTAGGAGACAAAGTTACAGAAAGCCATTGCTCGTGTACACTGGTTCACTGAGTAATATCTAATATGTATACAGAGCTATGGAGACCAATCACCTAAACTCAGACCATCCAGTCAATGTACAAGCAAATGACAGTTACCTAAATCAAGACATAGAAGTGGCCAACACAAACTGGAAAGTGTTTGACAACCTTATCCACCAAAGGAATGCCGATTAAAACTGCTCTAAATTTATCACTGCCGTCACACAATGATTATCCTCCAAATGACTAGTGATGGTTAATGAGCGTTGTCAAGGATACGGAGAAAGTGCAGCCCCGATAGACTGCCGTGGGAAGGAAAATGATGAAGCCCCTACAGAAAGCAGTGTGAAGTTTTCTCACAGAACTAAAGCTAGAACACCACAAGCATATAATACCGAAAAGAGTCTAAGCCAGTACACAACAGAGAAGATAGATGTACACATAGTTATTGTAGCACTACTCACATTGACCAAGATGTGGAATTAGTGCAGCTGTCCACCCACAAGCAAATGGTTTATATACTGTGTAGCACATATACTCAACTGGGCTCTATCCAGCCATAAAGAAAAATGAAATTATGCTATTGAAAGGGAAGTGGCTAGAACTGGAGTGAAAATAGGCAAATAAGCCCATCTTAGGATGGTAAATATTCAAGTTTTCTCTCATGTCTGTGATGTGCACATGTGTACACACACATATGGCAAGAAAGTAGAAGGTTGACAGTGACAGAATAAACATAATAAGATGGGAAAGAGGGGAATCAAGAAGAAATAGGAAGAAAGACAAGATACCACCTTCACGTGATTTCTACCTAACACACATCTTTTTGTCTGTCTGTCTGTCTATTATCTATCTATCTATCTATCTATCTATCTATCTATCTATCTATCTCTATCATCTATTTATCTATCATCTATCTATCATCTATCAGTCTATCATCTATCTATCTTCTATCTATGTATCTATCCATCTACCCACCTACCTTACCTATCTATCATCTGTCTGTCTGTCTATCATCTATCTATCTATCTATCTATCTATCTATCTATCTATCTATCTATCTATCTATCTATCTATCTTTTATCTATCATCTATCAGTCTATCATCTATCTATCATCTATCTATCTATTATCTATCCATCTATCATCTATCTATCTATCTATCTATCTATCTATCTATCTATCTATCTATCATCTATTTCTATTGTCTATCAGCTTTCTCTAGTCAGCTACGACATTAAATCAGAAGGAGGTCTATGTGTATGGAGAGCAGCATGAAGGGAAGAGGGACAAGAGAGGGTAATGAAGGCATGAACACAAGGCACAAGGTCACACGTCCAGAAATACTATAACAAGGCCTTTAAGTTTGTGTGCTAACTAAAATACTAATTAAAATAAATCACCCACAAAATCTACTGATAAAGACCTAGAGACGGTAACACAGGTAAGTACATACACACATTCAAACACTAAGCAAGGGAAGACAATAACCATAAGTCTACTGCCCCCTTGAGCCTGCTTGATGGATTGCTCCTGTTTCTGATCGCTACAATTCTACATCCAATTGAGACCATAGTGATAAGCTGACAAAAGCACCAGGCCACCAAATCCAGCCCCAGAACCAAAAGCTGGTCTCTACCTCCACAATCAGTGTTTCGTTGGTTGGTCCAGTGGAGGTTAAGCTCTCAGGCTCCTTGTAGGACCGTCTGTAGTTGAAGGTGGTACCTGAAAACTTGTATCGTCCAGGCCAGTCCACACTCCAGTGTCCGTTCAGGTGGTATTTCTTGAGAGAATTGCGCACAGAGATGTAGGAGGTAGATATGTTCGTCTCATAGATACGAATGCTCCGGGCTCCAGGCGGAATCGTAACTACATGGTAGTACTCTGGAGAGAGGAATGTAGCATTTAGTTGAACCTGGCTTCCCCATAATTGGATGTGAGAGCCCATGTTTAGAGCTGGTGGATCTGCTGCTAGCTCTGCTTGTTTTTTATCAACAGTTGGAGGAGAGGTCTTGTAATCTGCCACCTTCCTAAGGATCATTTTAGCTAAAAAACCTAGTATCCACTTCTAGAAAAAATCAGAAGCCCCAGAAGCGTGGTTCTCAACCTTCCCAATACTGTGACACTTTAATACAATTCCTCATGTTGTAGTGATCTCCAGTCATAACATTCATTCTATTGCTACGTCGTAGCTATAATTTTGCTACTGTTATGAACTGTAATGTAAATATCTGTGTTTCTGATGGTCTAAGATGATCCCTGTGGAAGGGTCATTCTATCCTCAAAGAGGCTGAAACTCATAGGGCGAGAACCGCTGCTCCAGAAGCAAAGGAAACCCCACAGTGGAGACCTCAATACTCTAAGCTCTCGCAGTTTCCTCTCCCTTAGCCCCTCCCAGCAAAAGCTCTGACTGAACCCCTTTCTCAGGTGTACATGGCTTGTCATTACTCACGGTTGGTACGGTGGTGTTTACTGTAGAGTCCCCTGTGCATCGTGCAGTCTGAGTTATTCCCCTTGCAGACCCCACAGGAATCCTCGGCAGCATCTGACCCAAGGATATTGTCACAGCCAACTTTCTGAAGGCCACACAAGGTCACAGACCATTCATGGAAGAAAGGACAATACAAGCAACAACATCACCAACCTCACAACAAAATATTCCTCCCACTCCAGCTGAACAGCTTAACATGGAATAGTTAACAAATCAGTGTTGGATACCCAGTGTGTGCATAGCATGGCTTGTCCTGATCTCCTGGCCTCTTTTCTTGGGATGTGCTGTCTGTCTTCTATAGAGTTCATCCCCAGTTGTAGCACTTGAGTCCTCAGTTAAAGCGCTAGACTGCGCCACGGTGAATCTCAGAGCAATGCAGACTTGGTAAGATGACTGCCGGTGCTCACACAAGGCTCTGCTGCAGTGAGCACGTGGCTGGGAGTGATTGACACCACCCAGAAATTCTCCCCATCAGTGATGTGTACGAGCAAGGTCTGTGCAAGGTTGTGTAAGTTAAGGCGCTTATCACGGTTTCTATAATGCTTGCTGGTTTCATATTTCCTACCGAGCTGTGTCTAGGAATAGCATCCATTCAGAAACAAAGCCATCATGGTCATAGCCCCATGCTGGAAATCCTCAGGGCCAGACATATTTTGTAATGCTGTTGTGTGTAAATTTAAAAGGTCAGCTGTATCAAGTCTGTCATGTGCATGGGTCTCCATGGGGCTTGAGGCTGCCATACTCTATAGACTATACATTGATATGTCTACTGCAAATCTCTACAAGAAGTGGGAGGAAGAAAACCCACCAACAGTCATGTGTGAGAGAGATTATGCCACCAAATGAATTCAGGTCTCCCAAATTTCTCATGCATTTTTGGGTTAGTGGTCTAGACTTTGGGTTTTGGAGTTGTTTGAATCCTCTTGCCCTGCTGCAGCTGAGGTCTGGACAGTCCTCATGTGGAGATCACTATGGTAGCTAAAAGTGGCTCCTCACTGACTTCTCCCAACTCTGCCCAGAAACTGTACCCCTTGCAGATCTACTGTCCCCGAACCCAATTTCTAATCTACATGGCAATGGTCACTCTTGGTGAGTTCTTGTTCATACCCTCATCCCCTCAGAACCCCAAGATCCGGACTGCTTTCTGAGCACCCCCTTGGCTTCCTGACACCCCCATGGTCTGCTCTCAGTACCCTTTAGCTCCAGGGCACCCTTCCAGATAGAGCTCAGGTGTGGGCGCTCCCTCCTCCTAGGTCCCCATGAGTGCTCCACACCCACATGTGACATCAGCTGTCCCATCTGCTCATGCTCTGTACACACCTCCGTCACAAAGCAGTGCCATCAGTATGAGCTCTTCTGGCTTTTCTCCCCCTGGGCTGGGACTTGGAGGGAAAGGGCTCCTCTCTTTTGTCTGGTCTTTCTAGCCCTTACAGGATGCCTGGCACAAAGCAGACTGTCTGGAGACATTTGTTGAATGAATAAGCAATCGTTATTACCTCACATATCCCATCTATACAAACATTACGGCTATCCTCCGAGCATGGAGTCCCATCTTTCACTTTATTTGACAAAGAAAAGAAGAAATCAAATCCTTCTGCGATACAGTAGAGTTTGCATAAGTCCTGATCTTAAAAAGAAATACACACACAAACACAAATAGAAAGACACTTCAGCTCAGTTATTTTTGCTCTGAGGTTTAGACAGATTTTTCTTTGGTTGTCTCCCCCATAAATTAAGTCCCACACAATAACACATTTCAAAGATTTTTTTTTTTTTTAAAGACAGAGCCTCACCATGTAGCCCTGTCTGGCTTGGAATGTGTTAGTAGACCAGGCTAGCCTTGGACTCACATAGCTCTATCTGCCTCTATGTGCAGGATTAAAAGTGTGTGCCACCATTCTAGGCCTTGCAAAGAAAGTTTAATGTTTATCTTTGGTAAAATCCTTTAAATTTATTAATATTATTTATTAATGCTTTGCTGGTACTTTTTCTCTAGAGTCCCTTGCCCGACAGCTCCTTTGTACATTTGCTGGCTGGTCTACTATGGTTATGATCTACTATATAAAGACTATGTTACAGGAATGTAAACTGATGAGTTGTGTTTTGTAATATTGGGCAAAACTCTTGCACATGAGATGCAACAAACATTAAACTTTGTCTTTAAACCAATAGGAGAAGTGTTAAATGAGAACTCCAGGGTGTGATGTGTTCTATAGGAAAACTGGTATGACCCCAGGGATCTGAGCTCCCACAGCCTTCAAGGCTTTGCAGTTCATAGGGCCAATTGAAGGTTCTGTAGGGACCTCTTTTCTCTGGATGAAATCAGGACAGTTGCCTCTGGGGAGCCTCACGCTCTCGGGGATTTCCTCCCGTCTGAGACTCACTCACAGATTCTTGTGCTATTTTTAAAAGATGGGAGAATTACCCAAGGATTTTAAAAATAAAACTTGCATGGACTTAATATGATCATTTGCCACAGACTAACAAAGTCAAGGGTAGCACACACATTTCACCCTGATGTCACAGGTTAGTCCAGTTTCCCTCAAACCCTACAGACTGTTTTCCTTCTGACTCAGGGCTCTGTTGATCATGTGCTTTAGTCTTAGTTTTACAGTTTATGCATAAGATCGAAATGAAATCTGCTTTGCATGAGACTGCTCACAGCTCCCTACATAGGGCTTATCATTTCCATGCATATGACCCCTACCAGGAGCAGATGCACAGAAATGATGGACATAGAGCCATAGGGACACCGCTGCTTATGCACTGCTCCAGAACGCGTGCTACTGGCCTGGACAGAATTCCAAGTCTCAAGGAATGAGATAACTAGACAATCTTTAAAAGTATTTGAGCCATGCTTCTTGAACTACCAACATTTTTATAATGTTAGCTACATTGTATCATATCATCATATCATAACATCTTGCTCACTTTTCTCCCACTGACAAGTGTAAATCTCATTCACTCCATGAATAAATTTCTCACTGTATGGTTACAGAACAAGATTTCATTGCTGTAGTATACTTGAAAAATTATCCATTTTCTATAAAGCATACTAAAATTTTCTTTCAGCTTTTAATATCTAAGAATGTAGTGGGTGATGTGTTTATAGTCACATCAGCATCAACTACAGTCATCCATTTTTAATAGCTACTTATTCAACATATTTGGCTTATGGGCTTCTGTCTACCGATCAAGTGTAGGTAAGATGTAATGGCAGTGGGGTGGGTTAAATCAAACCAGTCACCCGAAGGAGCCCTGTTATGATGGCCTTCCAGACCTACAGTGTCTGCCCCTCTGAACATGTCAGTGCTGGTCACATGATGTATTCAAATGGTAACAAGATGTGGGCCCCCTACAGAGTGGGACTGGAAACTTACCTTCCACCCGGGTGTAAGGCTTCCATTTGTAGAGCCACCCTCGGAAGTGCTTGCTGTTGTACTCGGCGCACTGGGCAGCACGGAAGTCTACACTGTCCGGAGGGCATTTCTGACTGTTGCAGAGCTTCAGTGTGCGTGCGGAGCCCTGGCAAAACTTCCCTCCATGAGATGGCCTGAAAAACATATCGCAGCCAGAGATCAGCACTTCCTGGACACTATGTTTACTGGGGTGATGTAGCTGCTAATCCCAACGACTTAGAGCAGGCCATGAAGAGAAGAATCCTGAGTCCATCCTGAGTGTTATGGTCCTGATGCTGGAGGACAAAGCAGAGTTCAAGATCCAGGCTTGTGTGCACTTGCTCCTTGTCCCCCAGCATCCTCTGGAGGAGACAGGAAAGTGAGTCACCTTCACACCCTATGGGGAGTAGGTTTGCTGCTGAGAAAGAGGATGGCTTTCCAGGATGCCCCAGTTGGAGTAAGATACTGAGGCAGAAAGTCAACATCGTCTTCTTCCTTCTGCCAGATCCCATATGATAGGGCCGGGACGTTAAGCCTGTGGACCAAGTCAGAGAATCACCGGACAGCCACAAGCCTGCTGATTTCTGGGAAATCTCTAAGAATCTGGATGGGCACACTCAAGAGGACATGGAAAGAAGAGTGACTTTGGGGCCTCATGCTTTACAGATAAGAGCAACAAAGTAGCATGACTTATTTCTGAAACAAACCAGAGAGCCTTTTACTTCCCTGGGTAGGTTACTATCTCTCTGGGTCTAGTCCCTGAAATTAGGCTACTTTGTTGTAAAAGTGACAATATTTGACAGAAAAGCAAAGCTTTTCATGAAAGAGTTGTTCTTATTGGAGTTTTCTGTTCATACTCTATTTCCTTTTTTCTTTAAATACAGTAGCCAGTTAGATAGCATCTTTATTTCAAGTCATGTAGTTAAAACCCAGTTCTGCCCTGGCCCTGCTGACTCGGTTATATTTTGCTGGGAGTCAGGAAGTGGTAAGCATCATAAACCACATGAAAGAAAGAGAATCATTTCGGAAATGGAGTGGAATTCCCTTCTTAGCATTTTCTACAGTATTGGGTAAGCGATAGTGCTGCTACTAACAAGATTGGTCGCTGCAGAAAGGCTCATTCAGAAGGAAGCAGGCTGTGTACATACCTGGGATTGGTACAGAGACGGTCTCTGTGAGATACTCCTCCCCCACAGGTCCGGGAGCAGGGGGACCAAGGGGACCAATCTGACCAATGGCCATGGGTAGGCTTGGGGCCTTCATCACCGTACTTCACACACTGTCCTCCACGACACCACTAAATATTTTAAACATAAATTTAAAATCATTGACATAAGCCCTGCATAGTTGGATTCAATTCATTTCTCTTGCAGTGCCAAGGGGAAGGCGTCTTGTAAAATATGCCAACACTGGCATCTCTACATGCAAGTGACATCTACTAAAGACACAGTTGGCCTTTCCTTGTCTACCTTTCCAAACCCAGCATCACCTGATGAACTGGTGTAAAGGGGAGAGGCATGGATCAGTCACTGTAGAAGGCTGAACGTCAGTGTAGACAGAACTGAAAAACTGACATGAACATCTGGTCTGATTACTCATCTCTAAAGTCATGACCCCTGACTTATGGGGGAAAAAAGGTTCTTTTCCCAGCTCCTAGCTTGCATTTTGAAGAGTCTCAGGGCAGAAAAGTCCAGATGAAGAACACCCGGGACTTTGCTCCTTGTCATTTCTGGTCGACTCCTGGATTTTACTGCAAAACACCTGGGCTTGGGGAAACCATCTTGTTCCTTTAGAGCACATTGGATGTCACCCAGCTTTCTGCAGGGGCGAGGCAATTGCTCAGGAAGAAATCCAGTCTCTTCCCATGAGGACTAGGGATGCCACCAATATCCATTTTGTAAAAGAATGGCTCAACACACACACACACACACACACACACACACACACACACACTGCTACTTTGTGATTTTGTGTTCTAGAACATGTAGTATTGTAGTATGGCCTTAATATCAAAGAGCACAGTGATTCAGGATATCTTATTAAGAAGAGGGAAGATAGATGCCTTATCTAGTTTGCTGACTGCATTAAATAAACAGAGCCTGGTTTGTGGGCAGAAAGTACAGGCAACATAGTTATCTCTAGTATTTGAACCAATAGTTTGGTACTGAGGAAAAGCAATGCACTTCTAAAAAAGGAAAATGACAGCATTCCAATTGCCTATTACTGGTGCATGGGGTAAAACACATCAAATCAACTGCTAACATCTGGTCATTGTTGACCCAAACAAATAGTTTCAATCAGTATTATAGAAATAGTAGGATACATGTAAGATGAAGCAGGAAATAGAAAAAATGGGGACAGGGACCCAATGGAGGTCAATACAGAAGAAGGAGGGAGGAGAGAGACAATACAAAGAACACAGAGGCTATTTGTTAAAGCCTCATGCAATCATGAGATTTTATATTGACCTAAAATTATACACAATACATATGTATACGTGTGTGTGTGTGTGTGTAGCTTAAATAAAGTTATGTCACCAAGGCTGACAATGCCCTTTATAAAAATTGTAGACTAATAAAACTCTTGGCACCAGACACTAGAAATCCACTTTAGAATGGTTGGTCAGGACAGTCCTAGTGATCTTGAAACAATATAAAATATGGTAGTTGCCAATGCCTGATTCTCTGATGTTGAAGGTGAGACCCTGTTACTGAAGACACTACATACTTAGGATACAGAACTTAGGTAATTTGAGCTGGATCTAACTTAAAGGCCTCCTCTCTTAAATCTAGATCCCATGGTGCCAGAAAGTCCTATGCCAGATGCTAATGGGAGGAAACGGTCTTACTAGGCTGTGACATCGCAGAGACCAACATGGCACCCAGCTGTGATACAACAATGACCAACATGGCACCCAGCTGTGATGCCACAACAGTGGCCCACATGACAAGATATCAGTAATGGTGCAGAGAATGCCACTCACACGTAGGTGGTAACCAACAACTGCCTGGCTGGACCTAAGCACACATCACTGTGGTACTAGTCACCTAAACAACTACCTGGGGCTAGTGAGGATGTGGGTCTTAAAGAGAATGTACCTCCACCTCTTTGTTAGAGCAGCACCGTTCCTAACTGCCTTCTAAATCCCATCTTTAAGTCTACGTGTAGGTATAGCTATCTCCCTTCATACAAGGAGACCACCACAGAGAACCTCAGTTGGGCACAGTGCAGAGAACAATCAGCTATGGGGCTCAGCCTCATTGGATACACCTGTGGCACAGCTCTTGCCGTTATGGCTCAGGGAACGTCTCAAAAGAGGCAGCAGAAACTTGTAAGAGTAAGAATGCCAAGGAGCCTGCTGTGAATCAGTCTCTCATGGGAATGGCTGCATAACCAACATCTGAACAGGAACAAAGTCAATACACATGAAAACGTGGAAAGGGGACACTCTCATGGAGCCCAATCACTAGACAAGGAAGCACAAGCAACTGACAAATACTGGCAGAGGTAGAGTTGGCACTCCCAGGAATGAGAGCCCTAACTGGCTGTCCAGTACAGAGTGCTTAGCCTTGAAACAATATGCACACACACAATAAGAATGGGCTCAGCAGGTTGTGTATATATACATATTTGGGCATACATACTTTTATTATATATATTTATGTCATTTTTATATATATACGCACATATATACACACACACCTCTAATTAGGGAGAAAAGGCTATCAATTTGAGAGAGAAGGTGCAGTCTAGAAGTGAACAAACCCAGTCCCTCAGTTGGGCCCTATACTTTTTAAGAGCTGAGAAATTGAGCTAAGGACCAGAAATGCATGCAGTCAACTCTGCTCCTGGCTGTGGCCTGATGCAATGAGCTGTTTCAGCTGCTGTTGCCTCGACTTTTGTGCTATGACGGAGTCTAACCTGGAAATACGAGCTAAGTTCCTTACGATCAGGGTCTTTGATTATGCAAACAGCAGTGTCACCAGGACAAGGCACCATGTGATCTTGGGCACAACACTGCTCATTCAGCCTGTGTTTCTGCAATATAACCCCCGAGAAACTACTTCCGCCAAACCAGCTCTAATTCTTTCCAACGTGAAGTGGGAGAAAGGCAGCATTTAGAATGTAAGGGAAAATAACCTAAACTACTATGGAAAATGAAACTACTTTGAAGCTAAATAAAATGTAGCAAGAACATACAAGTTACATTGAGGGAGTACAGTAGCTGTATCACCCAGAGAGGTCAGTATTGGCCATGGAGAGCCCAGAGTGTCTGAGGTATGGACAACTCAGTGCTGTGACAATAGAAAGGACACACATCTTTCCCAAAGAAAGCCCACACCTCACCATGTCCACAGTGGGTGCCCATGGGTGCCCTCTGCTGCTGGACTCCACCCCTTACCATGTCCTGCCCACACTGGGTGCCCTCTGCTGCTGGCATGAACTTCGTTTCACATTTCCTTCCAATCCGATGGCACCACAAGGCCTTACAAATATCCTAGAGGGGGAGAAGCCATTAGTGTCACAGATGATTGCATGTCTGTCAGCAAATGGGAAGGGACATCCCCTCAGCCACAGGGAGGAAAAGTCAAGAGGGAGCTGGAAAATCTGAACCCTGGCCTCCACTTTTGCAATCCTGAAATTTGAAAATCATACTTTGTAAACCAAAGGGTAAGATAGGATTAATCTTGGCATTAAGAAAACCCATAAAAATGTAATTTTTTAAAAAACCAAATGACATTTTATCATGTATTTTTCTCCATCCCAATTTCCACTAACTTCCTCACATAAGAAAATTAATTTCTATTCTTTCTTTATTAATTCCTTTATATTTGAAATCAGACTCTTGTGCTGTTATTCAGACTGTCTCCAAACTCCACAGGGTCAAATGAACCTCCGGCCTCAGGTTCCTGAGTATCAGAGACCACAGGTACTTGATACAGTACCTACTCCTCAGGTTTTGAACTAACCATGATCAAGACACTGTTGGCGTGTCCACATGTCTGTTCACCTGTGTGCAGGCCTGCACCTGTCTATCCAGTCACTGATCCATCCATGCAGGAGTCAAGGAGGCACAAAATTCTCACCATATATGTATGTACCTACTTCCGGAGTTCCTGGCTACACAAAGCAGCAGCTTGCAGAAGTAAAACTAAGAGGAGAAACAGAAATGTGAAGGTCCATTGTCGGAGGTTTTAAACCCCTCTCTACTGAATTGCTGAAACAGATGGAAACATGGAGGACCAAAGGCATAGACAATATCATCGGATAAAAGCAAGGTATTTTTTGTAAGTATGGTCTGGACTCATGCCCTAGGGTCTGTGGCTTGTTTAAGCAAACACCTTGTTTGCTGATCATGACAAGGCTCATTTTCATTTTGCTGCACATAACTATTTAATCAGTAATAAAAAGGCAGTCTACAGTTAGCTTGATATTGCTTCTAACTTATAGATGGTGTTGGGATGCTGTTGACAGTGTGGTGCACAGTCATGACACCCCTAACACAGAGACTGGAAGTACAGTCTGGAAAGTCTAATCTTTAACAAAAGCTTTAGTTTTATATGTCTTTCCCCTTAACAAATACAAGAGTAATGTAGGGAAAAAATTCTCGGTATTTCCCACAAAAGGGAAACTGGCCTTTAGCAGAACCCCAGCTGTGTTTAGATGATTATGCTGGATAGAGGAGAGGCAGGGGCATTACTAACACTTCTGAAGTCTTGAGGGCTTTCTGGAAGACTGCATATATTTCTGTGTATTTTATTCTTGATTTCATTATAAACTAGAATAAAAGAAACTTCAAAACTAGTTACTTTCATGTGATTTATGAGTAGCTCTCCTTGTGGTTTTAAGTAGAGCAAATTCCTAAATCTGGACTCTCCCTGTCTAGCCAGAATGCGTATCTGTGCTCCGTGAAGGATTTATGCGGGAGATCACCGGGGAGACATCCCTAGGGCTACAGAGGCATCACCCTGTGTGAGGAACTGCTCTATAAAAATTGTACTTGGGAAATTCAATAGTCAGAAGCCTCATGATGTACTGCTGTTACCTTCCAGTAGACTGTGCTCATGTTGGGAAGGGGGTGGGGAACATTGTTTCCTTAATACTATCTGAAAAAAAATGTGGAGTATTAATTTGCCAACTTCAACCAACTAAAAGTTATTACTGCACTCCCACATGATAAATCAGGAAGAAAGATCTGACCTAATAAGCCAAGTCAACTCTGAAACGAAAGCTGATACCCGCAGCAGTATCAGCCGTGATCTGCTCTGCCAGGAAAACATGTGTTTCCTGTTACATTGGGCCGGTCCCGGCATATAGGATTTGACATTTGGTAGGTGCCCAATAAATGCGAAATCCATCACTGTCAGTTACACTAAATAAAATGGTTTTATGATTCATCGTGGAGGAAGCACTTGCCTTTCTGAAGTCCAGCATGCAGAGCGTGGCTTCCTCTCCGAGTTGCCACTTGCACTGTGTGTTCGCATTGTACAGCTGTCCCGGCAGCTTCTCCGGGTATTTGTACTCTTTCACGGGCTTCGGCTGATCAGCAAGGCATGTGGCTTGGGCGGTGCTGAAGCAAACAGGAGGCATTATCAAGGCACATACATCCTTCCTCATGCGATCGGATGCCACATTTTGTTCAGAGAGATGCTTATTTTCTTTGCCACAAAGTTCAAGACCAATTTTTTTTATTTAAAGATTTAAAGCCAGAAGTCATTTTTTTTCCTGAAATTACTCATAAAATATTTGACCTATCTAAAACAAATTGCTCTTCAATAGATATCTCAACCTTACCATCAAGGAAAATGAAACTGAAAAATTGCGACCAGATGTTTAAAGTGAGAGGTTTCTAATGCAAATGCTTACACACCCTCTGTGCCAGAAACAGCTGGACTACCGAAATTGCCATAAAAAATCAAACCACAATCAAACTACTTCAAATACAGCAACTCACTTCCTCCTTGTCTTTCTGTCTTCAGAAGGGACTAGATATGGCTTAACCTCACTGGTAGGCAGCTAGAGTCTGACCCATAATTCCTTTGCCCACAAACACAGCATCTCTATGGGTTTGGATTTGAAGTATCCCCTCAAAAGGCTCATGTGTTGAAGTGTGATCCCCAACTCGTGGTCCTATGGGGAAGCGACTGGCTCCTGAGGCCACTGGCTTCATCCATGGGAATCCATGGATTAACGTGAGCTTCCCTGCTGAATGAGATATTGTGAAGCCAAGTGTAGTGGAAGAAAGAAAATAAAACCTTCCACTCCCACCTCTCCTCTTTCTCTGTCTACTCTCTGGCCATTGTGAAGTGAGCAATCTCTTCACTATACAATACACACTATGCAATAAACATTTCCTCATGTTCAAAGCTAGCAATTCATGGCTGAAAGTTCTGTAACCATGAGACCAGAACACTGTTTCATTCTTTAAAGTATTTCTATCAGGTGATTTATCATAGCAACAAAATATAATTAACACAATTTGTGCATTTATGATATTTAATAGTTTTATGCTTACAAGTAGCAAATAAGTCATGCCTATACGTTCCATGAGCCCACATCTCTCTAAACATCTTCCTAGACCCAAATGCTATCATTACAACAGACTGAATCCCAGACTAGGAGAACTTTGTTTGTCCTCTCATGATGTTACTGCCAGACCCCACACCTATGAGCTCATCAGTCTGCAACAAAGGTGGTGTATAGACACAAAGCATTCACTGTGGATTCCACCAAACATTGTAGGGTAAACTCTGGTGGCTCTCTGCAATCTCTTCAATCTATGAGGTCAGCACTACCCAAAACCAAGTCTAGAGGAAGATATTAGAGGAAATTACAGACTAAAATCTGTTATGAAGAGAGCTGCAAAAGTCTTTTAAAAACATTAGTAAAGAGTTCAAAAATGCATAAAATAAATTATAGTCTACAGCCAAGTAAGTTGAATCATAGGTTCAAAAATATAACATATACCACAACCATGTGGGCTCAATCGTAATTCAAAATTCAAAAGTCAGTTGGGGGGGCATGCTGGGGAAATAACTCAATTTAAGAGTACTGTCTGCTTTTCCACAGGATCTGTGTTCACTTCCCATCATCCACATGGTGGCTCACAACTGTCTGGAGCTCCAGTTCCAAGGGATCTAGCATTCTTTTTTTGGTCTTTGTGGGAACTGGGCATTTGTTGTGTGTTGTTCCACTGTATGCTGAGAATATGTGTTGCTTTTATTGGTTGATGAATAAAACTTCTTTGGCCTATAGCAGGGCAAAATACAACTAGATGGGAAAGCCTAACTAAAGACAGGGAGAAAGAAGGCGGGGTGGAAAGAGAAGTCAGCAGCTGCTGGAGAAGCAAGAGGTAAGGTAACAAGCTGCTAGACTCATGGTAAAATATAAACTATTAGAAAATAGGAGCTAGCCAGTAATAAACTGAGCAATCAAGCTTCTGGTTGATTATTTTATAATTGGTCATGGGAACAGGTGGGACACAGAAAAACTTCTCCGGCTACAGGTGTTCCTATGGTACATATACATACATGTAGGCAGGACACCCCTGCACATACAATAATAACTAAAAGTTTAAAAGCTTTTGTCAGTTTCCATAACCCACTTTGTCAATATCATATGATATCAAGAGTTGCAAGAAAAACATGTAGTAGAGCCCAACACCCATTCCTAGAAAACTAGGAGAAAGAGAAGAACCTCTCAGCTTAATAAAGAACATCTTCAAAAGCCAGAGTCATGATGAATCTTGTGAGAAGATGAAACTTTACTATTAGGCCAGACACAGAGTACATTGCCTTCTCATTGATCATTTACAGCACTGTACCAGAGGTCCCAACTCAGCTGACAGTGAGAGCGAGAGAAGGGGATGTCTGTAGATATGGAGCAAGGGAATGAGACTGTCTGTCGTCTGTACAGCTGACAGGATTGTATGCACAGCATATGCAGAACCACTAGAAAACTTCCTGAAACTAACAAGTGCTTTGAGGAAAGCTGCACCATGAACGACTAGTCCACAAGATGGATTGCTATATATAAACCAGCAAGGAGAAGTAGAGCTCATTAGAAATGACAAGCATGGTGTCATTTACACTGATGCTCTAAAAATGAAGCAGGAATATAAATCTAGACAAGTATGTATGATATCTTTAAGCCGATAGGCACTAACCCCTGATGAAAGAAATTGGAGAAGCGAATGAATGAGGAGACACTCAAGGTCCTTAGAGAGGTAGGGGATCAATAAAGTAGAGATGGCGTCTGCCAGTTCTTCTTGCCTTGATCAATTACTTACAAACAAGTCATTTTATGGATATGGAAGTTGGCTCTCAAATTTATATGGAGAAAAAAGAGATCTACAATAATCTACAGAAAATTTAATGATGAGAACAAAGATGAAGGGTGATACCTCCTAATCTTAAGACTTCCTAGGCACTCACAATAATCAGAAAAAAGTTATAGTGGCAAAATAACAGAGAACTCAGTCAATGGAACAAAATAGACCAACACAGAGAGAGTCCCATATAGATGTACTTAACTTATTCACGACAAAGGAACAAAGACAAGAGACAAGAGAATAACCTTTCTAATAAATGAAGCTTGAGTAACTAGATATTCATATACAAAATTATACACACACACACATTCTCATCATGTTAGAAGGCTCACATAGTCTCATTTCTTTCTTTTTCTTTTTATTGTTTATTTATTTATTAAAGATTTCAGCCTTCTCCCCACCACCACCTCCCATTTCCCTCCCCCTCTCCCATCAAGTCCCCCTCCCTCATCATCCCTAAGAGTAATCCGGGTTCCCTGCCCTGTGGGAAGTCCAAGGACCACCCACCTCCATCCAGGTCTAGTAAGGTGAGCATCCAAACTGCCTAGGCTCCCATAAAGCCAGTACGTGCAGTAGGATCAAAAACCCATTGCCATTGTTCTTGAGTTCTCAGTAGTCCTCATTGTCCATTATGTTCAGCAAGTCCGGTTTTATCCCATGCTCAACTATGTTCATAGCAGCATTGTTTGTAATAGCCAGAACCTGGAAACAACCTAGATGCCCTTCAATGGAAGAATGGATGAAGAAAGTATGGAATATATACATATTAGAGTACTACTCAGCAGTAAAAAACAATGACTTCCTGAATTTTTCAGGCAAATGGATGGAAATAGAAAACACTATCCTGAGTGAGGTGAGCCAGACCCAAAAAGAGGAACATGGGATGTACTCACTCATATTTGGTTTCTAGCCATGAATAGGGGACGTTGAGCCTATTATGCGTGGTCCTAGAGAAGCTAATTAAGAAGGTGAACCCAAAGAAAAACATTTAGGCGATGAAAGGAGACAGAGACAAAGACCCACATTGGAGCACCGGACTGAAATCTCAAGGTCCAAATCATGAGCAGGAGACAGAGCACGAGCAAGGAACTTAGGACTGCGAGGAGTGCACCCACACACTGAGACAATGGGGATGTTCTATCAGGAAATCACCAAGGCCAGCTGGCCTGGGTCTGAAAAAGCATAGTCTCATTTCAAGATTTGCTATAAACTCCTGGTGGTTAAATTCCTCTCGTTTTCACAAAAGGCCAGGTATATTGGTAAATAAAACAGAAGAGAGGCTCTAGAATTATATCAGCCTGAATGGCCAGCTAACTTTTAAAACATCTCATGAACTTCATTGCAAAACAATTTGACCTTTACATAAAACAGTCCAGTGTTTCATTACTGTTAGATGCTTTATGTTCATACAATAAAAACAAATGAATGAATTCAATCTCTACATGTAGTAAATAGGATGAATCTCATACATTTATCTTATGATTCTTTTCATAGCGAGTTAAAAAAACAAGGAAGAGCAGCCCTCAGGACTCTGCCTGGAGACTGGCCATTGCCGAGAGGTGTTAGACAGAGAGGACTGAGGGGTCTAGATCAAGGCTCTGTAGGGTGACCTGAAAGAATTTACAGGACGTGACCACCATAGAGAGCCACTGAGTTGTGTTCTTACTGTCTGTGTGTGGTACCACAACAGTAGTGATAGTGTGGAAACAACAGCCGAGGCCAGAGACAGCATGGGGGGCTTCAAAACCCTTCACCACTCTCACGACTGCGTTGCATAATGCAAAGAGCCTGATATTTTTTTTAGCTTAGTCACAGTCCCTCATTTTCCAAGGGAGAAAGCAGGGTATCTCAGAAAACATTCTCTGCTACCACAGATGCCTTTGAGAAGTGAGTTTAGATAACTTAGTGCAGCTCTGCTTGCTCACTCCGACCCCTTCCCTTTCCCTCCATGGTGGTCCCTGTTCTCTCCCACATCTTCAGCACAAAGGTCAGCCCTGGCTAGGATTCCTCAAGGTGAGCACCCGGCAGCATCTGGATACAGTTGAGAAGGAAATCATTGCAATGGCCTCTCAATGGGAATCCCATTTCCTCACCCACAGAATGGTACTGGGGATGGCAGAAGAGGCCACTCTCCCTCACCTCCTCCCTTCCTCCAGGAGGTCCCTTTCTAATGCATTATGCACTAACCCCCTAGACTCACATTGGTGAAGGGCAGGCAGGGGCGTTGACCCATAGGGCAAGATTCCAAATGAAGAAAAAAATAAACTAAAGATGAGTCTGTGTTGTGAAATGTAACATGATGGTCTAGAGTCTCCCCAGGTCACTGGCTCCAGCACACAGACACGGGGAACTGAATGACAGGCTGTCGTTTCCCTGGGTCATGGACTTCACTGATTCAGACAGTGTGTATTAATGGTAAATGACACATGACTTCACCGGGTGAATTTCTCCAAAGAAGTATCTGTTCTTCTCGACTCCACCTACAGTGGAGAAAAGCTGAGCTGGCCACCCCAGGCCCATCCATTTCCCAGATGCTGACTGAGGACGGCGGTGGCAGCTTACTCATGGCTGGGAACACATCCCAAAGGCTACCTAATTGGTGGAGGGTAGAACACTATTTTGACTATGTGGAAATCAGGAAGCTAGCATCCACAGTATCAGACAGACAGGCAGTCCTGGGTTCCTTAGGACTGAGAACTCTAGGTTTCACATATGTGAGGCTGTCCGATTGAAAACTATGTTTTCAATTTCAATGACTCCCCACAGTGATTTAACAATGTGATGCTCTCTTGCAAAGCTTGATATTAAAACAAATGACAGTGCAGAATATTGCATGTGTATTTGTAATTACAAAATCTACAAATTAGTAAAGTCCCTGAAGAGAGTTTCATTACAAAAAGAACTGAAAAATATTTTATTGCTTACCCTAAAACCAAACCAGCATATTTCAGAATCTGATTTTACTCTTTCAGTATTGCTGAACAAAACTGGATTTTAATTCTATATAATCTATATAATGTATAATCTTAATAGTAATTCTGAGAACCACATTCTGATTTGAAGATTTCATTGCACTTCTAATACCCTCAGATGATTCTTCTGTGATCAGACAATGGTTTCCTTGCCATGAGTTTTCTTCTTAGTATTTTGACTCTTTCATGATACAAATTCTTACTACATACCCCAAATTTCATCCTCTAAACTTCTAAGTTGTCAGACTATGATTTAAAATTATAAAAATGTTGAGATATTTGTCTCACAGACATTGAAAAGAAAGAGAGCTTTGTAAAATTTGGAACAAGAACCAAATAAATTATGGAAACACTTTTGAGTAAAGAAACTCCCTTCTCCCCTGTTAACACAAATCAGAACAGAACCATGTTAAAGAACAAACTCTTCCTCCTTACAGGAAGTTTCACTGACACTGGGAAGAGATGAATAATTGTAAGAAAGAGATAAAGACAATCCAGCTGGCCACAGTGTGGGAGGGGATCCCAGGGAGCTCTCGGTGAATGGAAGGAGTCCAGATAAGAGGTCAAAGCCGTTATCACATTGTTTAATGTGGCCCTAGCTAGAAAGAGTCAAAATTTGAGAATAAGTGGCTTTGGGTGCTCAGCTCTAAATGGGACATGAACAGCATCCTCTCTAAGTCCTAAGGAACACTGTGGAAGAGGGTGCAGAAAGAATATAAGAGCCAGGGGATGCAGGGAGCGGGAGCAAGGTGGGCTGTCGGGAAACACTGGTGTCCTTTGGGAATGGTATGGTCTTTGGATTTATAAACTCATAGAACTATGGTTCTTTGTGCAAGACAAGACTGATATCCCAGCATGGAGTCTCAGGTGTCTCTGAGAACCCATGGACACTTAAAGATCACTGTTGGAAGGGGGAATAAACTTTCTCCAGTGGTGTAGCCACTATTAACTCCTCCATGTTCCAATAAGTGACCCCCACCTTGGCAAATAAAACCCTCCCTGGTGAAACTCAATGGGACACAAAATTAAAGCAACAAGAAAATAAAGCAGAAACAGAAGGATGTGTAGGGGTTGGTGTATTGCTTAGTTGTAAAGTGATGGACACAGGAGACAAGGATCTGAATTCAGATCCCCACATCCTTCCCACAATAGAAGTAAACAGTAGAGGTAAGCAGCAGGCGTCTGTAACCCCAACCTTGTGGGGGTGGGGAGCAGGGGACCAGAAGGGTAGCAGGTCCCTGAAGCTCACTGGCATTCCAACTGTCAAACCTGAATGTCAGGAAGAAACTTTGTCTCAAGAAAGTAAAGGTGGGAAGTGATTGAAGAATGATACTTGATGTCAACCTTGGACCCTCACACTCATGTGTGGTCCCCACCCTGCACTTACACAAACACACACACACATTCACACACATACACAAACACACACACATATATTCACACACATGCACACACACACACACATATACACCAAAGAGAGAGTGACAGAGACAGACAGACAGATACTAGGGGGACTTGTTCAGAAGAAGGAATGGTCTATTGTAAGTAGGAGGGAATGAGAGGAGCTAATGGCGGTGTACATGATAAAAAAACATTTTATATGCATGTATGAAATTGTCAAATAAAAATTTAAAATAAAAGCCATAAATAAAAGTGTAACATAATCAAGAATATTGATATGAAAAAAAAAAAGCCAACCCTCCCTCCCAAGTTCAGAGTGATCACAAAACCAGCTTGAGGGGTCCATACCTTAAAAACTTGTGCAGGTACTGACGGCTGCAGGAGGACCAGGAGAAGACACCATTGCGCCCTGCCAGTGTTGGGGACATTATGTTGCCCTCGGACTTCTTACACATATTCCCTTCTCCGTCATGGACCATACCAAAGCTACGGAAGATAGAAAATGGTTATTTCAAATCAGAGTCTGTAAGGGCGAGTGTACTGTGTAAAAATCACTCTTCTTCAGCTCCTTTGGTATCAGCCAAACCATGGAGAATATTTGTGTGTTCATGGATCCTTTCAGAAGAATGAATGAGTTATCACACAGCTTCAAAGGGCAATGTGCCAAATCCCAGAGGTCTCACAGATATTACCAGGACTGTGAAAATTTTCAGAGATATTTGTTAGAAATACAGAAGTCTTAAGTGTATGTGTTTAGGGCTGACAATTTGGAATTTAATACCAGAGAGGTTTCCCTGGAGTATACTGAATCTTTCTCTTTCAGGAGCCATTAATTATCTATAAGTCTTGATCTGGGGTGCCCCCATCCATGTTGGAATGTCAGCTGGTGTTGCCATTGTGCTAGTTCTGTTTAGACCATCATATTGTTGAGATTTCATGGGTGTAACTTCCAATGAGCATGAAGTAGACTCAGCGGGTTGTTTTTATAGATGCATATGTATATATGCATGTGTGTGTAAATGTAACAACAGTAATAGAAGAACTCACGAATTTGACAGGGAGTGAGGTACTTAGGGGAGGAGTTAGAAGAGGAGAAGGAGAGGGGAAATCATGTGAGTATAGTTATTCATGTGTGAAATTCTCAATAGATTCAAAATTTAAATGAGAAAAAGAAATAAGGAAATCATGTTTCCAGGTAGAAGTTCTTGACTCAAAAAATAAATAAATAAAGATGCAGGTGTTTGAGTTTTTCAAATAAGCTTCCCCCGGGTTGTGAATACTCAGACTGATTTTAGAACTACTGAGCAGCTGCAGGTATTTGTCAGGTAGGTAACATCGTGCCAGGCTGCTCATTACACTGCTGGTTCCTCAAAATTGGAGGCTGTGCCGGACAGGTAGGACTTGACTCCCTGTCGCAAATCCCTATATTGCTCTGGAAGGCATCTCTCTGCAAACAGTGAGCAAGGTTAGGAGTCTAAGTGGGAACTATTTAAATATGTACCCATTCTGACAGAGCAGAGACCAGAACAGTTTGGCCTCCTGTACGGCCAAACCTCAAACTACAGTAGCTATGAATGAGGTGTTACAGATGCCCACAATACCCTCCCTGACAAGCAGCATGATCTTCAGGAGAGAGGTGGCCACTGCAGCCCTGACCTATAATGACCAGGGACTCAAGCAGGCACCTCCCCCCGATGCTCTGCGTCTTTCATGTCCCACGAGTTTTGCCTGCAGAGGGGCTCACACCACCATTCTCAGCTCTCCCAGGAAGCATTTCAAACTGCCTTGAAGGAAAGCTTGGAGCACCTGGAATATCCCCACTGTTCCTAAAACTCCCATGAGTGTAAGCACGTTATTGGGGGACCAGTTGTTACTGGCTGCTGCTCTTTGACAGGCCATCCTTAGGTTGACTCCCCAGGAACAGGTGTTGAGTGAACGAGATTCACGGAAAAGAAGAAAGACACGAGAGAAAACAGAAACTGGCCACTGGTCAACGAATAGTGACTGGATTATCAGGCCACTATCAAGATTCCCGTGATGACTGAATGGAATGCCCACAATAGGAGTGGGTGGCCCCTAAAGGGAACAAGAAACTACATCCTTGTACAGAGGCTGGGAACACTTGCATGTACTTAGATGCTTGCCATGTTTGCATGGCATTAGACCTATGACTTATAATTGCTACTTTACTATACTAGACCCCAATGAAGACAAAATTAAGGCCTGGGGAGAGCCCTTGACCCAGAGTGAAACCAAGAGCTCAGACACTCAGACATTAAGGCTTGCAGGTTCCATGGTCTAAGTAGAGTATGATTGGAGGGTGTATCCAAGGAGATCTTGCAGGCAAATATTGTCAGATTTCTGCAAAAGTTCCTGGTCACTACCAAGGGTGATGTGGATGTGGTCATTTTAACCTCCACCCATTCTCTGAAGTTCTTTTAAATACAATTAATCAAGACCAAGGCAACCACATGGCAGGAGAAATGTGTCATGGCTGTGAGGAGGATTTGGGCTGAAATCCCAGAAGGGAGGTTGCACTGGGGAGAAAGCAATGGCAACCAAATGCCAAAGCACGTTGTCCTGGCTGACCCTTGACCCGCTCTCAGTGGAGAATGTTATGGCCCCACACATGACCTAGATAATTTTACTACAGTTTCAGCCTACATGCTCAGGAATGCAAATAACAATGCCTGGGGTCTGGAGCTTTCTTAGTTTTATTTTTTTTCATCAAAGGTATTTTCAATGATCAAATTTCAAATTCTGCTAGTATTAAAACATCAGGGAAATACACTACACCCTTTGGCTACTCCAAGACCGCCCCTGCATATGTCTGGCATTCTTGCAGATGGGAGCGAGCATCTGATAGTGGGCTCACCCACCCCATGATTCCAGTGCCTGCCAAATCTGTGCCCTAGTGCATCTTAAGTTTCCTTTCCAGTCATAGCATCATGTACAGACATGACAAATGTGTCTATCACATAAAAATGCCACAGAACTACATAGGATATCCGCGTGAAGGTCATGGAAGAGCAGGTGTATCTCAAGAAGAAGACAGGTGTTTATCACCAAGAAGCATAATTCTAGCTATGTGTGCCAGATAGCGTATCTTTTCCCATGCACCGTGACACTTTATTTAAAATGGTTATATCACTCCACAGGCTAAATAATAACTAGTATTTGTCCCTTCACCTTTGATAGTTTGTCTTCCAAAGGATCTACATGCCTCCCACCTGTGTTCACACCCATGCCGCCTGTGAACACAACAGTCCATAGCAGCTTACCCATTGTTGTGTGTTGACCCTAGAGCAATCTTACAGTGATTATTCGGACTTAAATACAAAAGATTTAGCCTGCAGGCCACTTTGCGAAGTGAAATAAGCCAGAATCGGAAAGACAAAATATTTTTGCTTTCTCTTGCATTTGTAGTCTAGAGTTAAACACATGTATAAGTACACACATATATACATATGCATATGCATGCATACATACATACTTACACTATGAAATGGAAGAATAAGGTGGAGGAAGAGATATAAAGAGGTGAGCAGCAAGACAGGATAGTGAGGGAAGAAAAAGAACATGGTGTCTGCTTTCTCTCATATGGAGAATACACATGTATGAACATATATGTATATATATATATATATGGAAGGGACTATGGGGAGAAATGGGGCCCCAAGCAAGGTGGGATATGGAGGAAATCAGTGAAAATAAGAACAGCGTACAACAATATGTAAGAAAATCTCATCACAAACCTATCACTTAGTATAATAAGTAGTTTAATAATAATATAACATGAAATAAACAAAAAATTACAACAAACTGGCTTTGAGAAGCACACGCAACGCTCAGTGCCTTTCATGTCTTCCACTGTTCTCTCTGTGTGGCCCCACTGCCCTCAGAAAGTGCCTATTCCTCACTAGCCCTTTCTCCAGGGTGATGAACAGCAAGCAGGTTTAGTCAATGGTTCAGGCTCTTGGAAGAATGTGTTTAAGATGCCCTTGAGTGGGGCATGGGGCAATGCCATCCAGATGGTGATCCTCCTTGGGGAGATCAAGGTGGCAATAGGTAGGACTAGAACGCGTGCAGCTCTGGCAGAGACTGTCCTAGGCATGACGAGCACCCTCAGGAGGGGGTGGGGGCGAAAGCAGAAGCAACAGTTGGTCTGGAATGAGAAGATCTCAGACGGGAGGTGTGTATGTCAGGGGAGGGAACTTAGTCAAGTTTTGTCTCAATCACACGTGAGCTGTTTGGTACTGGGCAAACTGTTGATCTCACTGAGTCTCAGTTTCTCCCTCTGTAAACCGAGAGGACAAAGCCTTCCAGACACAGTGACCATGCGCTGAGCTGACACATGCCCCAACACAGAGACAACTTCACGTATGAACGGTGGGATGTGTGTGGTGTTAGGGTAGTGGGGTGAGTGATCAAATACCAGGAGATTTTGAATGTAAGAGCTACCAAGAGGAATGGCAATGCATAGCCCAGCATAAGCACTAGGCCTTCTCCGAGGGCTGAGACAATCACTAAGCTAGGTGATCGTTCAAGAGCTGGCTTGCCCTGAGTTCTACAAATCCAGGGCCTGGGTCAGTCAAGACTGAAGACCGTGAGCTCAAATTGGGGAGAACTGAGCTGAATTTCAGTTAGCTTTGACACCTGCCATAGTGGGTAACAATGCCAGTGCCTGTTTCCCTGTCTACCTGCTTATCAAACTCTTGTGGGCTGAGTTCTCAGTCACTTAAATATTTCATGCCTTGGTTGTTTAATTAAGTTCAGGTATGGTTGAGAGGACAAGAGCCTCGTGTCATTATAATAATGAAAGATTTTAACTCTAGCAGACTATTAAAAATACAATTATGTTTTAACTGAAAGCCTTATACAGTGTAGGCAGAATTTTCTAGGCAATAAAGTCATCAGTCACTACCTGTGATAATGAAGGAATTGCTAAATGGACTTACAGCTTTGCCTTCAGGTCAATAGTTCACACAAAGCCAAGACCTAAGGGGTCTCTGTGGGATTCAAAGGCACACACTTCCACCTGTGGTGTGTTTGTGTGTGTGTGTGCATGTCATACACGCACTTGAGCACATATGTGTGCATGTTATTCTGAGAATAGGTGCGTTTCCTAGGAGACGGGAAGAACAGCTTCATCAAAACACAAACAAAAGACACTGCCCCCATTGTTCTGTTGACAGGAAAATCAAGCTTTGGGACAGATAATTAGCAGAAAAGGGGAATCCCAGCTTGCATGTTTTCTAAGAGACATTTCAAATGTGGTCTAAACAGGGCAGAAGTAACTTCCATGAGGACAACTCTGTAGTCCTCAGAGTGCTCAGTGGCTGTCCTTAGCAAAATGGGGGCCAATGTGGCCTTTGAAAACATCTCAATAGACCATGCCCCAGGGTGAAACAGCTGGCAGGATTATGAGCATGAAGTCTTAGATGAGAATAACAATTTCTGTAAGCTGTGTGGGTATGATTTTAAAGATTCTTTTACATGAAAAAAGAACACCATAGATGACTTATTATTTTTATTGTTATTATTTTTATTATTATTGTTTGCTGCCCCTTTCCTCTCTTTCTCTCCTTGTGTGGATGCACACACATGCTAAGACGTGAGTGTGGAAGTCAAAGGACAATGTGCGGGAGTCGGAGCTCTCTTTCTACTGTTTGTGATCAAACTCATCGTCAGGCTTGGTAGCAAGCATCTCAAGCATTGACCCATCTCACTAGCTTAACATCATCGTTGTTGATTGCTGCTTGCCCAGGACCCTGTTAACCCAGGATGTGCCACCCAGTTCATGGTACAACCCTGATGTTACCTCGTTTCCTGAGCAAGAGCTGGGAAGTCAGGGTCAGAACATGGGAAGTCAATCGTTTCCTCCTGGGGCAACTTCTTAGTGGTCACAATCCCAAGCTCCACTTGTATGCCTCCAAGTACAGCATGTGTACAAATCATATACGAGTTTGTATGTGTGTGTTTATCTATTAATTGTGTGTGTATATGAGAGAGAGAAAGAGAGAGGCAGAGAGAGAGAGAGAGAGAGAGAGAGAGAGAGAGAGGCAGAGAGAGAGTCCAGAGTAGCTACCACTGACAAGAAGGCTTGTTCCTCTGTTCAGTCAAATGGAGTACTATAACAGCAGGCAATTGAAAAATAAGATGAAATTACAGAACCGATAGTGAAATGCAGAAGTCATGTAGTCAGGAGATGATCTTGTTCCCAATGCTCCCAGTGAGAAAGACTTACTTGTGTCCAGACTCGTGGGCAATGGTGAAAGCCAGTCCAAGTCCTGAGTCTTCATTGATGGTGCAGCTTCGGTACTTACTGCACATCCCACTTATGGGGGCAAACCCTGTAGGACATGAAGAGAACGCACAGTAGGGTTGATGTAATGAGTGGTTATGCATTTATTTTTTAATGCTTGGTAAGGTTTGGTCCTCATCTTCATTTGGGGATATGTGAGATGGGCTGCCCCTGGACAGTCATGTAAATATGATGTGTTGATGTGGGAGAAGGGATGCATCTTATGTATTCTCAGGAGCCCATGGACTCTGTCTTCTGGTAAATGGGCTCAGCTTCTATTCAATATTCCTGGAAAAGACTAAAGTTGGCCCAGAATAGAAGAGAGGATTGATTGCAGATGAGGATGGTTTCTGCCTTTTCCTAGAAATATCTGCCCACCAAAGCCTCAAGGGGAAACACAGCAGAGCATGGGTGTGTGGTGAGGTCCCTAGGATCACACCCCATGCTCAGTGATTCAGTTTTGCCACGAGAAGCACTTGCCGTGCATGAGTCATGATTTAACAGTGCAGAAAGACAAAGGCAAAGAAGGAAAAGCTCGTGAAAGACACGAGGAGAAACCATGCCGGGCTTCTGAAACTTCCCTTCCAGCAGTCACACAGGGCATGCTGATGTCCCCAGCAAGGAACTGTGACATCCACGAAGAACCATCTACCCAGAAACTGCACTAGGTCCTCAGTGTCTGGAGTGCTCCCTGGGAGCTGGTAACGGAGGTACTTGGTGCCTGACATATGAGAAAGAAAGCAGACGGGAAGACAGTGGGCGAGTGCTGCAGACCCCATGCAGCATTCTGACTAGGGTGGGTAAAATGCGCAGCTCCCAAGGCCGGCTGAGGGTCAGTTTCATAAGCAGGCCATGGTGAGAAGCAGAGCTAACTCCTGCTAGACGAGGTTCTATCCAGAAGCTTCTAAATAAAAACTCTACCTTCTGAGCTTAGAGAAGAAGCAGAGTACAAAAGAAATGGCCTGTGGCGTCCTGGTGAGTAGCACACTCTTTGACCACATAGAAAAACGTCCAAATGCTGTCTCACTCTGTGAACATCTGCAACACGGCTAGAATGCTGATGCTCAGATGTTTACGGAGAAATATGGAGATGGACATGCCGTACAGCATTTCTGTGGCATCTCCATAGGGATCAACAAGTCCATTACTCTTTGCCACATCATGAGGCAAGCGTGAGTCTCCTGGTTCCATTCGCAATGACAGAAGAGATGGGAAAGGGAAGATCTTACCTTAGAAAGGGTAGGAAGTCTGGAATTTGACATGGGCTTTTACTTGTATCATAACAGTTGAGAGATAAAAGATGGCTAGTGTTTGAGGTGATGGTAGCTACATCACCCTCCAACGAGACGCCCTGCCACAGCCCTCCAAGGGATACTGGAGAATCTTACCCAAGGTGTCACAGGGTTCATTCTTCCAGGAACATATGTCCAGACCAGTCAGTAAGATGGCGTGGTCATGGCGAGTTCCATCTTTCCCCATCAATCCAGATTGCCACTGGCAGAAGCTGCTTAAAGTGTGGTCTGCGTGGTGACTAATCGCCAGCCCTGGCTAGGAAAGACACCCATAGAAATGTAAGCCATTTTCAATAGAGCAGGATATCTTAGTGGAGAGATTTAAAACATACAGATGGACCCAGAATGTACATAATATAAGAGTTATATATGATGCATTACCATCCCAAGACAGTGGACTCTACAGATCAGTATGGATCCAGAGAACACATTTGTGTGTATTTCTATACATAATCAATTGAAATGTATCTTACTGACTCTTGGATTCAATGACCAATGAAGACAAAATGTGAGTATGAATCTTTTGCATAAAAATATCTTCACATAATACCTTACAAAATTTTTGCTAGAATAGAGTCTTTTGTGTATGGCTTGCACAGTACACAGACACACACACACCTTCACCAGTGGTGAATTCACAACAAAAGTGAACAACAGCATTTCCATCCCTGCTATAACAGTATGGAGCTAGAAAGTTTTCTACACAGAAGCAACCTGTTTACAGAAAAAGGCCAAGGTCTAAAGCTTTACTCCTGAAAACAGACATCAAGGAGACAATATAGAATACCATTAAATGTTCCATCTGTATGAAGGGCTGTGGAGCGGCAGTGAACTATGGCCTGAAGTCTAGAATTAGAAGGGATGGAGGATGCAGGGCCAGGAGCACCATGACAACAGGTGCACTGAGTTATGGAACCGCTTGTAGGTTTGCTACAGTGTTGGAAGGGCGGATTAGAGAATATCAGTTTACATGCCCTGTTTCAGAACGCCTCCTTGTAAAACGCTTTAGCCACTACTGAAAAGGCTGTCTCTTAGTCGTACAGACATTCTCCCCTTAGATGTTTATTTTGTTTTCTCGGAGCCATATGCGCCGAAGCAGTTCGCTGTACTTAAGTGCAGGAGCACACCTGCATTCCTTAGCTGGTGACTTCCAGGAAGCTGTTGTTAATTAAAGCGAAACACGGGTGTACGATCAAACGATAACCTTGCTGCTTAGTCTTTGCGGCTTGGATAAATTCCAAAGTGAAAGCGCTTTAATACAGGGAATAATTAACCTGTCACCTGAGAAGCCCAACTAGCTCAGCAGCCTCCCAGATGCACGCTCTCTGAATAGACAACGGCGTTGGACAGACCAGACAGCCTGTCCTGCTGTACCCCACCTGCGTAGAGGGGTGCCCCACAGATGTTCTGAATCATCCGATTCCATCTGACAAGTCTTTGCTGTATAAACAAGAATGCTGTGGCTACCATGAGACACTGAAGACGTCATCTAGGGGTGGTGAATGCTGGGTGTCTGTCTAGCTCAGGTCCTGGGCTCCCATGCTTTGCTGAGTCAGTAATCAGCATGGGAGGAACAGAAGTGGAACCTATTTATAGTGAAGACTTCCATGCCACTAATGTTGCGAGGGGCTCCTTGGGGTGCACAGCATGCAGCTGTGTAGGGGGACAGGAGGCTTGGATTGGAGGAGAGGGCCTACTATCCCCCATTGCCATCCAGAGTCTAAGCCTGAGAACTGTGGGGATTTGGGAAGCAGAAGCGTCTGGCAAGGCACAGCACAGGTCACCATCCATGGTGCGGACATAGTTCATCTTTCAGTAAAGCACTGACAAGAAGGCCAAAGACACATTTGTCTTCAAACTACCAGTGTGTTTCCTTCCTATAGTCTCATAACAAATGCATTCTCCTTTTCATTTTCCCATGAGACCACATATAACACACACACACCATGCAATACACACAGGCGCACACACACACACCCCACAATACACACAGGCGCACACACACACACCATGCAATATACACAGGCGCGCGCGCACACACACACACCCCACAATACACATAGGCGCGCGCACACATACTTACAGATATATGACACACACTCCCAAATACCACACATACTCATACATACATATACACATAGCTACACACACATACCCCACATATTCATATACACACATACATACACCATACACAAAGAACCTCACCACCATACTCAAAAATACACAAACACATACTACATACACATACATACACCATACACACAACCCCACCACCACCCTCACACATATACACCACACATACACACACATATGACTCCACCATCTCCTTCACACATACACAAACATACAACACACACATTGACACACAACAGATGCACACTCATACACACATGCACCTACATACACCACACACACATATACTTGCACCATTAGAAAGAACTGAAAAACAAATGAGTCATTTTAAATGCAGAGTATGAAATACTTCTTTTCCCAAGTAAAAGAGAAATAAAAATATATTACACAGAGCAATTGCATTTTTTTTTGAAAAGGCATTCCCCACTCATTTTCCTGCAGGGCACATGAAGCGGCTGCTTTTGAAGCTAAAGTACCTGCTCCTCTTCCAGCAGAATGAGCCCCACAATGGCGATGTTGATGTTTCCCCCAATTGTTCCATCCTTGAATAAAGCAGACACCTGGAACAGAAGATCGGCATCAGCTGTGAGTGTGTCATAGCCTAGCTATGGCCTGACTTCATGCCTGTCAGAGCAAACCCTTGTGTTTCGGTGCTTAGCTAAGTGAGCATAGCATCCTGACATTTCTCAGATAGTCTAGATATGTGGGAAGGCTGGTGATGGAGCCCTTTCTGAGGGAGCCTGGATCGAAAGTCGAAGTTTGAGAAGACACAGTAGGTTACCCAACATGAAGGAGAGACAGCCTTCAAAACTCTTCCTCCTCCTCACCGTCTTCCCCATCATCATCACCATTACTATGGCAACAGTCTTGCTACATAGGCTGGCTAGCCTTTGATTCTCACTCCCTTGCTCTCCGCTTCCTTCCTGAACAATCAGGTTACATGGATTATACTCATGTGCCACTGTGTCCTGCTAGAAGGATTATTCCAGTCTTAGCGGTGAAAACAAATGCCACATGTGCCACAAGGACTTCTGGAATCACAGGAGAAATACTTAGGACAAATCCAAGAGGACGCAATGGCAAGGAGGGAGCAAGACTGGAGAAGACAAGTGGACAGTGGGAGCACACAGGGTGATGGCACACAGAGTAGCAGCAATGCTAGAGTGCATTCAGGATGAGGAGTGGCGCACTGTGGTAATCATGGAGGCTGCAGATTACCATGGAGTTCTGTATTGGAGGACCTCTACAGAATACAGGCAAATTATAGCTGACATAGATCAGGGATGCAGGGCCCTGAGATTCTATGCAGAGTTCAGCCTCAGAGTCAGGTGATGAGAGAGCCACGTGGGTGATCAGGGAAGACAGAGCCATGTGAATTTCTATGATGAGAGAGACATACAATAAGTTTCTTTGTGGGGAGGGAGAAAAGTGAGGTTAGACATGTTTGGAGTACTCTGGGGAGACACAGATCTGTGTGGGGTTTCATGAATTTAGGAGGTCAAAATATATATTTAAAACACTGCCATTAACTTTTTCTGACAAGTGGGCAGCCCCACTTTTCTCTCTGTGGTGTGGGCTTCGCTCACAGTTATCAGACACAGAGCACCCTTCCTGACTCATTCGTAGCTCCCACAGGTGCCCTTCAAGACAAAGACATGTTTCATCTGGGAAGATATTCCAAAATAGGAGCTTCTCAGTGCCAGTAGATAAAATATTTCATATCAATACCTGAGCATTAACCTTCTTAAAGTGGTAGGCGTTATCTGAACCTAAAATTGTGTGTCAATCTGATACAGCTTTGTTGCCTCAAAATGTGTCAACATCCTGGTAAGACTTCGAGTATATGAAGGCATCAGTGAATTAAGTGCCTCAGAAACAAAACAAGTTGTCACGATGATCAAGTTAGCATTCTCCTATTCAATTCCCCAAAGTTCTGAAATTTCACCTTTTGATTGGAAATCAGTAAAATAAGAGTTTCTTATACCAAGACCACAGGTTTACAAATAAGAAATGAAACTTGCATTGGTGTGCACACACAGAGACAGGTATACAAACACACACACATGAGCACATACACATAATGTACAAAAGGACACACACAGGCACATACACAAATGCAGACACATACAGAAATACACATGCACAGACATGTGCGCGCGCGCACACACACACACACACACACACACACACACACACATATGCTCGAAGCTCCAGAAAGGCCAGGCCTACCATGTTGAGTACAGTGAGGACATAGGTGGTGATATTGCCCTGGCCATGGTTCTCCATCATCTTTCTATCAACCACCACCAGGGTCTCCACATTCAGCTCTTCGTTTCTGTGTGATTTCAGGAGGGAGCGCTTGTGTCGGGAGCTAGGCTTGTACTCATCGGGCAAGATGTAGAGGTCATCCTTGGGAGGCTGGGGCATGTCTGTGGAGGAGCATGGAGAGAGAAAGCTACAGCAAACACACAAAACCAGAGGCACAACTGATCCTACAGAAATGTCTGAAAAATGAATGTTCATGCTGACCAAGGTGATTCCAAGTTTAAAGAAACACAGCAATAGGCTTCTCATTATAGAATCCAGAACTGACCGACCTTTGTAACCCAAGATGTGTTCAAGTCACCTTCTAAATTTAAATGAGGTTCATATAATCTTGGTGTCTTGGAGATCATTGCCAGAACTAACTTCACGTTGTTTCTGTTCTAATTTAAAATAAGAGCTGAACTCTAGTATCTGAAAGGAGCATGTCCTAGGACCAAGAGCATGAGGGCACAGAGATTTACAGAGCAGGTCTCCGCCACACTATGATGGTCAGAGCAACAAGCGGTTTTCCTTCTTCTCACCATTGATGCTGGAATCTGGATATAACTAACTTTCCAATCTCCTTACCAGTCAATCTCACATGGTCGGTGGCAGCTGCCCACAGTGGGTGCTGAAGAGTCTAACAAATGCTGTGTATGCTTAGCAGACTTAATTACAGAGCAAACTGCACTCTGCCCTTGTGGAAGGATTCCTTTAGAATGCTTTTATAATTATGATAATTAACACTATATTAAAAACAGTTAACTTTAGAAGATGGCTAAGCCAACACAGAATCCTTTCATGGGAAAGTATACTTTGATTCCCCATCCTGGTGATTTGAACTTCCAACTAATACAAGCTTGCCCTTGGAGGCTACGAACAAACACGACTCTGCCTGATTGGTGCTCACAGCCAATGGATTTTAAATCTTTTTGTTGGTTGGTGAGTTGGAAATACAGATTGAGCATCCTGAATTAAAACCTCTGAATCCCGAAGTGACCCAATATCTGAAACTATTTGAGTTTAAACACGAAGCCACCAGTAGAAATCCTACGCCATGTCTTTGTGTCAAGTCACACCCGAAACCCATGTGCACTAAGAACATTCTCTAGAATTACCCCCATGGTACATGTTAAGGTATATAGGCAATAATAAGCCTCTGTTCAGTTTTGGAATCCATTCCCAAGGTCATTCATTATGTGTACATGCAAGTGTTGTACAAATCAAAATATGATGAAATGTGTAAATTTTCCCATCACAATATTTCATCTGTGAGAAACTCAGCCTGTATCTCAATAAGCCCTAGCTAAGGGTGATGGAACCTTTGTGACCATTGTAACTTGCACATGCATGGATGCCCTTATAGGTGCTCTCCTGGGTCACTCAGTCTCTATGTCAGCTACTGTATGGGATGCTGTAGGACCACAGAGGCAGAGGGAGTAAATACAGACAACTCCTGGTTCTTCTCTAGAAAGTGATAGAAAAGGATTTCAGGTATGTGTGGTGTGATCTTAGAGCTCTCAGAAGCTCCTGAGAACAAACACTATCTGTCTTAGGTTAGTGCTTTCTGAATGTCCTGGGAACATGTGAGTCTAGCTAACCCCACGTCAGTGGATGCCCACAGCTAAGAGAACGGGTGAGATTCCCATCACCAACCCTACCTCCAGCCTCAGTATCCATTTTAACAAATCCACTGCATTGGTCACCTGTTTCCAGACAGATGTCTCAGGGACTACAGAGAACACACACATGTTTCTTTGAAAGCAGGGTTTCTAGTGGGGACAGTTGTTCTAAGAGTGAGATCCACTGAGAAGATTACGACCTACCCCACAAGAAGCCAAGCAGACCAAAGAGGAATCCCCCTGAACTTGATTCCCTCTAAGATTTCCAGGCCCATCTGCCCACAGCTCTTGTATTTTGTTCATGGGACAAAAGAGGTCCTGACACTGCATGGGCTCTGACTCCTCAGGGACACCTGCTCTTTCCGTGAGCACCAGTGGCTCTGACTCCTCAGGGACACCCGCTCTTTCCATGAGCACCAGTGGCTCTGACTCCTCAGGGACACCCGCTCTTTCCGTGAGCACCAGTGGCTCTGACTCCTCGGGGACACCCGCTCTTTCTGTGAGCACCAGTGGCTCTGACTCCTCAGGGACACCCGCTCTTTCCGTGAGCACCAGTGGCTCTGACTCCTCAGGGACACCCGCTCTTTCCGTGAGCACCAGTGGCTCTGACTCCTCAGGGACACCCGCTCTTTCCGTGAGCACCAGTGGCTTTGACTCCTCAGGGACACCTGCTCTTTCCGTGAGCACCAGTGGCTTCACCCATCCTCTTTCTTCCAAGAGCCACAGAACGCCTGCCAGGTTTCTCTTCTGCTTCAGAGAGGCAGATAAAGCCACCCTGAGAGTCAGAGAAGGTTGAATTTGGAGGCCTAGGTTTCCTTTGTCCTCCCTGGGAAGGGCCCATCAGGTGATGCCGGAAGGCTAAGGCCAAGAGGAGACCCCAGAGAGCTGTGGGTTCCTGGATCATAAGATTAGACAATGTGCAAATGACAGTTCTCTCCAGGAATCAGGACAATGCCCACTCCTATGGCTTGCTGACAACTTGCAGGTAAGTTCTGTCTCCCACCCACCTCTTTGTTGTGGCAGTGGAAAACCCCACGTATGCTTACAAAGGAGTTCCCTCAGCGGGAAAGTGTGTGAGCTTTAATACGTCTAAACCTCAAGGATAGAGTTACTGAGGGGATACGGGGGCTCTTGTTTCTTCTAGGATGTTCTGAGGAGTGTGTCTTTTTAAAATGCTCACTATTTAAAAGAATAAAACCGTCTTCCACGTCCATCCATCACTCATGAGACACATAATGCCATCCCTAGAGTCACCCCGATGGCAGCAGTGACAGTCAGTACGTTTCACCTTGTGGGGAGACACGCTTTTAATAAATTGAAAGCATTCCATTATCTGACATAATTACCCAAGTCATTCAATGCACAAAATCACCCTCACGTACATTTCTTGCGTCTGCCACAGAAATGCTGTTTTTGTGGGAGGCCCAGATGGAAGTTGCCATGGTGAAGGTGAGAGCTTGCCAGATCTCGCTTCCTGGTGACCAGCAGGACTTCGTTTTCTCTGAGTGCCTGTGGCTCCGTGGATCTTTTGTACAGGACGTGGGAGGGAGAGGCAGCCTGTGCAGACCCGTTGGGCTTGCCTGACAGGTGTGGAGGAAGCGGCTTTAAGAAGTAATCAGCATCCTTCGTCCTTATCATGCCTAACTGGAAGAAGGAAGGGGGAGGAGAAAACACCACTGTTAGAAAAGGCGCTAGTGTTCCCTACTGGATGTGATGTCTTTCTCCAACATGGCTGCCCCACCGATGGATGCTTGTGTAAGAAGGACTCAGTAGTCTGGGCTGGTGAGGAAGAAAAGGAAGGTCACGGTATCTGTCTGAGTTCTCCTCATCTCCACCTTCTCAAAGAGCTTGGGGTGCAGAATGGTCTGCGACTTGATTTGTAGATACGTGAGGGTGGGGTGGCTCACAGTCCACCAAAGACAGTGAATTTGAGCCACAAGGACTTGACCTTTGAGAAAACGTGCACAGGGTTGGATATTGATATTGGCGTGTAGTCTCAGCGCTGAGAGGAAATTAAAATGCTAATAATTTCCAAGTCTACTCAAATGAATTTCAAATTTTTAATAAATGTGATACATTCCAGAAAATATGCTAACAGAATTAATGCAGAATAAAACATAAAGTCATCACTTTGAGCACAGGAAGACCTTTCTAGAATAGATATTTTAGGAAATGGGTGATAAATGATTTTATAAAAACGGTAAAATGCCTATATAGCAAAATTGAATAAGAGAAATAACATTTAAAATATGTTGAGGAAACAAATTAAGAGATTGCATTTTCAGTCTTTTAGGATGGCAAACACTTTTAAAGTTTGATAACACAGCATTGCTGAGAATGAGAATAAACAATTGAACGTAGGAACCTAGGCCACACGCAGCAGGTATGATCCATGGCTACCCAACATGTCAAGATAATCCAGGCCACACTCAGCAAGCATGCTCCATGTCTGCCCAACATGTCAAGATAACCTAGGCCACACTCAGCAGGCATGCTTCATGGCTACCCAACATGTCAAGATAACCTAGGCCACACTCAGCAGGCATGCTTCATGGCTATCCAACATGTCAAGATTATAAACTCACCACTCAACCCTGGGATTTAAGCCTTAACAATTCCTGACAATCATTTCCTGTAAACATGATTTTGTATTGGAAACATAGCGTGTTAGAAAGTGCGTCACCACAATCAAGTGGGGAACTGCAGAGATGCAAGATTGGTTCAATACACACCAGTTACTAGTGCCGTACCAGGTAATAAAGGCCAAAAGCGTGAGATCATTACCACAGATGTGGGAAAGGCACTGGATAAGGTTTAATTTCCTTTCGTGATAGAATCCCTGAACGAGGCAGGCATTGAAGGAATGAATCTCGGCATCGTAAAGGCCATCCTCGAAGTCAGCCCCAGCCTCAGCATTCTAACTGCCGAAATCCTTGGAGCAAGGCAGGGATGCCATTTCATCACTCCTATTCAACAAACTATTGGCAGGCTTAGCCAGAGCCATCAAGCAAGAGAAAGAAATGAAAAGCATTTAAACAGGAAAGGAGAAAGCCACCTTGCTACATGTATAGATGACAGTGGCCTCAGCTCCCCCCTTGGCCTATTTGTCTGCACTGTCAAAAGATGCGCACGGAAAATCGCCAGAGTCTGTCAAAAATATTTGAAGGTCACAAAGTTAACGCAGGAAAATCAGTAACAGTGGGGAGATGGTCTGAGAAATCAGGAAAGCATTTGCACAAAAGGTACAAAGAAGAAAGAAGGTCCCAAAGACCCCACAAGGAGAGGACTGAGGAGGACACATAGGGCTCATGACTGCTGAAGGATATTCCAAACTCCGTCTAACTTGCCCGTGTATGCGGGAACTTAGCCTTGTTATCGTGCTATTTGTGTGTGAATCGAGCCTAGTTTGATGATTCAGTCCATGCTGGGTGAGGTGGACACATGGCTAAGCTTGTGATTTCAGGAGCTTGCGACCCATTCTCATGGGGAGGTTGGGAACAGGGTGTCTCTCTCTAACACTGATGCACCAGATGAAACCCTGAGCTCCCCAGGTTATCCACATGAGTTTGTGGTTTCACACAGGCTGCGTTGATAAGCATGGAGAAACATTTTCTAGCTATCAGGAAAAGGCCAGTTTCAACTGCAGGGAACAATGTTGTGGAGTGAGAGGTCTAAGTGTCCAGGCTTCTCACACCAGGAAAGTTAAGCATTAGCCACATAGCTCCTGTTGGAGAAGCAGAAAGGACAAAGGAAAACTTGGTTAAATTATCAGGGAAGCAATCAGGACCATGGGGGGTTGGCCTCCTGGGGCCCAGATGCCACCCAGGTCTGGGAAGTGGCAGCACTTAAAATGTCTAATCCGAACCAGGCAGAGCGAGAGCAGGCTGCCACCCATGAGCAGCAACTTTGGCCTTCTGGAACTTTCAGCTGAAAGAGGGCTACTGCTTTGTAGCTCTACCTGGGAACAGCCAAGTTTGGAATTCCATAGCAGCCCTGGCCAGCAGCCGAGTCTCATTCTTTCGATATTTTAGTGGACCCCAAAGTGGCATAAATAATCAAAATGATGTTCAGCTTTGTGTGCTACTCAGACTGGCTTTCCACACTGTTGAAGGCAACCAGTTTAATTAATAGATACACAAATATTTTTAAAAACAAACCATGGTCTACTCTTATAAACTTTCTTATTTGTGGACAATCCTTGATTTCCAAACCAACTCTTAGGAAAAAAACAGACCCTCAAATCACTAAGGCCCAACACAGATGTTTCCTTGCCTCTCTAGAAAGCCCAGGGTGGATGTAGCATAGAGCCTCCCCCAGCTTTTGTCTTGTGGTTCTAACACATATTTGCTGTGTGACTTTGGATGATTTGTTCACCCTCTCCTGGTAATTTGTCATCTGGTAAGGAGACGAAAAGATATTAGTCTGTTCAAAACACACGCTCTAGTGGGGAGTTGGGAGAAGATGGGTGAGGCAAACAAGAACAAAGTGTGGCATTCTTCCTTCCTGACGACCTCTGACCTCTTCCAGTCCTTCTGGAGCCCTGATCCCTGACGCAGCTAATGAGACAGTCAAATACAACACTTCTTTGCGGTGGGCTCGTTCCAGGTTCCTGTGTGATGTCGTTGTGTTCTATGATGGCTGTCTAGATTAGTATCATCTTCAGCTTCTCAGGGTCAGGCTGTCCTCTGGTGGCTCGGATAATAGACTTCACATTCAGGCAACGGGGTCCCGAGACAGCGAGAAGAATTTGTGAATTTTTTTTTAACTAATGAAGTATTCAAGCATTGCATTTGTTTAATTAATAACTTAATTGGTTATGATATCTTATATTTAAATAAGCTTCAATGTCACTAACCATCTAGAACTGATAAAAATGATATTCAGGTCACTGTTGAAAAGCAATGGATGGTGAAATGCTTTAAAAAGTTGTTCTATTACCTCAGTTTTGGCAGCTAACTCAAGAGAATAGGTAAACAGCGGAAGATGGATGCTTTTTCCCTATGAAAGTGTTTTTTACTGAACCAAGAGGATTAATTTGGAAACTCGTGAAATATCTAGTGCATGCCCTGCTACACCTCCTCCCAGTGCTGTCGGAGGGTGGATTATTAACCAGGCTTCAGCTGAAGTTGGTACCTCCTAAGCTTTATAGGAGCCCTCCCAGGGTCTGCGTCTTACAGCTGGCCAGTCATGTCAAACAATGTCCCTCGAAACTTAGTAGTCTCCTGCTGTCCCCATAAGGGAGGGAAGGACATAGATATGTTATCCCTGGAGCCTGCTGCTTCTCAGCAAGTGTCAAAATGGAACCTCTTCCTTCTGGTAGCCGCTATTCACAATCACACAGAAGTTGGTTGAGTTTTGTGACCTATGCACTTGCTCACTACATGCACTGATATGGGTACATAGAACATCTAGCCATGTAAGTTAAATGAATCAAACACACATAGAAATGGTATGAAGATGGCTGTACGTCTCATCCATGAGACATCTCTCCTGCAAGTTGATAGAATCCCACCCATCAGGCACTGCAGGGAAGGCGCTCAGATGATACCATGTGCTCGTTCAGGAGAGCTGTCTACCCACAGGCACAGTGAAGAAAGGATTGTGTTAGCATGAACACGGGTGTTTAACTCCTAAATGACACTCTTTGAACACGCCTCCTGGTCTCAAATGCGTGTACTGAGACGCAACATCACACTCATTCCAGGAGTCCTTAGTGATGCTTCCAAAACACTATGATAGTCTCAGCACCCAACAAGTGTTTATCAAAGCCAGCAGCTCGTTATTTCCTCGTAGCTTCAGGATCGAAATGAACCTGGCCCACAACCGGCACCTGATGCGCCATGTCTGCCCCAAACCACAGTCAGTTTTGTTCCAAGATGACATGTGATGGTTTGAAGTAAAAATCCATCCAAAGCCATTGCAAAAGCTCAAGAAGCCCAAGTGCTTGCCCTCCCAGGGCCTCTCAGGTTGGGTTCTTTTTCTCTTACCATCTCACCTGGCTAAGGATCTAGACTTTTTTGGTGCTGCTGCCTCAGACAATGGGCTGGTGTGCAGCTGACAGGGACCACGGTCATCCTAAACCCAAACAAACATGGGCTTCAGAGTTTCTGTAATCTACTCAGGTCGATACTCGGTTCCTGGACACTTTCCAATTGCTCTTCTGTCAACTTGAAACACTAATATTTTGACACTTGACACTTTAACAAGGTTTCTGGTTCAAGCATAATCTTGTTGGTGACGGCATGACTCATGTCACCGGCGGCCAATGAAGAGGACTCAGCCCTAGGTTTCCCACACACTTGAGTTACCGCTGTGCTGGCACCAGATCACAGCTAGGCACTGGAACACTGACTGCTGGGACGTGGGAAGGAGAAGGGGAGAGAAAACCGTAGGAAGATAGCCGGACGGCTGTTAGCCATCTGCTTGCTGCTTAGCAATCCGTACAGAGGCTTGCAGTGATGTGTGTGGCTCCTGGTAGTGTTCTGTCTGAAGAACAAGGTCAGAGTGACATGCTGAGTGAGGTCTTCTCCTTTAGTTCTGGCACGTGAGTGTGAGCTCAGATCAGAACACGACAGCACAGCATTTCCCCTCAGGAGAGGTTTCCCCAGGGAATTGTGCGCTATGAATGGGGCTTGGCCATGGGGTGAGCTTATTGACCACGTGCACAGTTCTGGGTGCCAGGTGACAACTGCTTGAAGTGGGTGACAATCAGAGACGTGGTACCTTCTAAAGCCCAGAGCATGCTCTAAATTTGGAGTTTAGCTTTAGAAGCTTCACTTACTGGGACAGATACTTCACTTTCTTTAAAACTAGTTTGATCAGAGGTGTGCTATGAATATTGGGTCTAGTATTTGAGTTAATCTTAAGGTCATGCGTTTCATTTGATTAATAATATAGATAAGGAAAAATGCGGCGCGCAACTCTGCCAGCAGAGAAAACGACCACAACAGGATTCTTCTTGGAACGTACTTTATTGGAGCGCAGAAGACTGAAGATAAGATGGAGGCGAAAAGACCCCGAGCCTGACCGCGCGGGGAATATATACAGTGCCTGGTCCGCCTATGATGTGTCATTGCTTGATTGGCTCGGCCCACACTGATGCAATTGCTTGAGCAAGACGTGTGAGCAATTGATAGGTGGATTCAAACCACTCTTGGGCCGGTAGCGAGCGTGCGCAGAAGTTGTTTACTACTAGGGACACTAGCAAATGGCGGCAACGGGCTTAGTGCCAGTCCCTGTGAACATGACAGCTGACAGCGCCGAGGTGCGCAAAGCGCCTGGCGCGCAGAGCGCCTTGGCACGCTACATCGGAACATGACAGCTGACAGCGCCGTGGTGCGCAGAGCGCCTTGGCGCGCTACAGAAAAACTTATTAGGTTAGCCCGAATCACAGCCTCTTTAATCTGCTTTTAGGTAGATTATTAATTAGTAAAGCATTTAAAAAATATTTTAACTAGATAAAAAAATAAAAATAAACACAAATATAAAATGTCTTTGTCTTTGACACCTTTCACATGGCAGGAGTGTACTGTCTTATAAGGTAGTTGCTATTTCTGTCCAAATAACAAGTATGTAAGATGAGAAATGATGTTTCTATTTATTTGTTATTTATTTACTATTTTTATTTTTGTGTTTTCAAGGCAGGGTTTCACTGTGCAGCCCGGGCTGTGCTGGAACTCCCTGTGTAGACCAGGCTGGTCTCAAACTCACAGAGATCCACCGGCCTCTGCCTCCCAAGTGCTAGGATTAAAGGCGTGTGCCACCACCCTGCTCTGGTGGTGCTCTATTTAAAGAAGAGGATATTAATTGAAAAAATGTCACTGCAGAGGAGCCAGTGTTGATGTCTATATCGCCATATCTATATGATAGGTCAGATAGTGATTGATGGTTTCAGAACACTGCCTGAGGTTCTCTCACAACATTTATCTGCGATGGAGAGTATATGGTATCTATAAGGAACAGTTTGTTTCAGATGTATTGAAGACTGAGCTTAGGACCTTGCGCATGGTAGCATGGTATGCGACTGAGGTTTAGCCTCAGGCTATGAAGAATCCTAACAACCACTCAGTGTAGCATTTTAACAATATTGCCTCAGTTAAGACATTTAGCGCATGCTATCCTAGGCTGCTTACTTATTAAGACTGCTCTGGGTTGATGCAAAACGATGTGAACTAACAGCAGTAGACAAAAATGCTCAAGCAAATGACCACCTGCTCGAAGCACTGGATGTTATTGCTGCTATCAAACATAATCTAAGAAATGTGTCACTGATGGAACTTCCCTTTCCAAGGTTGTCTGACTCTTAGACATTGGTTCAGTTCCACACAGTGGGAGAAACGTGGTCCTTTCGATCAACCATCGTGGGTATATCTGTTCACGGCACTCTTCAGTAGTGCGGTTACTAACGCAGACCCAGGTGTGTGTCTGTACTATAGCTCCCCAGTCAGCAGTGACTCCCACTGGAAGTGACTCCAGGACTTTGTGTGGTTTTCTGTAGGGCTTGATCTGTGCAGGTGTCTTTGTGTGTCACCTGTGTGTACCAGAACATGGGTTTGTGTTGAAAGACTTGCTTTCTATTTTTGGAAACAGGATAAATCTGTAGCTGTTTTACTCTGACATGGGGCATGTTCAATATGCCTATGTCAAAGGTGGAGCGGAAAAGTTAAAGTAAGCAGTTGAGATCACAGGACAGAGTTTGAAGAGGGAGGTGATGCTTAGAACCTGAAACAAGACAGACAGTTTTTGCAGGACTCAGTGCAGCTAGGAAATGACCAAAATTCCACGGGCCGTGTGGCCAGTCACAGAAGATGACAGTTATCGCCAGGGGATACCTATTGCTAGGTACATTTTGGCAGGAGTTGGGCATAGTGGCAAGGGGACTCTGGAAAAAAAAAAAGCCAGAAAAAGCACACATGTTTTCCAGCAGAAGCTGTGTGTCCTGAGGTTTTTCACACTTGGTGGTGAGTACAGGCAAGTTTCCCCCATAAACTGCACCACCCCTGTGTGACTGCTGGGCTCCTGTCCCTCTACTTAAGGAAAGGCTGGAGAAATCTGTGATGGAGTCATGTAGCTGACACTTAGCTCATGAGTCAGCTGCTTTTTCCGCTGTCAGCACAATCCCCGAGGCAGTGTTTTCTTTCTCCCATGTCATGCTATATACATCATCCACAGGAGAATCCCTGAAGCCCCAGGCTCCTGGATGGGTGTCCCATGTATCTGTGGATGTCAGAGTGTAGTGGCATTTCATTTGTATTTTAATAAATAAAGCTTGCCTAAAGATCAGAAAGGTAAAACAGCCACCCTGGCCGGCCTTACATCAGGCAGTAATGACACACACCTTTAATCCCAGTAGCCACACTAGCTTGCCATAGACACGAGGCGGCGGAGGTACATACCCTTAATCCCACAACTAGAAAGGATTATAAGATGGGAGGAGACAGCTCTCAGCCAGTCTCCTTCTGAGATTCCTGGAGATAGGAGATAGCAGCCAGTGGTTGACTGCTTTGCTTTTCTGATCTTCAGATTGAACCTCAATTTCTCTCTCTGAGTTTTAATTAATCATGCATCATTAGTGAACTATTCTCTCTCTTTGATTACCTATAATATAATCCCTTCTGTCCCACGTTATCACCCAGAGCCTGGGGAATGAGATGCACAGTGGTACTTAGCAGCTATCGTTATGAAGAAATGGAAGCTGTCAGAATCTGAATGCCTATCCACTGGGGAGTGAATAGACAGCCCTGGATGTGTGCACACAGAAGATGCCCTTTACCAATGCACTGAAAAGCTGAGAAACAATGTCCTGAGGAGTCCAGATGCCTCATGCTAAGAGGAATCTGAGCAACAGTCCCCAGCTGGTGGAGTATTCAAAGCAGGCAGTAGAGGTGGGAAGCAGCTTGCAATGATTGACATGCTTGAGTGGAAACAGAGAGTGAGCATCAAGGGAATGGGCTCTTTCTGGGGCCACAAGGCTGGCTAAAGTCAGATTATGGGGACCAGAGACATGAATCAGTAGTTCAAAGTACTTGCTGCTCCTGCAGGAGACCTGAGCTCAGGTCCCAGTGCTAATATTCGCTGTACAGCCACCTATAACTCCAGCTCCAGGGGAGCTGGCACCCTTTCTGGCCTCTGTGGGTACCCACACAGATGCGGTAGACAACCACACAGCAGACAGACAGACCTGGGAGGCACACAAACCAGTCAGCAACATACAGAGATCTAAATGATGGCAGAAGGCCAGCTGTCTACAAAAGGAGAGTTGCAATAGCAGGGGGCACAAAATCAGCCCCAGGAGCAAGCAAGGCATGCACTCAGTACCTTCTCTTGATCCTGGGCAGGGCAGAGGACCTGTACGCCATGCTTTTGAGAACCATCACTCAAGAAGACAGCTGGGATCTAACCTTTCCCATGCTGCCCCAGCGAAAGGTGGTGAGGTGGTCCCTGAGTTCCATGCTGTAGAGGCAGTAGAGGAGCTGACCTCACTGAAGAAGCTAGAGATGGAGTGTTACCTAGGAGTCTGCCACATCCTCCATGTCCACCCACAGCCCAAACCCTTGAAGGAACCTGACACACGTCGCCTTCTCTGGACGATATGAAACAGCAGGTGTGCACTGTGCTGTGTATGCTCCCTGAGAGTCACAAGCCCTGACACCAAGACACGCCCCGTACCTTGCCCACGTACGGGTTCGTGCTCCATCGTCTGTGTTTTCTGGAGCTGAGGGCAGATGCTAATGCTGAAGGAAATGTGGTTTCCTAAGTTATCTGCCAGATACAATCTGAGTTCAGATGGAGTTTATTATAATGGCATCCCCTAGTTTAGTTTCGAACAGACTAGCTTTTGCCACCTAAATGATGCAAAAGTCATTGAGGAATTTCAGATGCGGCCGACCACTGTCTCAGAGCTTCACCGTAGAAGCTGAGCATACAGTCTGCAAAGGCCATTTGCTCCTGGCCTGTGCCAGCTCTGCTTCACCCGACTTCTGTTACACATGTGTAGACCTAGGCAGTTGCTTTAAACATCCGTTACTACGGAGACCAAATTGTAACATTCATAAATTCCAGACTCAGTTATGCATATGACTACATATGTTCTTGGTCAAGTCAGCATCCCAGGAGGATCATAAATGTGAGGACAGCTGGCATTTTCAGACTTTTAAACTCAGATTGTGTGATCGTCATGCAAGTTGATGTGGTCACTGATACTCCAGACAAAGCACACAAAAATGGACTTTTAAAAAACACCTTTCTAATAAGCTGCTGTCAAGAATTTATTATGCAGCTAGTATCTTATTTTTCTCCTTGAAACACTGATGTCACAGTTGCCCAATTAGTCCCCAAGAACCTGGGATATTCTTCATCTGCAGGAGGTTTATTTACTGCTAAAGCACCTGGATGGATTCATTGCTTCTAGAAGAACAAAAGGGAAAAATAAAACAAGAAAAGGAAAGGGTAAAAAATAAGGTGAGCAAACAAATACCAGCAGACAACTGCCCAGTCTAGGCTGACTGCCGCAGTCAGTCACTCTAAGCCACTGTGGTTCTGTCTTTGGGAGCCTTTACTTCCCGGGGAAAGAAGGGTGGTTTTGCCCCTAAAGAATCAAGGGAGCCCCAACACTGGGAGAGTTACTGCCAGAGCCACAGCTCTGCACAGGTCAAGGGCTGTGATGTCCCTAAAGTCAGGACACGACTGTGGCTGTGATTTAAACTTCTAGGCTTCTGCGTTGTTTGATGTAATGCACTGCATTGCTTTATTGATGTTTCTTTCCTTCTCCTTGTTCTCCCCCTCTTCCTTTTCTTCCTCTTCTCTTCTTCTTCCCTCCCCTCCCCCAACTAAATAATGTTCTGTTAAAAGGATGATTATTAGAGCTGGGATTGCCACAGGTGCCTTCCAAACTCGTTCAAGGAAACCGTTTACTAAACTAGGCTGTGTAGTATTTTCAACTGGTACCCCATATACACACCACAATGACTAAGGCATGGCTTGTATATATTTAAATTCTTTGCTTGCTAAGATCCTTTGTTACCCAGCTAGTCGTTGAAACTGCAAAGATGTTGCAGAAAAGTTCTTGAGAGGAGGAACAGGGGCTGGGTAAAAAATTCCTCACATTCCAGAATCCCTGGGCAAAGGGCTGGAATTTGGGCTCTTTCTGTTAGATGTCAGCTTTTGGCAGGCTATACCCTTCAGCTCCTTTATATAAGATGGTATAATACTTAATATTCATTGTCAACTTGATTCAAGTTCTAATTAACTAGTAGATATTCCACTGAGCATGTCTGTGAGGTGCTTCCAAAGAGAATTACAGGAGGAGGGAAGACCCATCCTGACTATGGTTGGCTCTCTATGGTGGGTAGTGCCAGACTGAATACAAAGTAGAATGGAGAAAGCCAACTAGCTAGCAGCACCTTGTGGTCTCAGGTTTCTGGCTGTGGCTGCTATACAATCAGCTGAATCTTTAGTTGCATCTCCTAGCCCAAGAATAAAGTACCAGTCACACCTACAACTCTACAGCTTCTCCCATGCGTGCACTGTATCTGTTGCAGAGAAGTCACAGCCACTCCACCCCCACCCCCTCCGTGGCAGAGTCTGATATGGTTACACCTTCGATATGGCGGATGAAGGATGAAACTAGAGAAAGCAGAAGTGGTTGAGGGTTGGCACTGAAACCAAGATCAAACAGAAAAGACTTCTTAGCAGTCTCCAAGTCTAATCCACTTGGCAGCTAGTGGCATGAATGTGAAATATAATCTGTGAAGAATTGCCAAATAAGAGGTTTAAATGGCAGACTCTAGAAACTGGGATAGGCTGTAAAAATGAAGCCATCCACACTGCCCTCGTGTTCAGATACGGATTTTGGAAAGAACACAAACTGTAGGGTTGTTCTCATTTACAGTCTTATCACTTCACACATAGTATAAGATACAACTTTAATGAAAGCTGCTACAAGATACTGTAATTCTAATTGTAATATTGTACTTGTGCGTGCTTTTAAGACCTTTTGACATTTAAATTGCAGCCTGGGAGATTAGTGGCTTGTTCTCACTTGGAAGCAGAGGTGGTTAAGTTGTTTCAGACCCTGTGATTTGCAAATGTGCTTTTTCCCCCAGGGCAAGCAGAGCCGGCAGGTTCCCTGGTGAGGTGTAGGCTGGATTCTCTCTGGTTCAGGCACTGCTGATAAGGACGAAGCCAGAGCTTTGCTGGGGGTTTCTCAGCTGTCTGCCTTTCACTTTCTACGGTTGTTAGTCAACAGTAGGAATCAATTTCCTGGTTTAAGTAAATGGCAACTTTTCCATAATTCTTGTCAGTATTTTAGACTCAAGTTCATTGGAAACCGTGGGTCTATGGAGTTCTGTATCCATGCTGCTATTATTTCTAAACAGTCGAGTTGAAGGGATTGTTTAGAAAAATTTTAATTTTTAATCCTAACACTTTGAGGAACCAGGAGGTATTTGGTGGATTCCTTCCAGGAGGAAGAGACCAGACTGAGTGACAAACACCTCCTGGTCATTCCTACCTGTGGGGAGAGGGCAGGAAACTTCAACCAACATGGGCAATCTGGATGCTTAACTTTATTAAATTGAGTAACCCCAGAGCTCTTTCCTAATTAGCATAAGTGACTGCTGGAGCGAGAGGTGGAAAGCCATTCTTGACATTAGATCCACACTGCTTTTAGCTGGTTACAGCCATGAGAGGTGCCAGCGGTGTGGGGGATGGGCACAGAAAATGTTAAATTGTGGTAGTGGCCTTCAGAAACAGATAACGACTGTGACCCTGCACAAGGCCTGTGTATTGAATTAAGCATTTACTAGATAATTTCTAGAATTTTCCGCAAGGGTACATTTTAACTAGAAATAGATCCGGGCTATAAAACATGCAAGCTTCTCTTTTGGCTTATTATTCCACAATCCATCACTCTTTATTTTATTGCCTAGTGATGACCCTCAGAGAGAATAGCCAAAACTCCCCAGGCTTCAGTTGCATCATCTCTGCAAACAAAAGGAGGGTTATAGCTCCCTTGACTGCTGCACCGGGAATACAGAGTCAGGCGCTGGCTGCTCCTCGCCCTTGATTCATTCAGGACCCCTTGTTGCACACCAAACGATCTCCCAGGTGTTGAGGATATGCAGCCTTCTTCCCAAAATGTGGGTGAACGGCCGTCCTAAGTGTGCAAACAATGCCTTACATCGGAGAAGGCCTGACCCAAGGGTTAGCTTGATATTTATACTTCTCTTTGCTCACTGTAGTTCCAATAACGTTTCTGGACAGAATAAAATATTTTGAAATCTTGTTTGCATTCCATCGTGGGACATCACTAAAGGTTAGTATCAGCCATATTTGTCACAGAGTGTGATGATTTTTCTGGCCTCATCTGTGCCATATTGTTTACTAATGGGCAGGGAGGGGCTGAGGAGAACAGGATCCTCTGTGCTCCTCTGCACCCTGTCCTGAGGTAGGGACTTTGAGGAAGTCTCACTCAGTGGTTATGCACCCCCTGAGGTCCCCATTGCCCACTAATAATGGAGGCTGAAGCTCTGTGGACAGCAGCCAGGCTGGCGAGAGGCGTCAGATTGGATGAAAGCATGTCAGCCCCATGCAGGATGCTCCTTTCTATCCTACTTCCAATTCCTGGTGCCCTTTTAACCAGCTTCCCGATTGAATCCCCCAATCCCCTCACCATCAGTCTCTTCCCCCCAGTTTGTTTTCCAAGGTGAGCACCCTGGTTCTGGGGTTCTGGGTTGTACATTCTCTAGAAGGACTGTTCACACTCTGTCCTTGTGAGGTCTTAGTTATGTCACGGGGAAGTTTCAGTGAGGTGCTGTGTGGATCAGGATGGGGTGTGGCCATGTCTTTTGGGTCCCATCTGGATTACTTTAATTGATACAGGAAGGCCCAATCTAAAGTGGACAGCACCCTCCCCCGTGCTCGGATCCTGAACTGTATGTAGGGAAGGTGTGAGGTGAGTCTCCATATGTATGTACTTGTTTCTCTCTGCCCCCAGTGTGGGTGTGGTGTGAGCATCTGCTTTGACTTCTTAATTTCACACTGTTGTGGGCTGTACCCTACAACAAGCCTGTGATCTATGATGCTTTTTGTCAGAGCGTTTTCTGCTGGCAGCAGAAATGATACTGGGATAGTTGTGCGTGTTGACTGAAGAGCTGTTCACTCTCTGGCCCCGTTACCTGACAGAAGGAGATGCATCACACCAAGTGGCTAGGACTTTCACAGAAGACTCAGCCTGGTAGGAAGGCCCATTCTCCGGACGCTAAGACAAGAGACTCCCTCATCCTTGCCCTGTGTCTGCTGAGTAAGACGCAAGGCTGAGAGGCTGAGCCACAGCCACAGTAGTGTCTCTGTATTTTCTGGAAGGCGCAAAGACAGAAGTGGACAGATAGTTTCCTAACGTATATTTAATCAATGTCTTATGTCAGCGAAATATCAACACAAGGTTTGTAATTTAGAAATCAGCGAATCCAGTTTTCCTTCAGTCAATTCCTCATGCATGTTGAGTTGGAAACAAACCAGCTTACAGAATCTTTAGTTTTGTTTAAAAAAAATGGCATTTTTTATTTTTTCAAAATTGTTATGACTTGATCTGACAGTCATTTTGTTAAGTCTACTTACAGTTGTTGAGAAAAGGAAATCCATTTTCTTTAAGACAGGGCTTCTAACTGTGTTGCCTTGGCTGTCCTGGAACTTACTCTGTAGGCCAGGCTGGCCTTGAACTCACAGAGATCTGCCTGCGTCTGCCTTCTGAGCTGGAGAGATGGCTCACCGTTTAAAGGCCAGACTCACAACCAAAAACAGAGTGATTTTTCTGTAAACCAGCTATCTTTTATTTAGTTTCCTATAATTATTTCAAAGTAAAAAAATATATGAAATTAACACCAATTTTTAAAATGCTTGATATTATTCCTTAAACATTAAAAAAATAATTTCCTAAAAATTAAAAAAAAAAACAAAAGCCAACCATCTACAAAGCATAAGACAGCAATAAGTGCCAAAGGATGATATTATTCTAGAATGAAATAAAATTTGGTAAATCAATATAGACCTGAAAAAGAATGGGGGAAATAACATAAGTGCAGCCATGGCTGGTGGTTTAGAGTTCACCCTTGATGTGCGGGTGCCTGAGAATTGACCACAAGGAGGAAGAACAAGCCTCTGGTGATGGACAAACTCCCGTCAAGGATAACGATTCCCGGGTTGCTCCTTCTGGAATGATTTAGATGTGCCAAACGCACAGATGGAAAACACACACATACACTTGTACATACAAGTCCCCTGAGCACCAGTTTATCCCTGTACATATCATTAGATACAGCCTCAAAGCCTCTTGGGAAAAAAATTACACTGTTTTTCATTTCACACAAAGAACAGGCTCTTTAACTGGTGACACAGGGCAAGCACAGCCCACCTGGGGAGAAAGACCTGTGCGCGCCAGGTCTGCACAGCTCCATCCCACCAGGATCCCATGACCATTATAGAAATTATGGCTATAAGGTTGACCACAGTAAGAAAGCAAAAAGTTCTTCCCTGGGTGGTGCCAGGGGTAGTGCTGCTTCATCACCGAAGGGCATTAGAAGCTCCACAGGGAAACCATGAGGGGAGCTTGTCACTCCATCCTCCCCACCTGATGCTCAGTGCACGCTCCAAAGGCTCCAGTGGCTTTACTGCCAAGGATGCTACACAAAGTCTACCATTTGAGGTCTTCCAGTTGTTTGTGTTTTAACAAAAACATAATATCACACAGACACACACACACACACACACACACACATGTTCATAGCCTCATCCTAGACTGTCTAAATTCCACACCGGCTTGGTGTGTTGGCAAAGCACACCACCATTTAAGATCTCAGTTTCATAACCTCAAAAAACTGATGCAAGAATAATAAAAACTCAACTCTATATGAAGAACTATGAGCAACTAAAGAAATCTGAGAGAGGGAGAGGCGACTTGTCTTTTCTGGGGAAGAGCACACCAACCGAACTGAACAGGTTATATTTAGGATTGTGCATGTGTGTTATTATATATGCATAGAATAAGAATTAATGAGAAAGAAGCCATTAATTTGGAGGAGAAAATGAGGGTTGTTTGGGAGGGTTTGGAGAAAGGAAAAACAAGGAAGAAATGTTGTGATTAAATGATAATCTGAAAACACAAAACATTAAGAACCAAACAAACTTTTGTTTTTAGTCATTGTATCTATTCCTATGGAACCAATGTAACTAGTAGAGACTTCTGGAAACCCCTGGCATTTTCCCACAGCTGCCTGACATACTTCCTTATCAGAACTTCTTTTGAGCACAGGCCCTGTCTCCCAAGGTGGAGTCAATGCTGCCAGTGACATTACCTCAGATGCCATTGCCAGACAAGGCTTTAAAACTTGGATCCTCCCCTTTGTCTCCTCAATGCTGACTCCTTCCTTCCGACTCCCGCTTTCTCATAGTCCTGGCCCAAGAGCATTTTCCCGTCAGTTGACAGTTTGGCAGAGTTTCAACATTTTCTAGGATTTACTGGCTGCTTTGGAAAAATCTCTCAATGACTGGAGTTTCCAGGGAATTCCTGGAGTTTGTGGCTGGAAATGAGACCTAGTACAATTCAAACCAGTTCCCTAAGTGACTCTCCAACCACGCGAGGGGGTGCTTACACACCAAGGACGTGTTTATCACATCACTGTGACATGTATGTGTTCTTATATTTGAAAGCAAGAGAATAACTTAATTTCAGGAGTAGTGATGAAATAATGATGCTTTATATTGGGGGAACTAAATTTTATATAAACATTATGACCAATATCATTAAGAAACCAGATTTGCTTTTTTGACAAAAGGCAACTACAAGTATAGAACTAACCTTAAATACTTTAAGAAAATATATTCTTGTCATTGCCAATAAGACAGACTTCTAAACAAACACATCTGGAAGTATCGACTAACAGAGCATCTAAAATAGTTTCATCGAAACTCCTAGTGGCCAGTCAAACCACTCTATAGACCTCAAAGGAGAATTTTGTGTTTAGCATTCATTGTAGAAAGAAATCGGATGAAATGGATTATAGAACTAATATTATCTTTATGAATATCCCCAAATAAAGAAGGAAATAACTTTTCTCTCTCTCTCTCTCCCTCTCTCCCCCTTTTCTCTCTTCCGATAGCATGGTTCTCAGGTTTGAATCCAGGGCTTGTTAGGTGTTTGGCGCATATTCAAGAACTGTACTACCTCCCAGAGTTAATATTTCTGTTTATAAATTTGAAAGACAGTAATTCATGATAAGAAAACTGATTTTACTTAGTAAATAACAACAATTTGAGGACACGAAGATGAGAACACAAATATTCTTCAAGGATTCACAGGCTCGTCTGAAAAGCTTGGCATCTCTAGAATGGTCAAGAACCTATAGCTAGGAAGGTCACAGGCCTTAGAGGAGAACCTAAAGATTTTACATTGTTAAAATTTACATAATACCAAACTAACTCATCCAAGTGTCTTATTATTATGCACATATATTATTGCAATTCTCAGCCCTCATCAGAGAGGGTTTTTTTGTTGTTTTTGCTTTTATTTTTAATTTTTTAGAGACAGGGTTTCTCTGTGTCGCCTTGGAGCCTGACCTGGAACTCACCAGGCTGGCCTCAAACTCACAAAGATCTCCCTGCCTCTGTCTCTCAAATGTTGGGTAGCATTAAAGGCGGGTGCCACCATCGTCTGGCTCAAGAAGGGTGTTTTTACAGGAGATGATGATCAACACAAAGACATCTGGTCAGAGAGCAGAGAACAAGGAATTGCAGAGTGCTCATCTCCAAGGGGAATCTCCATATCGGGTTCCTTCACCCCCATTTCAGGGATCATCACAGGAGAGGGGGGATGAAAACCTTTGAGACCTAGGGCCGGCGAATGATTATGATGAAACATAACCATAATTATAAACATAACCAGTGCTTTCTAGACACCACAGGGTAGCTGCACACATGCACTGACAGAAGCCAGGAGTTGGGGACCAGGGGAAGGGGGCAAACCGTATAAAGAGTTTGGGGGAGTGGGTGTGTCTGTGTCGGGTTAGAGTGTGGTGATAGCTACACTATGCTGATTGTACTAATGCACATAACACTGCACATTTTACAGTGAGAAGACGGAGCTGCATGCACTCTCAGTAAATCTGTGTAACCAAGCAGGCAGTATTTATCTCTGAGTAGGTTACATGGACACACACATTCTCTAAGTTAATATTACTCTTACTGCATTTCCATCATCACCCTTGTCCAGGAAGTCTCATTAATAAACACTTCCTTATCTGGAAAGAGACAACGGGGCTTATGCCCTTCCTCTTGCCCTCTGAAATGTTTCTTACGCTGTCCAAGTATCAAAGATGTCCAGGAGTGCTACAGCTCAGTGTATTTGTGGTAGGTGGTGACAGCCAGACATGGGGATGTCAACTTGATAGAGGATGTAGTCCAACAGATTCAATTTTTGTTAGAAAGTGTATGTTTATTTAGCACAATATAATTATAATCAAAATATTTGGAGGCAGTTACCAAGATGCTCAGAAATAATTTTAGCACTGAGAGGTCTTACCCAGTGTAATATTCTTAGGTAAAATCCTAAGAATCCTGCCATTCATGTAAAATCCTGCCATTTCATGGCTCCCTGGTGGTGCTGTCATGGGGTTCCAGAGTTTAGCAGTGTTAGCAGCCTCTCCCCATACACTGTTTGCTGTGCCTCTATTTTTGGTCATAACAACCCAACTCTGCCTGAGACTGGAGCTTGGACTTTCAGACATTCCCCACTTCCTACCAAGGTGGGCTGAGGTACACTCTTTCTGGTTTTCCTCTGGATCACTCTTCTTGTTCCCTCATCTGTCCGTTTGCTTCACACAGCAAGCGTCTTCTGGGGTGCAGAGTGAGCAAGCTGCAGAGCTACCATGTTGGGGGTCATTCGTTATTAAAACTATTCTAGATGGCTTTTTTGTTGCTTGATAAAAAAACACTGTGGCTAAAATCAACTTGGCGGGAAAGGGGTTATCTCAGGTTACACCTTCTGGTTTCAAGTCTATCTCCAAGGGAAATCAAAGCAGAAACTCAAGGAGGAAGACAAGCAGAAATCGTGGAGGAATGCTACTTACTGGCTTGCTCCGCAGTTCATTCTGAGGTCTTTCTTTCACAGCCTAGGCCCACGTGCCTAGGGGTGGTGCTACCCACGGTGGACTGGGGACTCCCACCTTAACCATCAATCAAAACAGTCTTTCACAGATATGACCACAAGCCAACCCATTGGAGGCAATTTACTCAGCTGGCGGTTTCTTCTCCTAGGTGATTCCAACCATTGTCAAGCTGAGAATAAGAACTAACTTGGGCAGGATGCCAAGTCCTGACTGTAGCATCTAAACAACTGCTTGTTTTAGTTTTTTTTTTAATATTATTTTTTCAGTAAATATTTATTATTACCACCAGGATAGCACTATCAATTAACTTTCACAGTAACCTACATTCCCTAGAAGACTATGAGGAGAATGTTTCCGAGATCAAATGTGATGGTGGAGGTAGGCGGGGCAGTGTATCCACACATACTTATTTGAAAATTGTGTTTTCTTACAGCCATACACCAAACACTTATTTGGGTTAAGCAGAGGGCACACAGCATTTCTTGCTAGACAGATATTGCCTCCAGCACTTCCACTGGCCTCAGCCGAAACATGGGTAATAATGAAATCTACGGCTTTGGCCTGTGCTCACTAGATACAAATCCTTTAGCTAACAAAGTGCTTAAGATGTCTTTCCAGAAAAGGCCTCCAGATACCACTGGAGGACAATTTAGAGCTGTCTCTACAAGACTGGATTTGTGCAGAAATCAGACTGTTCATGTAAAGGCCGTCAGCTGTCACAGCTCAAGATTTCCCCTGTAGGACCTGACGTGCCTGCATAAAACCAGAGACAATCTACGTTTGCACGAAGAAGTCTGAAGCCTGACCTCATCGTCCAAACTAACAAGGGCTTCTCCTCTCTCTTACCTCACAAATTCCCACCACAGACCTATCTAAGAGGCCGAGCTGAGCTTGCAGCGCCCCGACCCCGCCTCCTTGCTGACTGCAAGTGCACGGAGAAAAGTTCAGCATTACTGTGGACACACGTCAAGAAGAGCACAAAAGCTTCTCTGGCTTCCTGCCTCCCATTGGAGAGCAGCATCCGTGGGGCCAATGGGAGAAACAACCCTGTGTGAGTCTCAGCTCGAGTCTCGGGTACGTTGCAGGGAACGGCGTTTGCCTGACAGCCAGGAGAGCTGATATCTGCCTCTGACTTCAACTGAATATGTGGATCAGCAGAACAATGAACACGAAAGGCACTGTCACCCAGTGTGCAGAGGTTTGAACGACAGGGTGACCACAATCAGGAACGCAGAGCGGACTTACCAGCTTGTCTCAATTAAGGTTTCTATGGCTGTGTGAAAGACCGTTACCAAAAGCAAATTGGGAAGGAAAGGTTTTCTTTGGTTTATGCTTCTGGTTCACAGCACATCACTGAAGGAAGTTATGACAGGAACTCAAGCAAGAACCTGGAGGAAGGAGCTGATGCAGAGGCCAGGCATCTTGGCTTGCTCTTCATAACGTCCTCAGCCTGCTCTCTTATAGAAGCCAAGGATGGTGCCACCCGCTAGGGCCTGGGATCTTCCTCATCAATTACTAATTAAGAAAATGCCTTAATAGGCTTGCCTTCACTGGATCTAAGGGCAGCCTTTGCTCAGTTGAGGTTTCCTCTTTCCAGATAACTACAGATTTTCTAAAGCAGCCGTAAACTTAATCAGCACACAGCTCTTTGGGGACCAGCTCCATGTCTGTATTGTCTGAAGGTGGAGGACATGTGTGATTTTGTTTAAAATGCCGTTCATTTGGCCTGCATTGCATCGAACACCTCTAATCGTTTTGCTAGACGAGAAAGAAAAGCTATGCTCTGCGCACCTGGTCAAGAATGAAGCACATTCTTGTGGTCCCAATATCAGCTCCCATGATTTATAGCCCAGAGGAGGCCTTCTGGTCTACTCTCTATCACTGCTCTGTCTTCAAACAATGCATGCTTACAACTTTGGATGTTAATTCCCCTAAGTTAAAGGACAATAAAAATTTCAAGCTGCTGCCAATTATCTAGATTCACGGGCATATTCCAGGGAGTAACCAACTACTATGGGGGCTCTGCTTCTGGGACCCCAAGTCATCACTGCACCTCCATCCCCAGGGCTGACTAAAAGCGCCTTCCCAAATCTCCACGGACAAACCCAAGGTGGTTGAATTCGGAAAAGCATAGCTCACAGACACTTTCCCTTTCTGGATTAAAGTCTTTTGGGAAGAAAGTCAAGGATGTCTTGTGTGTGTGTGTGTGTGTGTGTGTGTGTGTGATACGTGGAAAGTTTGGGTCCTTAATCGCAGAAGATTTATTTTTCTTGGTAGTGTGTAATAAGTCACCCATGTGTCCTCATGCTTGACAAGAATGCTAGGTAACCCCCACCCTAGCCTGGATGCTTTGTCCACTAGCTAACCCAAATCTCTGACAATAGAAACAAACATGAGATCAGCGCACATCAGCGCTCACCAAAGGGAAACTATCAGATGTTAAAAGTGTTTTAAGACATTTGACTTTGCATGTGCTTAGGTGTTATAAGGAGCGTCTGCTACTCTCTCACACAAGCACAGATTTCTGATGAGACACAAGGACTGAGATCTCCCTTTGCAAGGAGGAGATTCAATATAAGGCAGACTGGAAGTCTTTTCTAGAGGTGCAGTCAATGCTCACATATTTTCTAGCAAATCTTTAACATCCTCGAGACCTAGAAATATTTTGACACTATGTATTTTCTTTTTATTCCCCCCTTTGTTTTTTTAAGACAGGGTTTCTCTGTGTAACAGCCCTAGCTGTTCTGTAACTTACTCTGTAAACCAGGCCTGGGTGAGCCTAGGGGATACCCGCAACGATGGTTACTGTCTAAGGCCCATTTGACAGGACTGAGGGTGTCCATGGAAGCAGCCCTCTGGTTGTGCCTATGACAAGCCATTTAGATGAAGTCCACTGAGTTGGAAGACCATTCCATGGGCAGGAGGCCTAGACTGTAACCAACAGGGAGAAAAAGCTGAGTGCCAAAATTTGTCTCCCTGTACTTCCTGACCATAGATGTAATGTCACCAGCTGCTACCACCGTGGCTTTCCCCCCACGATGGCCTGAACTGAAAACTGAGACACCTTAAGTCCCCTTTGCGAGGGCATCTTGTCATAGCAACAAGACAAATGACACAGATATGAAATCCCAGTTTGACCACATTCACCTTGTTCTGAGCTCCCTGAAGCTGTGAGAAATGTCTGCTTAGGTTCTCAGAGATAGGGAAGCACCAGATAGATTCATAGTCTGACAGGACCAGCATGGTCCCAGCACGGCCCCAGCACGGCCCCAGCACGGCCCCAGCATGGATGAATGTTCCAATTGTAAGTACACAGCCATTGTCAAGATGGAAAACACAACATTCTAGTGGGTTCAGACAACCCATCCTATAGCCAAGACAAGCCATTAACACTGTGACTTGTTCAAAACAATGACAATTTCTACAGATTTCCCTGTGGGCCCACACATGAAATCAACAACAAGAACAAGAACACCAACAACCAATCATTAACATATTGAGACCTGGGCACAATTCCTTATGCTTTCCTTTCGAACAGAAGTGTTCTTACGGTTTTCCTTTTTAGAAGACAAAAGGATGGATACAGAGACCTCCATCGACCCAAGAAAGGAGCATGGGATATTTGAAAGAATTTTAAATTGCTTGGCAATTTCCACATGCTGTCACAGACCACAAAAATGTCTACTGGGGTAACAGAACAGGTGAAAATGTTTCCAGGGTTCCTGATTTTGCCTCTCTTCTCCCTCCCTCATTGACACCTCATGCCCCATGGACAGCTATGCATACTCACCAAACCTTGGCAGGTCGATAGGGCCACTGAGGAATTCCCCTGGGACCGTAGGGAGCCTTGGTAGAAGCAGAACTCCTCTGGTGGTAACACCTGCACAGACGTGGTGCCTCCCTTCCCGAGAGTTTGCACCATGAATCCGGGAGCCACTAAGTTGCTGGCAGCTCTCAGGTCGAGATGGAGGTCATGCCTGGGGCCCTTCAGTCGCAGGTGGAGGGCATCACCTCCTGGCTGGGCCGTTGCTCTCCGCCGCCGCCTCCGCTGGTGATGCATGATGTCATGGGATACATAATCTCCGTTGTGGTCCACCTCGTAGGCAGAAACCAGGTCATACTCTGAAATTGAAAAAGGAGCAGAGGCTGAGGAATCCTGGAGTTCTGAGAAGAGTCTCAGACCGGCTACACGGGATAGTTGTTGGGCTAGGAATGAAATATAACCCTGAAAGAGCAATTCTTGTTTGATGTGGCGTTGGCTCTCCCTTTTATGTATAGTGGAATCTGCTGTATCTGTAACAAACTGTCCCGGCAGTGGAGATTTATCGGAAGGTTGCTTCCAGCACTTTCCCACTTAGCTCTGTTGTTTATCCCTCCATGTGAATTTGAGACTGGGTGGATGTTGAAGCCCCCCTCCCCCATCATTGACTGGGTGGAAACAGCAGATGGTCTTATGTTTTATGATAGCTGTGAAGCACTCCTTTCTTTATGTGCTTTATATTTTGTATAAAAACCTATACTGAACTGACAAGACATTTTGGCTTCAAGTAACATAATTGAAAGAGAAAAAAAAAACATGGTAGATATTCTTGCTGTTTATTTAATTCTGAAATCATTGAGCACACAGGAGGAATGGTAGGCTGCAGACACATCCCAGGGATCATGGGTTACTCTACAGAGATGCTCACTCGCGCTGAACCCCCTGAGTCACCGTAGGCCTTCCTGATGCCCTGGTTTCCCTTTTGTCCATCTGGGTTCTCAGGACACTGTCAGCATCACATCGCTGGGTCAGGCCTTGCCACTATACTTTATGGTGTCTTGGTTTAAAGAGCATTTAGCGAAACTAATTCATAAAAGTAAAAAAAAAAAACCCTCCAAGATTCTGTCAGACCTACATGGCTAAGACTGAAGAATCATTTAGTCCTATACCCAGACCCCCACCTTCCGCAGACAGCAGAGAGGGGCTTTCTTTTCTGAGTTCCAACACAGTCTTATGTATATTTAAGCTTGTTCTGCCATTCTGGGAAAGCATCCTATTTTTTAAGATGATAACCAGGACTTTCCCAGTTCATACCACCATCTACAATATCTTCTCTGTGTCTACCATCTGGGAAGAGGCTATTTCCAGGAGGGTAGGAGCCACGGGCTGGGCTTCCAGGTCAGGGTCACAGCTGGCTGCTCAGCCATGTTATCAGCTGAGACCTGTGGCCAAGGTAGCTTTGTCAAGGCCAAGGTTAAAAAAATATTTTAGTTTGAGATTAGCTAGCTCGGTTTATGTCTTTAAAATATTTAATTAAGCATGTCGTGTGTGTGTCCGATTGTATATGAGTGTTGGCTGGCTTTTGTGTTTGCAGTTTTTCTAATAGCTGAGAGCAACATGTCGGCATAGTGTCAGGCCTTGCTCTGGAGGTACTGCCAGGTGTCTTTGCAAGGAGCCCACTCTAAGCATGGGACTAGAGGGGTCTAAGATGACAATGAGGCAGGTCATCCTTCAGACAGCACCTTTGGAGCTTTCCTGGTTCCAACCTTCTAAACACATGGTTTCTCCCTGGAGTATAAACGGATTTCTACTTAAAAAGTAACTCTGCTAGACTCCTGGTAATTCATCAGGAGCAGATACAGTTTTCAGACTGTGTCTAAAGTATTATTTAATTATAGGGAGGCAATATCCATGTACTTATCACCAAATTATTTTGAGTGAACACAGTCACTTGTCTGTGATGCTTTTCTGCCCTGCCAAGCAATAAACAGGGGAAACAGAAGAAACACGTGGCAGTCAGTGGCAGGCCACAAAAGGCATGTGGCTGCGTTTAGGAGAGGCGAGGAAGGTCGGAGATTAAAAGCAGGGTGCCTTGACAGGATATTCTTCTGACAACCATGCTGGGTGAAGACAGGAGGATGACAAGATTATGGAGCCTGCCACATAGTAGAAGGTAGGCCAGGGCTCTGCTCCTAAGATTCCCATCTCCTTCAGGTCCACAGCATCCGTGTGTCTCTCTCCAGTCCCAAGCTTCATCTGTAGGTCTAGCAAGTGAGAGCAACAGACTGGACTGGGTAGCAACCTATAGATTAGGGAGATAGCAGGCCCTGGCAGGTGACTGAACACCTGCATCAGAGCTGGTGACTGAGCTTTGGTGGGGTCAGACACATTGGTTTATTGTTTTCTGTAGGGGTATGAAGGATCAGATGACCTGGTATCTGGTGAAGGGAGACAGACAAGCACAGCAGGCCTCAGCATGTCTGAGGAGACAGTGTAGGTGCATCCTCTGTCCACACACTGTCGGTTTGCAGTTCCCCAAAGCACTTTCCTTAGAGGGACAGCTCCCCTGCTCTCTGCACTGTGGGGTAGGCATAGCTGCCAGGGTGCTGTTAGCTAGCACACCTGGCTCCTCATGAGGGGATCCCCTGTATGGCTTCTAGATTCCTCCCCCTCCTGCAGGGGTGGTGCAATAAAGGCAAGAGGCACAAATCTTGTTGTCGGCCTAACTAGTGAGCATCACTGTACACAGAGGGGTGAGCACAGTCACATCATCCAGCCACACCTTGCCTCGATATGTACCTGGAGGGCTCTCAGTCAACATACTGCGGAGACAAAGAACACTTTTCACAGTAACCAAGGGACAGAACTGACCTAGGTGTTGGCTATCAGGTGAACAGATATGGAAAAATGATAGACACAGGCATGTGCACACATGCACGCGCGCGCACACACACACACACACACACACACAGACACATGCAAGAAAGGGGTAAAGAACCAAGCTCTTTGCTTGCAGGACAAAGTAGACATGCAACCATAGATCATCATAGTAAGTAAAATAAGGCCCAAAAAACAAATATACCATCTTCTCTGTTATTGTGGAGAGCCTGTATTTTCCACAGATGTATAACCTTATATTCACAAACAATATTTAAGTAAGATGTGAGTCTCTCTGGGGCAATGAGTGAGAATGGTGGGAGAGAGGAGAGAGTGAGAGAGTGGATGTGTTAAGGCACATGGCAGATTTACATACAAAAGTCCTTAGGAAGCATGGAAACTTGCAAACCGGTATGTGCAATGAATCTATGCCAATCAGTGAGTAAGGACGTGACTGCTAGCTAACAATGCAAACAATGCTCCAACGGTATAATCTATATTCTTGTGGCCTCTACTTTGGAGGTGAGATAATCTATTTTATTTGAGAAAGGGGCATAGAGTATTAATTGTGTCTGGCAATTATTAATAATTTGCTTTTATATAGATGAGTCTTGTTTAGATAAATGTCTGACACCCAGCTTCCTGGGGTGAGTGACCTGGTGTGGATCATGGATAAAGATTTGCAAACACTCTCATTGGGGATGATTTGGTGACCAGTGTGGCATCATGGAGGAGATACATTCAGAAGAACCCTGCTATTAACACCATGGCTCAATAACTTCAGTAGCAAAGGAGGGTTCAATGCCCCAAACTTTAAAGTTGTGAACCTTGAGCGTTTTGATATTTAATAATTGTTTTTGATGCAATTCACCTCACTGTATTTACTGAACTTTCTGGAAAGGCCAGTGCCAGCTCTCAGGAGAAATTGTGCGCTGGACCTGGGACCGAATGCCTTGCTGTGACCAGAACCTGACTTCCAGGTAGCATCATGGTCTCAGCAAGGCTGCTTCTCTCAGGAAGTGCTCAGCTCTTTGTGGAGATGGTTTTGGCTGTCACTAGGGGGAAAGGAGACTTTGCCCCTGCATCGAGGGAGGTTGGTGGACATCGAACCTCGACAGCACAGCCCCTTGAGAGCAAAGTGTTACTCCTGCCAGGGCTTGAGAAACCTTGATTTTATCAAGGCCTAGAATCAAATGCTCACAAATGCATGGACGGTTTAGGGCTGGAGGTTACAGTGAATGAGCTCAGAAGGCAAGCATCCCACCGCACTTGCTGGACCAGCGAAGACAGAGAGTAAGGGCAGGAAACTGAAAGCTATAGCCTGACTTAATGTGTAATGTGTTAAGATAATCACTCCCCAAACCAGTGACTTGTGATTTAAAAAGAAACAAGACTCCTGCAGCTTGATAATCCTTTAAATAAGCCCGGGCTATGCAGATGTTTGCAATGAGACAAAGTTCACAAAGGGCTCCCTGACTCACAACCACCAGTGACTTGATTATAAGAGGTTTCATGAGCACAGCCTCATGTCTGGGAAGGCTCCCATCTGGAAATGATGGCATTAAGTTCAGGCGTACCCGTGGGTGTGCCAGGTCAGCAAGCCACCACTTAGTAGAGGGGACAGCAAAGAGCCATGTGAAGGCTGGTCTGGAATACCCAGCCCTCACATGTGTTCACACTGGTTGCTTGAAATTGGCCATCGTACATGCCGTGAGTCAGAGCCCCCTGTCCTACCACAAGTCCCAAACACTCATGAGCACAGCCTGGGCCTGCCCTATCTCAGGATATATACGTCTAAATAAACGTTATCACAAACCTGGAATATACAGTCAAAAATATACATCCTTTACGTTCAGTTAGGTATCTTTTAAAAAATGCATTTTACTTAACTAGACGTGTGCGTGTGCAGCATGTGTGTATGTGTGTGTCTGTGCGCGGGAGTGTGTGAGAGTGTGTATGTCTGTGTGTGTCTGTGTGTGTGTATGTGTCTGTATGTGAGTGTCTCTGTGTGTGTCTATGTATGAGTGTGTGTGTCGGTGTGTGCGAATGTGTGTGTCTGTGTGTGAGTGTGTATGTGCCTGTGTATGAGAGTGTGTGAGTGTGTGTCTGTGTGTGAGTATGTGTGTGTCTTTGTGTGTGAGTGTGTGTGTGATGTACCATATGAGAGCAGGTGCCGACAGACGATTGCTAGGTTCTCTGGAACTGACCTTACAGGAAGCTCTGAGGCACCTAGGTCCTGGAACCCAGCTGGGTAGCCCTGGAAAAGCAGCAGGCACTCAGCTAGTCTCAGAGCCATCACTCCAACAGCATCCCCTCCGTTAACATTCTAAAGAACTTCTGAACTTTGCCTTGGATCTGGAAGCCTAAGGTTTTTAAAAAGTTAAAAATGTGTGCTATGCTCTTGGCGGTAACCATGGATGCTATTACAGAGACAAATACGAAGAAAACCGCTGAGTAATAAAAAAACAAAACAGAAAGCGAAATAGAGTCATCAAAAAAGTAAACCGATGCACTCATGTTCGCTAATCAAATTGATCTCAAATTATTTAGCCATCATTGCCTCAAGGAGCATGTGAGGCTCTCTTTCCTACTGCACAATTACCTCATGCATCCAGAAAAATAGCAAGAACCTCACAAGTCTCACTTTCAGCCAAACTCAGCTCCAAAGCTAAATTAACAATCAGCGTGTATCCCGGAGACTGGGCGTCTCACCGTGTGCAGACCCGGGGTCACAGAGCACTCTTGGCCCTGCGCTCTGTTCTGACACATCTCGCCTCTGCTGGGTGACGGCTGTCCATGCTCTCATTTTGTCTTTTGATAGCTAAGGGGTGACAGCACCAGGAGAGAGCTGTGCAGGCATCCTGTCTCCACTAAGCGCCACCCTGGCAAAGGCTCACACCCTTGGTACTGTGCCCCCTGTTCAGGTCGGTAAGTGCCTGTCATGGAAACACTGCCCTTGGGATCAGGAACTGAGATGCCAGGCAGTGAGAGACCTGTGGCCTCAGGCAGTAAGAGTGTTTTCTCTTCATTGAAGAGATGTTCTGTCTATAATGGCAGAATCTTAGAAAAGCCTTCATTAGTGCAACAAACATGACCCGGGCGGGCTGGCTGAATTTCCCAGCCTGCTCCGTGCTAAGCCTGACAACCCAGTGTTTGATCTGACAATCAGTGTGTCTATCCTCTGACCACCATAGCACCCTGCACCCTACACAGGCAAGAAACAAATGCACGCAATAAACAAATGCCAAAGGCATCATGAGTCCCCATGGAATGTTTATGATTTTATTCTGAACATAGGGCAAAGTGCAATGTTAGAGAGGCAAGATCGTCTATAGGTCATGACTGTGAGAAGAGGCAGAAGCGCGGGGGAGATGAAGGCGTCAGAGGGTGGGCTCTAAACAAAACGCACTGACAACCGGTCTGCCCGCACTGTACTGTTTGCGTCTGGCGCCCTCCAGTGGTGCTCAGTCCTACGGTCGAGACTCATCCATCCCTTCCTAATTACCCTCGTATTTAGTATCGGGAATTTCAGCGACCAGTGTGCACATTCACCTCTTATAAATTTACCATGATGAAGAGCGAGATAACGAGGATTCCCAAAGGGTCAATTCTTTAATCGTGCAAATTTTCTGAAATCCACCGAAAAGATTAAAACTAGCTTGCCTTTGGTCGCCAATGCTGCTAACATTCTGCAGCTAATCCGACCCAGGAAAGGACAGGAGAGTAACTAACACGTGTTGCGGGTGCTGCTGACCCAGTGCAGACTAGAACCTCCTAGCGACTATGCGCTAGCCTGCTTTTTCAGTCACCGGGCGGTCTTGCTAGAACATCTCACAAGGGAAAGTTTCCCTTGTGAACCATAGCGGCGGCCATGCCTTGCAGAAACTCTGGATTCGAGTTCATGCCTAAGATGGCCCAGGACACGAACGTGCCTTGGGATGTCCTCCTGCTAGTGATACTGATTTGGTCACCTTCTGTCTCCAGGTGTGTCAAAGGCGGAGAAGACTTTCAGCGGGAAAGAAATGCGAGGGTGAAGAAGCTGGCGTGGGAGCAAGGCTGCCTGGGTTAGGTTTGGTGTATTTACATTAATGATGCGTTTATTACGTTAGTATATAGAGTGTTCTAGGATCTTCCTACGCTCAGATATAGTACCCTTTCTCCAGTGTAACTCTGGCATGCCATTACCGCTTCTCTGGAAAATATGATACAGATATTTGTGGGAGGTCATCCGTAAGCAGGAGCTCACAATGTATTAAAAGCAAGATCGCATCTTCAAAGCTCTTGGCGTCCCGAGCCCCGAGGGGATTGCCAACTAGCAGCAGGGAGTTGCCGGACGCTTACCTGGGGGAATCTCCCGCGAGCCCCCACCTCTCAGACTTACCATCGGTTTCCAGCCAGTCTGACCCGGAGGATAGCGGAGTTTGCGGGTCTCCCGGACTCCCAGACGCTGCATTTGAGGGTCCCAGGGCGCAAGCAGGTGTTTGCTAGAAAAAATAAGAGCACCTTAGTGGGAATGCGGGACTGCAGAGCCCAGCCACCTGAGGAAGGCACTTCCTGGTCTTAGCGACTCCGTCGGTACCTGCGCGACTCACCTGATCACTGACCTGCGCCAGCAACAGCACCCAAAGCGCTACACAACCACGGGGCTGCATGGCCCCGCCACAGGGAGGGCTCACAAGACTCGGCTCAGCTGTCTCCACTGGGTCACTGGATAGCCCCGGTGCAAGCAATGTGCTAGGGAGCAGCGGGCCGGATCCCACAGAAGCTCAGGGGTTCCAGACAGCGACTCCACCATGCACACCGGAGTTATCACTGCAGCGTCTCTCTGCAACCAGGGGTGGAGTGGCAGTGGTGGCGGGGGCGGTGGAACACCCGCCCCAAGCATGGGACAGCAGGGAGGAGGGCAGGGAAGGAGAGGGCAGGGCGAGGGAGGGCAAAGGAGAGAAAGAGAGGGGAGTGGAGGGGGGGAGTAAAGCTGGGAGGGAGGAGGGGTACCAGCAGGAAAAAGGCCAGGGAGGAGTGGAAGGGCTGAGAGCTCAGGAGAAGGGGGACCCACTCCAGGGACTGGGCATCCTTCACACATACAATCCAGCCCGAGGGTGTTTTGCCCACCTACATGCAAACGTGGGTAGAGACAATACCATGAGGGGGTAGTATCTAGCCATCTGCCCCTGCGCACTTGCGACTAAATATCCTGATGTGGGACTCCCAAGTACTGCAACTCCGTGGGATTTCTCACCTAAGGGCAGGACTGTGCTGCATAGGGGCAGGGCATTTGTCGTCTTTCCCTGGCCACGGACCAATCTGGAGCTTGCCTTCTCTTCTGTTGGTTTTAGTAGGGGTGCACAGGGAGGGGTGAATCTGCTTATGAATGAATGTGAATTGTCCTAGGGCTTGTGATGTGGAGGGGTGAATGGGGGACAAGGCAGGCTAGGGCAGGGCAGGGCAAGCTAGTCAGGAAGCTGGGTCTCCCAAGTCTATAGTCTGGTATAGGTCAGCAATGGCTGGTTCTAGGTTAACCTTAGCCATTGGCTGGCCTGTTGAGAGAGCAAGTGTCAGATGACTGGGCATCCTATTAGGAAGACTAGGGACCCTAACCTAGACAAGACCAGTGGTATTCAAGGCCACCAGTGAATGCTCTCCCTCCAGGCCTATGTTCTAGTCCATCCATGCCCTGTGCATGTTTGTGAATAGGAGTGCCTTTTGTGACCATTGACAACTGATAGTGTCTGCTGCAGTGTGGGCACAGGTACGACCAGCACAGAGGAGTGTACAGGTAGGTGTTTGCACGTGTGACCCCCAACGACTGCCCACCCCAACAGCTGCCCTCCACTTACCTTCTGTGGGTCCCTCAGTTGTAGCTAGACTGACCTTGCCTGGTCTGTAGGGGTGGGAGGGATGCATAAGACCAGTGACCGTGGTCTAGGGGGTACTTGCCCCGCTCTACATTGAGTTGAGATGCTCCAGGATGGCTCTTCATTGGCTGAAGGTGTCATACATTTCAGAAAGGACACAGCAGGGTGGAGATTCCCTGACATTTGTGAATCGTACCCATGTCTATGTAATAGAGGAATACGACTCCCTCAGTCCTGCAACCTTCAACTGTCTGGTCCCTCTGGGAGGGGAGGGGCCAATAATACTTGTCTATGGTGGAACATGGATGGGAGCAGTCTTATGAAGGTTTCATGCAAGCAACCAGTGATGTAACGAGTTCACAATACTGGTCTGCCAGGCAAGAACTACCCACTGGTACAATAAAGGCATGGCCAGCCAGCGCACCCATAGAATAGTATTGTTCTCAGCCTTCATCTCACACACACACACTCACACACACACACACACTCACACACACACACACAACGTATCTTTGTACTTTTATGTAAAGATCTGACATTGAAACTGGCCTTAAAATACCTGTTACCCCTCTCTGCCCCTTCCCCAATACCAGGAAGATGTCTGTTCTAGTTTATACCTCAGGGTACCTGCTCTCACCCATCAGCAAAGACAGACTAAGGAGGGCAGTGCCTGGAGTTCTCCAAAATGTTCCCCAGAAAGAGGAGAAGTTTATCTTTCCTCTGGGTGCAGATCCTCATGGGTTTGGTAAGTGGGGTTCCTAATTATTCCCAGTCCTGTCCCCGGTAACATGAAGGGAGCCAGACTGTCCTGTGGAGATGTCTGGGCCTTTCATGCACAAGTTCCATCAGTCACAGAGCAGGATGAATGGGTGACATTAAACGTTCACCCTTACAATGTAACACAGTCCTAATGAGACTGTTTCCACTGGGAAGTAAGATGCCCTGCTCTGTACAAGAATGGGCTCCTGATATTTCCCTTGGCTGTGCAAGGAGTCTCGTCATCAGCCTAGAACCAGACTCTGGGACAGCACAAGGGAGGATTGAGACAGAGTAGAGCAGAAGGTCCTAGGTCGCAGTGCAGTAACCCACTCCTCAGTCTTAGGAGGAACCGCAGGGAAGGGTGGGAAACAGGACAAACAGTGAGATACAGGTCCTCACTTGAATCTTGAAATGGGTGAGTGGAATTGAATGGTCACATTTAGTGACTGTGGCCTATAATACTGGGACCAGTTCTTCCACATGTATAGAGAGAAGACACAATCCACACCAGAATGTGAATGGCTCTCATATAAAAATGTCCCACTTCAAAGCACAGGCCACACAAGTGTCAAGGACCCTGACACCCTTCACCTTGCAGCTCCCTGAGAAGTCAGTCCTGGGTGTGCTGCAGGATGCATTCTGTCACCTCTGTTAAGCAGCAGGGTCAGCATGGTCCAGCCTGGATAGAATCTGCTTTGCCACCTGGCTTGGAATGCAGGTGTTGTGGAACTTGGCCCATGAGTTTACAAATCGTCTATGATTGCAGTTAATTCCAGTGGCTTGTGACAGTTGGTTCTTTATGCTGATGCATTGCTTCTTCTCGTCACAGTGGCATCATCTCCCTCGTGACAGCAGGGGCTCATTTAAGAAACCCTTGGGAAGGATGGGTGGTGTACCACGACACTTGTGTACCATGAGGGAGGCCATGAGTCCCATTCTAAGTGGTATAGGACAGAGTCATTTAAGGGAATGGAAAAGAGAAAATAGAATGATCTCACGCAAGCATCTGGAGTAAAGAAGCTACGGGGTGCTGATTTTTTTCCCATGCTGATTAACCCTTTCCAGACTGGAGAAGCAGAGCCACATTTTATGGGAACAGCATTTTAGAGCAGCTGTTGGCTTAGTCATTAGGCTTTGTGAGGCACGTATGATTTGAACTCAAGCAATACAAGCTGACAGAGACATGTTACCTAGAAGGCAAAACTGCCATTCCCACAAGAGATGCATGTGTGTGTGAGTGTGTGTGTGCATGTGTGTGCGGGGGCTGCTTAGGCCATACTGTGGTTCCTGATTCACCCCACACAGAACCCAGACCAGTAGCTGGGGTCTCAGTGGTCGCAGATACTCAAAGAGGACTCTAATGGAAGGTCCCGCTGGAAAAGGCTTGCAGTTCATATTCTTTTCTGAAGGATTTGGGTCAGTGCTCGGCACACTGTGCAGCCTGGGTGAGCACCGTCCCATCGGCACAGAGACGTGGCATTGCTAAGGGGTTTTGCAGTCTGGAAGGCTGAGAAGCGCCAGGCTCCCCACTGTGAGTCACAGGTGAGCAGCTGTCCCACAGAGGAGGTAAAGCAGTCAGGGGGCCACACCACATACTACATAGCTCCAGTGTCCCAGGACAGGGTGGACCAGGCCAGGCTTCACTTCTTCCCCAGCCGCTCCTTCCGCCCCACTAGAGGGCGAGTTCTAGGCCTGGAAATAGAATTTCCTTCTACCATGAAAATTAAGCATAGTAAGAAATAAGAATTTAAAATAACCTTTTTTTTTTTTTTTGTGGAAGAAAATTTAGCATTTCAGTCCGGGAGAAGACAGACATTGTGACCTTTGTTTCTGATCCATTAGGGCTTCCTGTGAACACAGGAAAGTGTTGCTTTGGAGATCAGGGGGCACCAAAAAGAAAGTCCTACTCCAGGCCTACATCATATCAAGATCCCTGTTCATCCTGACCAGAGCAATCGCGATAGGATTGTCATCCCTGGGTCTCGGGGGTAGACCAGAACTGAACTGATGGCTGGGACAGGGGATGGGCACGGGCGGGGGAACCACACTGGATTCCTGCCACCTGCTGCTCTACGTTCTGTCTTTGGTTCTTCTTCACTTTGAGTTGTCTCAGTTTGCAAAGTCTGCACAGGAAGGGAAAATGGAAAACAAGGACAGACGGCGTTGGGGCTTGAGTTCCAAACTGTGCACTCTGTGTTCGACCTCCCTGACTAACTATGATGAAGCTTGTCTCTGATCAAAACCATGCTTTACACTGTGCATACTACTCTCCTGTAATTGCACTCTCCATAGCAGTAACTGCATATTAGCCAATCCATAAGTATTTATGTTAAAAGTATGCAGTGTTTAGTTATGTAAGCAATGGTGCAGTAGGAGACACACAGTCCAGTGGTCCTGACAGAGGCCTCCACTCAGGTGAAGCTTGGACTCATGACTTCACTGCAGAAAGGAATTTCAGGATGTGCCAACCTGAAGCAGAATTTATTAAAGAAGTTTTTCTTTTTAACACAAAGGTTTGAGTGTGTATGGTGGTACGGTTACTGGAAAGGGATGTTCTTGTAGAAGATCAGGATATGCAGGAAATCATGTCCCAAATGAGGGTCACACTTTACAGTCTTTATGTTAGTGACACATGAGTTTGGCAGATTCTGAAGCTATTATCTTTCAAGTCCTGCTAGGATAGGAGTTCACAGTGTGGCTCCCAAGAAGCATGAGGGCAGTATAGAGTTACAGTTGACAAGGTAAAAAGCCAAATCACAAGGGTGTGCAGGAAGTTGGGACAGATTCAATGTAACATGTTGATTATGAGATTCTTAAAAAAACTTATCTGGGAAAGGAGTAAGGCCACACTCAAGGTCATATGAGACCCAGAACTAACTGTGACCTTTGCTATTTTAACATTGTTGTTTGGAAACAGCTCTGTGTGAAAAGAGCATTGTCCATGCTGACAGCCTTCGCAGCAAACACAAACTGTGCAGCCATTGTTGATCCCCAGCTGGGGAGAGGGTACAATCGGACTCCGGATTGCGGGGTTCCTTCTCCTTCCTGTGTGTTTATCCCCCAGACTTCCTCCTCCTCTCCTATCTTAGTTATTGGACTAAGTTTTCATCATAAGTTGTGAGACCCACTATCCCACGTGAAATAATGTACCAGTGTTCTACATGCGTCTGTCGTGATAGCCTTGTTCCCCTTCCCACAACGTGGACTCTATAACAGAGCTGTTGCTAAGACACCTTGAAAGTAAAAACTCTTCTAAGCCAAGACCATTGTCCACAAATTTGGGCACTTTAGCCAACCTGCTTAATTCCCCTGGGCCCAGAGGTAACGGGAACTGGGCAGTCATGGCTGTCAATCAGCTGCTGCCACACGGGAGCCACCAGAATTGGAGGAGCTGGCCAGTAAGAGGACATCTGTCTCACTCTCTTGTATTTCAGTTGGCATGTGCTCCTGTTCCTACCCCACAGGCTGGCACGGGAATGTTGTGAGGGTGGTTGCCATGTTTCCTGGGAGAAGCTGCATGAGAGACACACTCAGTGTGAGGCTGTCACACTGCCACCCTGCCACATTCTGCTGACCAAGTGATTCCCACAAGCTGTACCGATGCAGGGGAATGTACACTATGGCTTTCCAGTGGAGGTTCACGTGAAGGGTAGAGAAGAGTGGCTTTTTCACCTCCAGCCTACTAAGTTTTGTTACAAACCTCGTCCTTGTACATGTTTGCACAGGTGCTGCTGCTCTCTGTGTACCCATTCGTCCCTACAATGGTGCTACTTTCTCTGTGTGTTTGTTCCTACGTTGATGCTGCTGTTCTCTCTGTGTGTTTGTCCCTTTATGACTCATCAACTTAAAGGAAAGAAGGCCGATGTTGGCTCACAGTTCCAAAGGGTCACAGTCCCTCACCGAGAGTGGCTCAGCTGAGCCTATAGTGCATGTGCCGGTAACACAAGCTGAGGTTTGTTGTGTGGTGTGGGCCAGACACAGAGAACACACACTGGAGCTGGGGATAACCACTACCTACCAAAGTTCTCCCCGGGGACCCACTTCTGCCATCCAGGTGCTAACATATAAAGCTTCAGAAGAGGGCTACTCACTAGTGCTCAGAACCCGAACCTGCAGGGACATTTCAGGCTCAAACCATGGTACCATGCTACCCATTCAGTGACCTGAGACATGGGCTAGCCTTCTGAGAGAGTGTTCTGTATTTGAGTGACTAAGAAGTCAGGATTGGGCTGAAGAGGGATCAGCACCATATTTCCATTAGAGTCAGGCTCCCTTTCCAGCCTCCAATCACCCTCTCCAGGGAGAGCGGACATGGGTCTCCATTTCCAGGTGTTGGAAGGCAGTAGATCAATGCAAGCTGCTGAGTTGCGCACCTCATGTCACCAAATGTTGAAGTTTTGTGTGTCAAACTGTGAGCTGATTTGGTGACAAAGACTATAAATAGTTAAAGTGAACTCCCTCCCTCCCTCCCTCCCTCCCTCCCTCCCTCCCTCCCTCCCTCCCTTCCTCTCCCCTCCCTTCTTTCCTCCTTCCCTTCTCTCTCTCTTTCTTTTTTCTTTCTCTCTCTAGTTCTGCCTTCTCTTTATTTTATTCTCTTGTGAGATAGGACTGAGCTTGTGGCCTCAGCTATGCCAAATATCACTCCTTTCCTTCTATAGCCCCCAAGTGCTGGACTTTCAGGCATAAACCACTAGGCTGGGCATCCTCCTTCTTCTTGAAGCCATTTTTAAATGTATATTTCCTAGAAATAGTATTTCTTCTATGAAAATTTGCCATCTTTTAATTTTTAAAATTTGTTTTGAATAAGGCTCTTACTCTGTAGTGTAGGTTGGTCTCAAATTCACAGAGCAATCCTCATACCTCAGCCTCCCTAGCTCTAGGATTATTAGTTGTAGATACTGAGGTGTTTGATGAGAATCTATAGGAGGATTCTTCCTCAGTAAACCTATATATCCATGGGAAATGCACATGGTTACTCTCCATATAATGGCAAATGCATATGCTGGAGAAACACAGGGGCTTGTGGGAGCTTTCTCTGTGCACTGCATTACCCGCTGTTCTCGAGTCTTTTACAGATAAAGAATTTCCTCTATTGATTGAAATTCTTTGGTGTGCACTCACAGCACAGGGGTGCATTTTAATATGCAGAAGGGTCTCCCACCCACATCGCATCTCTTTGCTGACAGGGCTTTCTTTCTTTTTCTGTGTTTCCTTTCTGAAGGAATTAATCCCCCCAGATCTATTATTCCTTAAATCAGAATTGTATCTTACAGCACCATGGTATACGAAATGTGACAGTCTCCATACCTTCTCTCAGTCTCTTACCTCTACTCCTCAGGCTCCAGTAACAGCCATTCAGTGGTAGACAGTCTCTGCTGCTCTTCTAGGGATGGCATGGCATCTGCCAGAGTGCTGATCTCATCTGCAGACACCAACATCCTGTCCCTTGCTGAGTGCCCCTGCTGGTCCATGGCTTTATCTACTAACATCAAGTTGATTTTCCTCCACTTTTATTTCTCATATTATTTGACTTTTATTGAGGTTTATTTATTGATTTTCCATAGCTCTTGTCTAATTTGAACATAAAGTTTCTGCACATTTGGGTCTTATGACCTGCAAATATGTATTAAATAAACAAATGATTCTATTTTCACCCCATTGTCATCTCAGGTTTCTTTGCAATTTCACACTTTTGTTAAAATATTTTAAACATGTAGCGACAAACCTCTGTGGTGTTCCCACCCCACCACCCTTAGAGTATCTAGGGAGCAGAAGGAGGTGTTCTTGAAAGCAGGATGAGGGCTGAGCTCAAGTCACACGCCGCCAGGAAGGGACACCATGGGTAAAGGCTGCATAGTGAACAATTTATTTCCCATCCCAACCACCAACAACTTGACTTGGAATAAAACCTCCAGACCTTGCTGTTCTCTTGCAGAGATGTCCTTGTTGCCCCCGACAACTCCTTTGGTGGAAGGCACAAGAGTGCCTTTATTGTTTTGTTGATCAGACAGAGAGTTCTCCAGAAGCTTTGAGTTTGTGCTTTTCAGCACAGGTCTGGCAGGCTGTGGTACCATCACTTCCATCCTGGAACACCTTAAGCTCACACTCTATTCCTGTATGCCTTCTGTTTACCCCTGCTTGGGCACCATTATTTCCACATGGACATGTTCGTTGTTGGGAGATGTAGCATTAAAGGATGAATAGTGATCAATAACTGAGAGGCTAGGTCCTAATGAAACCCTAGAATGACCAGGGCAGTTACTAAAATAACCATAGCACGTATGTGCGTGTGAATGAATGAGGCTGATAAAATCCTAGGCTTATTGCTTCCTAAAATACTTTCAAGGCTCAGAAAAGGAAGAGGAGGCAGAAAAGCGAAGTCAAATTCCTGCTAAGAAGCTGCATTATAAAGCCGGGGAACCTGGGAAATTATCTAAAATTCATCTTAGAATTAACACTAATACTTAAAATCAGCATTAAGCCACAATGTTTCTCTCTGGTGATATCTAACTTGAGTTCAGCCTTCCACCCTGTATCAGGAGTAACTCCCCACAGTGAGTAAGAGGACATACATAATACATGAAAGATAGAAGCATGGGGAGGAATTTTAGTAATAAAATACAAGACGGCTGGCTACTCAGGAACTAAACCCGAGAAGGCACGATCATAGACTGGATGTTTAACCCTGATGGGTCTGACTCATGATGCAGGACTGAGGGCGATTTTAGAAGTTTTAGGTTTTGTTTCAGAAGTGAGATTTAGTCATGTATTCAAAACACACATCTATTGCGATCATTAAGTTATATTAAATTAAGTTAATTTATATTTGTTAGCTAGACATAAGAAAATTGTTAAGTAATACTAAACTGGCTTATATTTTTCAGGTAAACATAAAAAAATGGAGAACAGGATATAGCCCTGGATAAATATTCACCTCCCATGAGGAGTCTTCATTTTCTCATCTCTGTGATGGGTATGATGAAACCAGGGCTCAGACCAAAATCCTAGCACTTGTGTGCTGGAGACCAGCAAGGACTGACTCTCCTTCCCTCTCCTCTCTCCTCCCTCCCTGTCCCTCTCCATCTCCCTCCCTTTCTCTTCTATCTATCTATCTATCTATCTATCTATCTATCTATCTATCTATCTATCATCTATCTATCCATCCCCCCATAGACGATTCTAATGATTGAGTTAATATAAAAAGGACTTAAAACAGAGCACAGAATGGATAAACTACTGAATCTAAAACAACTTTAATTTTAAAAAGTGTAATGTTTTGATGAAAAATATTACACGTCATTTGAAAATACAGCAGGAGCCCCCAAGCAGTTGCTTTACGTGGGGAACAGTTGCAGGGCCCTTCAAGGATGAAGGCTGCCTCTCTGGAGCAGACTGGCTCATTTCTGCAGCTGGAGACAGGAGCTGCACAGCAGGGTGGTGAGGTCAGTCTCCTCTCCCCCACACCATGTCTCACTGCAAATGCCTTCCGCAAATGAAAGCACCGTCCATCAGAGTCACAGGAATGATGGGAGAAGAGACTCTGCTTCGCTCACTGTGAGGCATGGTGGGGAGCAGCCATTTTCAGAAAGTATGTTTTGTCCCAGTGCCAGCACAGCCTTTCTGTGCCTAATGCCACAGACAGGATTGGTGGGAGCCTCAGTGCTCATAGGTAATGCTCATCCTGCTTCCATTTTTTGAGTTGTTCATGTCAACTCTTTCTTGATGTTCTACAGGGACGAAAACATTCGAATTAAGAGATCAGATGAAATTATTATACAAATCAAACTTCTTTGGTTTTTGGAGAGTCTGTGTGTGTGCATGTTTATGTGAACATATATATCTGAATACCTTCCTATATCACTTTCCAGGTTATTTTTTGAGACAGAGTCTCTCACTAAATTTGGAACTCATAGATTGGCTGGACAACTGACCAATGAGTATAGAGAGCTGTCTGTCTCCACCTCCCGTGTGGCAGTGTTGGGTGACAGGAGTACCACCTATCCCCAGTTTACGTGGATGCTAGGGGTCTGCACTCAGGCTCGCATTGTTCATCTTTCTTTGTGGACAACACTGTCTGCAAAAAAAAAAAAAAAAAAAAAAAAATCTCTTGAAAATGCAAATTTTCATTGTCTTTTGATAACCAAGACATAATTTCCTGAGAAATTCATCCACTCAGGTTTTGTATCTTAACTGAAACCCAGGCTTCTCAACTCCTCTAGTTTCTGTGCCTCTGCTGTCAAAATGATGAATACAGTTGAGCAGCCTCCCTCGTGCCAAATGCGGATTGATTCCCAGGTCCGAAAATCTCCTAGAATTTGAAAGTAGCTGATCATACAGTAATTAAAATAAAGGAAATTCGTGGAAATGTAAATTACATAATCTCTTTAACAATTTTTCTCAAATATGTGACATGCCACTCTTAACAAATTGGATGTTATGAATCCTTAACCTAAGCACCGGAAAACAAACCACTCTTCCTAAATCACTCTTCGTGACGCTGCAGTGGACAACGCCACTCTCATTTCCCCATGTCCTTTCTAAGTGCCAGGCCTCTCAGTCCATTTACTTACCCTGTTTCCCTCATTGCTCTTCTACTACTTGGGATCACATCCCCTCATCTATTACTGAGTTTACCTCAGAATCTTTTCATCATTGTTATCTTTTATAGAAAATGAACCCTTCCTGGATGATGGAAAAGGTCTGAAATCAAGTCACCTACTATGACATTAAAAAAAAAAAACAATTCTTCCCTTCTCTTGGTTATCAGACAAAGCTGTAAATGGGTGGAAGATGGATCTTGGGGAAGTTAGGAGAACGAGTGAGGGTTGAAATGATAAAAATATGTAGTACATACGATGTTCTCAAATAAGTAATAAAATGTTATATTTAAAAAAGGAAGGCTGATATCTTTCAGGCTGTCTTCAAGTTGCTTCCATGACAAGCAGAGAGGAGCCGATTTTGTCATGGGAGTTAGTGTGTAGACTGTTGGAACTTCATTCCTCTGTCCCAAAAGGGCTGGCATCTCTTTGGTGGGATGATGATTAATTGCAGATTATTTAATTTCTGGCCTCTGTCCCCACCTATACTCTTGCCCCCTTCCCTCTTCTGAAATCTTGTCCCCTTCTATCATCCATACACCCTTGACAGTTGGATTGAACCTTCATGTTTTAGAGCGAGAAGCAGAGTTAAACCCTCTGATCTACTCTGTATCTACATATTTCCTGTCATCTAGATTTCGCCCTTATCATCTTCAAGGTAAACTGACTATACAGGGAGAAAATATTGTGTAGCTTCAAGGGTTCTGATCCACTTTACACCCCTGTTGTGCTTGCATACTTGAGTAGGCCTCTGACAAGGGCTCTTTGGTTCCAAAGAGCACAACCAAGATATCCAAAACAGCAGTGAGGCAAGGTCAAGGGACAAGAATTGTCCAAGGCTACACTGGAGCAGTCAAGCACAGGCAGATTCTAATCCAACACTCAGAGCAAAGCAGAAGTCTGAGGCATGAGTGCGTGCCTGCCTGGCAGAGAAGACAGCTGTCCAGAGAAGACCATCTTCTCTCTGATGTCCCCCAGGGTTTCGGTGAAGTGATCACAGGCTACTCTCACAGTCCGAAATGTCTTCCACTGTCTACCTTCATCTTCGAGATCACCCATGGTTTCTGATACAGCTCCCAATGTGCACTGGATTCCTACAGCTCAATGGGTTTTCATTCTTGGTGCATAACTCTCTACAGCATCACCCATGATGTTGTCATAAAGTTCATGGTCAGTAATCCCCACTGGGTGTATGAGTAGCCTTCATGGGCTGTGTCTAATGACTTATGTCTCTCTAGACAGTTCTGGTTAGCACACTCCTTATTGGCCTGGAAGTTACAAAGTGAACATTGTTCCTCTATATGTGTGTTGGGCTTTTACAAGGAGAAGTCTGTGTCTGTGGGACTATGGGTTGAGATAAGGCAATACTGAGGAAGCAGATGTTTCTTCACTGGGTGAAGCTCCATTGGTGGTTGGATAATGTTTGCGTTCCCAAGGGTCTACTAAACTCTGTGGGTGTCCTACACCCTGACACTCTGCCAGCTAAAGGCACAGTATGTCATTTGTAATTTATCAGCTTACCAAATCTCTCCAATGTGCCTGCTCTCCCTCTACACAGAAATGACAAATTAATCCATGCTTCTCAACAGGATGCTGTGGCTGGTTGAGGCATCTGGAGAACCACCAAAGATTTATATGAGCTTGCTTATGTAGTCTTAAATATTCAAAACCATGTGAACATACAGAATGAATTCTACAACAGTCCCAGACATGGCTCTGAGTTTCCTCCACCAAGTTCTCAAATGTTTTGTAGCAGATGACCTGAGTGTCAGTCTTGGCTCTGGGACTCCCTGGGTTTCAGTTTCTACACTTCAGAACTACTAGAATCAGAATAGAAGTCCATGCAGTCATTCAGAGGACTACATACACTCTTGACTACTGCTTCCCAGGAATGCAGTAACAAGCAGGGACATCTTCAGGGATTGTAAGAGACACATTCATTCCCTAACAGTTCCAGAAGCCAGAGGTTCAACAAATGTCATGCCACTGAAATAGAAGTGTTCCCAGGGGCTCCAAGGAATTCCTGTTTGTGGCCTTTAGAAGTGCCCAGTGGCCAATATGCATTCCTTGCTTTAGGGCCAGATCCGTTTGCCTCCCTTTCATAAGGGCATCAGTGATTACCTCTTGTGCATATGTGGATGAGGTGACCAAGTGTCACGGGATAGTTGATTGTGTTACGAAGCTCCTAGATTGTGTTAGTAAAATTAACCTTGGATCAGAAGGTAGAACCAGTAGCTAGTTGACAAGAATTAGTTGCAGAGACTATGGAGGACCTAGGAAGATGGATAGAGAGGCACAGAAAGAAATACAGAGAGACTTAGAGATTCTTGGTCTTTTTTTTTTTTTTTTTTTTTTTTTTTTGGCCTGGTACATATGGAGAGGTTTGCTTGCTAGGTCTCCAGTAAAAAGGGGAAAGTCAGCTGGTTGCCCTTCTGCCACTTCTTTGATATATCAAGTTTTTACCCCACTATCTGACTCCTAAGTCTTTACTGATAATAGAACAACTACTTAGGCAAAAACAACAACCAAGTATGGGGTCTCTCTCTCTCTCTCTCTCTTTATTTCAGTATGCCTGTTTTGTAGATGGAAGTTTCTGTTTCACCTAGCCACAGAGCTGTTCTGTCCCAAAGAAACACACAGAAGCTTATATTAATTATAAATTGTTTGACCTATTAGCTCAGGCATATTATTAACTAGCTCTTACAACTCGAATTAACCTATAATTCTTGTCTATGTTTAGCCACATGACTTGGCATCTTTTTTCAGTAAGACATTCTCATCTTGCTTCCTCTGCATCTGGCTGGTGACTGACTCTCTGCCTTTTCTCTTCCCAGAGTTCTCCTACTCTGGTCGCCCCGCCTACACTTCCTGTCTGGCTACTGGCCAATCAGCATTTTATTAAACCAATACAAGTGACAAATCTTTACAGTGTATAAGAGCTTTATCTCACAACAGTCTCTCCAGAAAATAAATGACAATTCTTGGGCTTAGAAAGTAAGGACAGATCTCCTGCGCTTCATCCTTCAATTATTTAATCATTCAAAGTAGGAAGTGCTAATTGTGTGTGTGTGTTATGAGCTATTTTTTAGGACCTCTGGCTGAGAAAAATGTATACCTTCCCCCAAAAATCTCTATGTGCAAATGTTAATGGATTCTTGCTGGTATCATGGCCAGCACCGTGTGCTGAATGAGGGACCAAAAGGCAAACCCTACCTTGTATAGCCACTCCACAGACAATGTGTTGAGAAGAGGGTCTGAGGGTTCTGAGTTCTAAGAGTCTGCCAGAGCTCTGGGGCATGAGGTGTCATATCCAACCCTTACCCTCCAGCCTGGGTTAGAAAGACTAGCCAGACAGATACGTGAATCAACTTTGTTATAGGCAAATCCTGGCAGGTACCATTAAGGAGTCATGAGTCTTTATACACATCTACATCAAAAAGTCTGACTTGTTTTCTTCACCTGAGGGCACCCCCTACGGTCAGAGATTTCACTAGAAGACAACAGCATTCTTGGTAGGAGCAGAATGTTGCCGCTGAGAAACAGGGTGTGTGCATGCTACACATAGTCAACTTTGGAGACTGAGTCTGTAGACTGCTGCTCCCAAGGCCTGTCGTCAGTCAAGGGGCTCCTCTCCAAGTAAGGCGTAGGTGAACTGTGATCTGGGTGCCTTGTTGGGAGGGTCAGTGGTCTGCTGGAGAGAAAGTGTGTACCCAAAGGAGTGGGAGTACCCAAAGGAGCCTGAGAGGTCTAGAATGGAGGTAGCTTGTGGCACCTGGCACCAATGGGCTGGTATGGAATGTCTGTGATACAAGCTTTGGAATAGAAATGTCTGTATAGGAACTGGGGACCAGATCATAAAGAGAAAAGGAAAGGGGAGGGGAGGGAAGGGAAGGGGAAGGGAGAGGAGGGGAGGGGAGAAGAAAGAAGGGAGGCACCCAGGGTGATTTTAAATTCACAGCAACCCTCTTACCTCATCATCACAATTGCTGGGAATACGGATGTGTAGTCGCCATACTTTTGCTTCAATTCTTAGGAGAGATGATCTTCCTCAAAAATTCAGAAAACTGGGCTATCACTGGCTAAAAGCAGTATTCACGGGCCTCAGCCTAAGTGTTAGAGAAGGGGAACATCTAGGCTAATGTACAAAGAATTCCTGTTACCTGGGAGGTACTTGGACCTGCCCTGGCCTCAGAGGGGAACCCAGGGTGAATTTGAATTATTACACTTGAAGTCCATGCAGTCAATGCTAGAAGGATAGGAACACCTATGGATCCCAGGGGATCTCAGGGAGGAAGGCGTCTTCTGGGTACTTCAGGAACCCCAGACCAGGCTACCCCAACAATGCCTCTAGTCTCAAAACCCAGTCACTAGCTTGAGCAAGATGGAAACAAACAACAGGATGAGCTGCATAGTGGGGACTGGAAACTTGGTTTTGAATTAAGAGACAAATGTGTTTATAACATAGGGCTAAGTTTGATTTTCTCTGAGTACTATAATTAGTCAAGCAATTGAGGTGTGTGGAGAATTCGAATATGGAGAACGCACAAAGTTCCATTTATCTCTGCACACTGGGAATGACTTTCAGTTTTTAATCTGCCATGCAGAGGTGAGTGGCCACAGGCCAATGGCTGGCAGGGGAGATGGACTGGCGTTAGTGAGTAATTCATGTGTATTTGTGGTAGAGGTTTGTGATTGACAGGTGGGTTGAGCAGACGTTAGTGACTGACAGGTGAGGTGGAGAGAAGCTGGTGACTGGGAAGTGTGGGGTAGAGATTAGTGGCTGGCAGTTGGAACTGACAAAGGCCCCGCGGTTACCCTGGTGATGTGTACACAGTTCTCCATTGATGCCCTCTGGGCAGGTGTGGGTGCTCCTGTGGCAGCAGAGAAGGCAGGTCTTTGGCTTCCACTGTTGTGAACCTCAACAAGAAATCAGTTTGTGGAGATTTGTTCTCCATTATTGTCATGTTATCTCCTGTGAGGGTTTTTTTTTCCTTCGATAGAATGTTCTTCTACATATTTGGTTTACTGAAGATGAAGCTGGCGGGGGGGTACATAGAATTTCTATTTACTAAAATATGCATTTTTTTGTCTTTCAACTATTATATCCTATTTCTAGCCCTGTTGAGTTCCCACAGTATATACTTGAAGTACAAATATTCCCAAGGATGACACATTGGGACATTCCACGATTTCTCAGTGGACATTCTGGAATTCAAGGCAGGGGAGAGGCTGTGGAGCAGGACACAACAGGAGGCCTTTCCTCCCCCTCAAAGTGGCTCTGAGGTTGCTTAAACTCAGTGCTTCTCAGTGTTACAGAAGTAATCAGCCACTTTCTGATCAGATTCAAAGCTCACTCTGCAACACAGATTCATGCTTGGTACTATTGGCTAAATCAAACCCCTATGACTGGCTATGTCACAGGCTCTGGGGAGAACTGAGCACTAATTTCCTGCTAAATGGACACAGTAATAAACTGCTCTTAACTTCTTGACTTTATACCCACATCTCAGTGAATCTTTCAACTCTCACTGGAGAAGCTTCTTTTTGCAATAGATGGAGAATAATAGAGAGTCACTCCTGGCCAAGGTGTAGAGAATAAGAGCCCGTGGAATGCTCAGCTCTAAATGTAATTTCTATATTGTATTTTTCTCCCCAAGGCTCCTGGATCAAAAGACAGCAAGAAGATTGTAAAGCCCAAGGTTGCATGGATCTGCAGTAAAGCATTTGCTAGATATTTGGACCTAACAAGATTGCTGCACACATGAGCTCATGGCAGCTAAGACAGCATGCAAAAGACCTGCCCAAGACCCTGGTATGGAGGGGGAGGGACTTATGAAACTATTGGCAGATGGGAAGCTATTGGCTTTGGATGGCGTATGGAGGATGGAGAGTAAGTTTTCTTTAGGAATCCATGCCTCTAAAAACTACCATGCTGAAACTACTGGTCCATTAATTGTGAACGCACATACAGCACTAACTTAAAGCCTTCCTTCCTTCCTTCCTTCCTTCCTTCCTTCCTTCCTTCCTTCCTTCCTCCCTCCCTCCCTCCCTCCCTCCCTCCCTCCCTCCCTCCCTCCCTCCCGTCCTTCTCTTCCTTCTTTCCTTTCTCCTTCCTTTCTCTCTCTCCCCTCCTCTCCCTTTCTTTCTTGTTTTTACATCCCAACCAACATTTCCCCTCCCTCCTCTCCTTCCCGTCCCCCCCCTTGCATCTCTCTTTTCCCTCTCCCAACCATGCTGTTCCTATGTTAAATGTTTTTGTGTGGATTGTGTGATCTATTGATCAGAGAGGGTAACTGAAGTCTCCCACTGTCTGTGCATTGGTGTATATTTCTCCTTCCAGGTCTAAAGCTGTTTAGTTTATAAACCTTGTGCTGTCAGATGCACGTAGATTCACAGCTGTTCTTCTCATCAGTGAATTCACTCTTTGCAATCACACACCTTTCTATGGTTCTTTTGTAGGTTTTAGTGCAGCTACACTTTAGGATCTAATTCTTTCCTGGAAAATACTTTTTCTTGCCATTAACAGCCTGGGTGATTTTGCTGGTGAGTTGGATTTCTTGCTGGAATTATCGTATTGAATTATTTATAAAATTGATTTAGCTAAGCCTGTATTTCTTATATGATCTATTACACTGCTCAAGGTTCTGGAAAGTAAGCGATTAACTCCTTTGATTGACTTCTTTTAGTTGGTAGGGTTTTCCCCTCTTCTTACTTGAGTGTCTGTATTGTTTGGTGACTCACGGTATTCAATTCTTGCACATTTATCTTTAGAATGTCTGTTAATATATTTTCTCTTCATTCTTTCAAAAACCATTGCCATGAGGACAGCTGTCTTTCTGTCACTTCTGCATTCCCCCAACCTCTGCTAAGCATCCTCTGTAAGGTTGCCTGGAGGTTATAATTCTCTTTCTTCCTTCTGTCTCTGCTTATCTTGTAAGGTCTTTCTTTATTCTTTATTTTTGAAGGACAGCTTTGCTGAGCCCAAAAATTCAGATTGCCTATTGTTTTTTTGAGATGCTGTAATTATATCATTCCTTTTCCTCATAGCCTGCAGAATATCTGCAGAAAAATATATTCTTAGTCTAAGGCAACTATTCTCAACCTGTAGGTCATGAGCCTTTTGGGGGTCAAATGACCCTTTCAGAGGGTTTCCTAAGACCAACAGAAAGCAAAGATATTTTCATTATGATCCATAACAATAGCAAAATTAGAGTTATAAATTAGAAACAGAAATAATTTTATGTTTGAGGGTCACCACAACGTGAGGAACTGTGGTAAGGAGTTGCCTCAATAGGAAGGTTGAGGACCATAGTCTAAGGAATTGTCCTGTAATTTTCCCAATGGCTTTTCTCTTGATGATTTAAGATTTTTTCTTTGTCACACCTATTTTTCAGGTGGATTGTAATATGCTAGAATGAAGAAATCTTTTCTGATTTGGTGGCCTTGTCTGTTAGAAGTTCCAGACACCTCCTACACATGGAACATATGATTTTGTCAAGATGAGGGGTTTGTTTTCATTTTATGGAGCTGTTTTCTATGCTATTATCCTCTGTCTTCTAGGTCTCAAACAGATATTCTGGTGATGCAGATATTTGCTCTTTTCATGTTCTCCCAAATATCTTCACTATTCTCTTATCTTTCTTACTTTTTATTGACAAATATTTGACTTCAGGCTCCAATATTTCCTTTAATTTACAGCACCTGTGTTGAGACTTCCAGCTGAGGTTTTCATTTGACACTTTGAACTGCTCATTCAGAAGGTTTCCATTTGACTCTTTTTCAAAGCGTCTGGCTGACTTTCTCATTCACATTCTGTAGGTTTCTTAACTTTATTTAACCAAATCTTGTTAGATTATATTGTCTTTTAAAGATAATTGTTTTTGTTTTCTTTGTGTATTTTTTTATCTCTAGACAAGGTTTGCTATAGTGTAAAGCTTTAGGACTCACGGTCTTCCGGCCTCTGCTTCTCAAGCACTGGGAGGATTATAGACATACAGTATAACACCGCTCTTTTGAGGTTTTTTCTCTTTATCTTCTCATTCTAAATTTCTTTTGGAACTGTTATCCGTGAGTTTTCATCTTTTGTAGGCAACGCTTTTCTTTCTTGTGCCTTTTCTCGCTAGTTCTCATGTGTTTTGAGACTTGCATATTTGTAAGACTGTATATATCCACCACTCTTACAGAATGGATTTTTTATTAAGCGACTTTGTCACTAATGTGTTTTCTGGGGTACCAATTTGTTATGCAATGTGGAATTTCTTGTCATCTTGACACGTTAGTGCATTCTCCCTATAGATTAATGAATTCAAGTACAGACCATAATATGCCAAGGTTGGGAGAGCCACAGTCTGCCAAATTGTCCAAGATGCTGTTGTCTGGACATGCTCTGTGGGGAATCCACAGAGTTTGGTGACTTCCGCAGTGGGGATTAGTGGCTCCACCAGTGATGAGCGTCTCCTCAAGACCTGTTAATAATGGCTTTGTTAATTAAAGGGTATGTGGTGGCAGAATGGTTGAAACACCTGAAGGACTTTTCCTCTGATTAGATAATGGTGCAGGCCTGGGTGTTTCACAGGGAGCGATCACGGCAGGAACCATGCAACCACCTAGGTGCAATGCCAAGAGGAGTGGGACTGTTATTCTCAGTCGCTGAGTCCCCTAGGGAACAGGACTTTAGATCCCCCCAGCTACTGTCTCTGAGGATACAGCAATGTCTGGAACGTTTATCCTTCCTGGCTCTTTTCATCTCGAGTTTCTGCCAGGACTCAAGCAGCAGATGAAAGTCAGCCTGCTTTCAGGGCATCCCTGAACTGTACACATTTGGGCAATGGCCAAAACTTTTGTCCCCTTGATTTATTTAGTTGAAGCCAACAGAACATAGCTCGAGTAGAACTTGTTTGCTACCAGACAATGGTTTTCTGAGGACCCAGTGACCAGGTGATGATTGGTTTTCTCCGTAGTTGAAGAGCACCCAGGATGCACATGTGTGTGGAGCAGAAGTGGCGTCATGTAGCTGGTACCCTGACCTATCAGTAACCCTCTCATGGGCAGTGCTTGGGAGAGGAGTGGTGGGCAGTTACTTGTGCCCCTGATGGTTGGGGAGTTGGCGAGGGCAGCTGCTGAAAGTTCCCAGGTTTTGAGGAGGTGTTCTGTGGTGTGGGCTCCACAGAGATGTCCAGAAATGTTGGAGTTAGCTCAGTCACCCAACTGGGAACCTCTTGGCTCAAATATCTACTTCCATCCTCAGACGTCCCTGCCAGTGTGCTTTCAAAGCTGCCTTCAAGCTCCCTGACCTTGAACTCTTCCCTTCAGACCAGTTCTCTGGGAAAACCAATAAAAACCATTGCCGTAGAAATGTGTGCCCTAACTTCATCTGTTGCTGTGGTAAAATATCCTTGGGAAAAAAGGAAAGTGAAAGATCTATTTGGCTTAAAACTCCAAGTTAGTGTCCATTGTGGCTTTGATGTTAAATCCCAAATTTAAAACATCACATCTTTAATAAGGGACTGAGGTAAAGTTAACAGTCGTATTACCAACATCCTTGCATGTTGGCTTGCCTCATGCTAACACTGTTTGAGGTCCAGTCTGGAGAACTGTGCTGCTCACAGTGGACTGGCTCTTCCTGTCTCAATCAACAGGCAAGACGTTCCCTCTCACAGCCTGACTTAGATAACTTCTCATTCAAAGTTACCTTTCCAGGTAATTCTAGGCTGTGGTGTGTTGATGTTTGAAAGTAACCATCACATTATTGCAATTTAGGAGGGGGTCCCCTGTTAGCTCTAGCACCGTCAGTGTGAGGAGGAGGGTGAACAGAATCACCCTATTAGTTTTGTGGGTTCTCTGAGGTTTTGCGAGATGAAGCCATCAGCTCACAGTTACAGTAAAAGAGGAGCAGATGCTGAAACTGGATACAGTGAGTACCATTTTCTGACCTCCAAACTAGTTACTCAAGGACATAGATAAAGAGTCATTTGCCTGGTGTCAGTGGAGCGCCAAAACTCAGTTTACAAAAGAAAATTTAAATAGGGGTCATGGTTGAAGATTGATCTTTTAAACTTGAATCTAATTACAAGAAAATAGAGAGTTTTTTTTTAAAGAAAGAAAATAGAGAGTTTTTTTTTAAAGAAAGAAAATAGAGAGTTTTTTTTTTAAAAAAAGTGTGTGTGTGTATGTGTGGTGTGTGTGTGTAGAATAAATTGCTATAAAAATTCCAATAAACAGATAACTGGGCAAGGCCTTGCATGAGTTGCTAAGCTAAACAATTTCTGGTCAATTGATCTGCATGCACCCTGTTGTGCCCAGCCTTGCCCTTAAAATGGAATTCTGAGTTCATGTTGGCACATGGCCACTTCACAATGCTGGCCCAAGTTTTCTTCTCTTTGATGTTTGAATTTCAGCATCATTGGGTAGTTTTCTGGCATATAAAAACACATGGAAACTGCAGAGTACAAAATAATGGAAATAAAATCATTAAATCTGGCTCAAAATATATCCATTAAGAATTATTAAAATATACAAATAGATTTTACGGAGAATTTTTTAGAAAAGGGGACTGAGTGTTCAAAATCCCCCAAAGCAAAACTACAAAGTACCAGAAGCCGAGTGACCACATCTCCACTCATACAGCCACAGAGTTGAGCCAGGACTGATGGAAGGTCAGAGGAGGAAGATGCCTGCTTTCATTCCAAGGTCCCTTTGGAGGCTGAGTTTTCTGAGGGAATCAGTTCTAGGGAATACATGTTGAAGGATGTTCTTGCTGTGTGTGCAGTACTCCCCAGCACAGGAAGCACACTGCTTTCCTGAATCCATGAAGTCAGCTATGATCTTCCAGAGCCATGTCAGGAAAGAGGCCCTAGTCTGTCACTATTGTTTCAATGACAGAATCATCAAGGGCTCTCGATGGAGCAGAACATAGAGACTCACACGATGGTGTTGTCAGAGGTCACAAGGACCCAACTGGCTTCAAGGATCACACGGACGCCTTTGCTGCTCATGAGAGCCCACCAATCAGTGACCTGGTCTGAACTCCCTCTAGATTATGATGTTTCAGATTCAGATTTGATCTTTGAGGATGAGCCATCAGTGAGAGACATAGAAATTCATGGATCGATATGTGGAAAGATCATCACTGGTAAGTTATGAGCACATCTTCCCACTTAAGTGTACCAGAAATTGTCTGGATCTTCAGGCTTGCCAACTGACTATCAAGCAGAGGTCTCTTATTTT